>NW_006921820.1:4727033-4744121 GCF_000298275.1 Orycteropus afer afer | reverse complement strand
TTGAACCACCAGCCGTCTGGTTAGCAGGCAAGTGTCTTAGGCACTATGCTACCAGAGCTCCTAATAGCAGCAGCCAAAGAGAACGCAGATAACTAAAATCTAGAAATGAACATCACAATTTAAAATACTTGAAAATCAAAGCTTGAGACTCTCTTTGTACAAAAGTGTAATGGGGTCCTCCCTGGGAATCATATGTATTTGGCCAGTGTACCTCAGGCTAGATCACACGAGGGGATGGGTCAAAATCTGATGGAGGAAATGCGGGAGGGGTGACAAATGTATGGCAAAGATTGGCACTCTATCCGTTCAACAGACGTGGGTCCCAAAGATGAATGAGACACAATTCTTGCTCTCACAGAGTTGGAAATAAGTTGAGAGCTAGAAAGAGAGTGAGGGCTAGGAAGACAGACTCAGACACAGAAGGCTACAGTGCACAGCACCTCCAACTGCCAGGTTCAGTGCAGACCTCCCTGTGCATCAGCTGGCACTTTGACCATTAGCTACTTGAAACTCTCACCTTCCATGAGACTACTCTACCCTGGATATAATTTCTTGGTGGCTCCTATTGTTTTGTCTAATGATAAATTTGGTATTTCTTAGAGTTCTGTATGCTTTTTCTCCTTCCCACCCTATGCTGTAAGTTGTCAACCTCTTTTCCATCCTGGCACTTCCAAAGGATATGACAGACTCTTTATCAGTAACAGTGACTTCTTTTGGCAGTGATTCTTGATCTGGCAGAGGGATGGTACTCCAAACACCAGTAGAAAAGCTCCCTGGGAGATTCTGATGCATTTCCCCTTGGGGACGATTCTTTTTTTTTTTTTTCAAGCTGCTTGCACAGTGTCTAGCCACATAGGAGCTCAGGAACGCTGAGTAATTTAGTACTGATCAACACAACATGCTGTGGGAGCACAAGGCAGGTGGTTTAACTCCCTGAGAAAGTCAACAGAGGCTGCACAGAGGCACCCTCACTCGAGCTAAACCGAATTCACTAGGTTGATGAGAACCGTAAAGGAGATTCCAAGAAGTAGATTTTCAAAGATTGGAAGATACATGATTGAAATCTGAGAATCTATGAATAACAAACGGTTAGGTACACAGATTTCTTTATTACATCCGAACACACTAAAATGAAAGATGTCTTTTTCAATCTTGAGAAGATTAGTGTAAATCAAATAAAAATAAGACATTCTGCATCTTTGGACAAGTCATAAATTTGTTGACTTCATTACTCCCCAAAATATGATACTGGCATGAAATATTCTGTTAACTAATTTATAAAAAGTGTTTTATTCAGTCATTTACTCAGTAAAATGTATTGCTGCATCTTCTAGTGTCAAACACTTTTTTGTTGTTAGGTGCTATTGAGTTGACTCTGACTCATAGCAACCCTGTGTACAACACAAAGAAACACTGTCTGGTCCTATACCATCCTCACAATCCCTGCTGTGCTTGAGCCCATCATTGCAGCCACCATATCAGTCCATCTCATTGAGGGTCTTCCTCTTCTTTTCTGACCCTCTACTTTTCCAAAGGAGCTCTAGTGGCATAATGCCTAAGGCATTTGACTGTTCACCAGAAGGCTGGCGGTTCAAACCTACCAACCACTTCTTGGAAGGAAGATTAGGCAATCTATTTCCATAGAGATACCACCTCAGAAGAGGCCGCTACGAGTCAAATCTACTCCACGGCAGTGAGTTTTGTTTTTTTTTTTTTTACTTTACCAAGCATGATATCCTTCTCTAGAGAATGGTCCCTTCTGAAAACGTGACCAAAGTAGATGAGATGAAGTCTGGTCATTCTTACTTCCAAGGAGCATTCCAGCTTCACCTCTTCCAGAACAGACTTGTTGCTTCTTCTGGCAGTCCATGGCACTTTCATTGTTCTTCAACAACCAACACCACAACTGAAACTTCGGTCTTCCTTATTCATTGTTTGGCTTTCACATGCATATGAGGCAGTCGAAAATACTGTGGCTTGGGTTAGGCACATCTTAGTCTTCAAAGTGACATCTTTGCTCTTCAACACTTTAAAGAGGTCTTTTACAGCAGATTTGCCCTGTGCAGTATGACATCTGATTTCCTGACTGCTGCTTCCATGGGGGCTGACTGTGGATCCATGTAAAATGAAGTCTCTGACAACTTCAACCATTTCTTCATTTTATCATGATGTTGCTTATTGGTCTAGTTATGAGGATTAGTGTTTTCTTTATGTTGAGGTGTAATCCATACTGAAGACTGTAGTCTTTGATCTTCAGACATATGGCAGGTGCTGTATATACAGTGGGAGCTCTGGTAGCATAGTGGCTAAGACACTTGCCTGCTAACCAGACCGCTGGCGGTTCAAACCCACCAGCCACTCCTCGGAAGGAAGGTTGAGCAATCCTACTTCTGTAGTGATACTGCCTCGGAAACCCAAGGAGGGGTCGCTATGAGTTGGGTTTGACTTGACGGCACATAACAACAACAACAACATGTATACAGTAGTGAAAGAAAATAATAAAAACACATAACTTTAGTCTTAAAAGCTTATAGTCTAATAGAAAAATAGACATTAAGCTAATAATTACTGTACACATACAAACTGTGATAAATGTGAAGAAAGTTGTAGAGTGTTACAGGAAAGCATAGCAGAGTGGCCCAGGTGAGATTCGGGATGAAATAACGAATGATTAGAGGTTAATTAGGTAGACAGTAGGGGAAAAGAGAACAAATTGATGAAGAAGAGTCATAAAATGTCTCAACTAAGAGGTGCCATCAGGGAGGAAGACCATGGCCTTTCCCAGCATAGCCACTACCACAAAGTCCTAAACTGAATGCATGCCAATCCAGTAGTATTTGCTAAGCATTGTTGCTGGAGATTCAAGGATTAATATGACACATTCTGGAACCTCCTTTGCCCTGCCTAGGGATTCCTCCTCATTCTAATCAGAGAGAAGAAAATGTAACTGATTGTCATATAGCATGCTAAGTACAACAAGGTCCTGACAGAGAATAGAGTTCTGAGGGGTCAACCAACATTGCCTTGTTGGGAGTGGTTAAGATAAAGCTGAGTTATGAAAGATTAGTGAAAAAGGAAGAGCATTCCAGAAAAGGACTGTACAGTGAAAGCAAGGTGTGCATTTGCAGAACCACAGGTTATTTGATATAGCTCTAATTTGAGGTGTGTATGAGTGCTCTGGTGGTGTAGTGCCTAAAGCATTTGACTGCTAACCAGAGGCTGGCAATTCAAACCCACCAGCCACTCCACAGAAGCAAGGTTGGGCAGTCTACTTCTATAGTGATACTGCCTTGGAAACCCAAGAAGGGGTTGCTATGAGTCGGGACTGACTCAATAGCAGCGAGTTTGGGGTGTCTTTTTTTTTTTTTTTTTTTTTTTTGAGAGTTAAAGAAAATTGTTGTTATATGCCGTCGAGTTGAACCCAACTCATAGCGACCCCTCCTTGGGTTTCCGAGGCAGTATCACTACAGAAGTAGATTGCTCAACCTTCCTTCCGAGGAGTAGCTGGTGGGTTGGACCCCCAGCCTTCTGGTTAGCAGTCAAATGCCTTAGGCACACATAAAAGGCAGAAGTCAAATATTAGAGACCTATATGCAGCTGAGGAATTTGGACTTCATCCTGCAGGTGTTTCTTGTGGTGAGAGAAGGATTGACGACGTTAAGGTGAGTGACTAGCTCAGATTTTTGTTTTTTCAAAGACCATTCTGGCAGCAGCATAGAGAATAAGGCATGGCTGCTAATGAGAAGGTCAGTGGTTCAAACCACCAGCCACTCCATGGAAGGAACATGGGGTGATCTACTTCCGTAAAGATTTATAGCCTCAGAAATCCAGTGGGGTGACTATCAGTTGGAATCAACTCCATGGCAGTGAGTTTTTTGTTGTGTGTGTGTGTGTTGTGGGGTGGGGGTGGGGATTGAACCTGGGGGAAGGGAAACCAGTTCTGAGATTGCAGTCATTCTGAGGTCTGATGTTGGCAGTGAGTGTAAATGGGGAGAATGGTCAGATGAAAATGTCATCTGGGGGATAGGATCTCCAAGACTTGATTACTGTTGAGGAGGAGTGAGAAAACAAGGAGTCTAGCATGAGATCAAGCTGATGGCCATTCAATGAGGCAGAGAATGTAGGAGCAACAAAAACATGTGTGGGAAAAAACTGTTGTATTCTGGTCTGAGCATGTTTACATTGAGCTGTCAATGGGATGGAGTTCTGGTGGTGCCTTGGTTAAAGCATTGGGCTGCTAACCAGAAGGTCAGTGGTTTGAACCCACCAGCCACTCTGTGGGAGAAAGATGAGGCAGTCTGCTTCGGTAAGGATTTACAGCCTTGAAAATCTGATGGGAAATTTCTACTCTGCCCTATAAGGTTGCTATCAGTCAGAGCCGACTAGATGGCAGTGGGTTTGGTTTTTTGGTTTTGGTTATTAGTGGGATAGCCAAGTGGTGATGGTGTCCCCTGGACCCAAATTGTACTACAGATAGGAAGAGGAAAGCTTATCTTCTCTTGTCTTTTGTAACAGACTTTTTTTTTTATTGTGATGTGCATGAAGATTTACAGAGCAAATTCACTTTCCATACAGCAGTTCACATATACTTTGTTTCATATCATTTACCACAGTTTACCACAATGCAGCAGCTCCCCTCCCACTTCCTCCCCATAGTTACCTCTTCCCAGTGTCCATCCCTCCATACATTCCTGCCCCCCTGAGCTGTCTCCCTGTGCATAAGCAGCCCTTCTTTCTCCCATTATTGTTCTCTCCAAGGCGTGTATCTACTTGAGATAAATGTTTAACTCACATGCCTGTATTTTGTTTGGCTAGAAACAATAGGTGTGGGTTCAATTCCAGACCTGAAGGGCAGCTAGGGGCCATAGTCTCAGTGGTTCCACCAGGCTCTGTCAGACCAGCAAACCTGGTCCCCACTTTTTTTTTTGTTTTTTCCCTCCAAATGATTTTGAGTTTTGTTCCACATTGTTCTCCCTCTCTATCCAGGATCTCCTACATAGATCCCCTTCCATGTGGATGACTGGTAGCCAGGCACCATCTAGTTCTTCTGGTCTCATAGTTGTATAGGCTGCAGATCAGATGGTGTACCAGTCTCTAGGACTAATAGACTTTTTATTTTAGAATAGTTTTAGATTTACAGAAAAATAGTGAAATTTCACCTCTTCCTTGACTTAACCAAGTTCATGCCATATTGGAATGGGTATCCTCATTTACACAAATGTTCTCATATGCATGCATAAGACAGCATATATATAAATGGAATCTAGTGGCGGAGTGGACAAGGCATTTGGCTGCTAACCAGAAGGTCAGAAGTTCAAACTCACCAGCTGCTCCACAGAAGGAAGGTGGGGCAATCTACTTCTGTAAAGATTTACAGCCTTGGAAACCCAATGGGAGTCGCTATGAGTCAGAACTGACTCAATGGCAGTGTGTGTGTGTGTGTGTGTGTACACACACATACATACACATATACATGGGAACTCTGGTAGCGCAGTGCCTAAGGCACTTGACTGATAACCAGAAGGCTGGCAGTTCAAACCCTCCCACCATTCCTCAGAAGGAAGATGGGGCAATCTACTTCCGTAGAGATACTGCCTCAGAAACCCAAGGAGGGGTCGCTATGAGTGAGTCCGACTCATATGGCACATAATAACAACGACACGTAGACATAGACGTAGATGTAGACGTAGACGTAGACGTAGACGTAGACGTAGACATATACGCAGGAGCTCTGGTGGCCGTAGTGCCTAAGGCACTTGACTGCTAACCAGAAGGCTGGAGGTTCAAACCCACCAGCCACTCCTCAGAAGGAAGGTTGGGCAGTCTACTTCTGTAGTCATACGCCTTGGAAACCCAAGGAGGGGTCGCTATGAGTCGGGTCTGACTTGATGGTACACAACAACATACATATATGGTTTTAAAAATCAAAGTAATATAAATAGATATGTGGTAAAAAAAAAATCTCTCCCACCTCTGTTCCCATCTGCCCTGCTCACGTCCACCTCCTACAGTAATAATTTTTATCATTTTCTGTATCTTTCCAGCTGTTTTAGTAAATAAAAGCAAATGAGAATATACATTGTTGTGTTCACTCCTGTCTTAGTTTTCTAGAGCTGCTGTAACAGAAATACCACAAGTGGACGACTTTACCAAACAGAAGTTTATTTTCTCAGTTTAGGAGGCTCAGAGTCCGAATTCAGGGTGCCAGCTCCAGGGAAGGCTTTGCTCTGCCGGCGCTAGAGGAGAGTTCTTGCCTCTTGCCCCCTCTCTGCTGCTTAGCTTGTCTAATCTCTTTTTATATCTCAAGAGATTGACTCCAAACACACCCTACCCTTATCCTGCCTCATAACCATAACAAAGACAATCCATTCCCAAATGAGATTATATCCACAGAGGTCAGGAATTACAACACATATGTTCTGGGACACAATTCAATCCATAACTCCTCCCTTACTTTCACAAAAGGTTGCTTAGCGGTCTGTATTGTTCAGTTAATATCTGTATCTTGCTCTTTGCTTAACAGTCTATCTTGAAGATCAGGTATATGTAGAGGGCAGAGCTACCCTGACCAAGAAGGTGGCCACAGGAAGTATGAGACACTGAGCACTTGAAGTGTGGCTGGTGCAACTAAACACTTGAGTTGGTTTTTTTTTTCCTTTGTAATTGTATAATTTTCACTGATAAAATTAACATTACTATGAAATTAAAATAATTCTTGGATTAGTTAGAATCCTTTGGTTTTAAGTAATGGAAACATGCTTGAGTTGTTTCAAGCAAACACACACACACAGTAAAATATCATCATCGGCAACAAAACAAAATGTATTATGAGGACTCCAGGGAGTATCGAAATAACCCGCAGACAGGAGGACAGTTCTGCCTCAGGAAGAGGCATGGGGGAAAGACGGAGACAGGTGCCAGAATCCTATGTGCTAGTAGTCTGTCAGTCCTCTTCTGCTTTCTAGATAAACACCTGAGTTTTAATTTAAATTTTAAAATGGAAACAGTGTAAACTATTTTCCCATTAAATTCATCTTTATTCTTTTGATAGGACTGCATTTCACTTTAACCATTGAAAATTCAGCATCTGGATTGAGATGTACTGTAAGTGCAAAGTACATACTGGATTTCAAAAACTTAGTTAAAAAAAAGAATGTTAAAAATCTCATTAATAATTTTTTTACATTGTATATATGTTGAAATGATAATGTTTTGATATATCAAGTTAAATAAATACTAATATCAATTTCACCTATTTATTTTTGTTTTTCAAAATGTAGCAACTAGGAAACTCCCACAGGTGGCTTGTGTCATATTTCTGTTGAGCGGCACTGATGCACACATGCATTCTTTTTACAGCAGTGTGGCATTTCATTGTACACCAGTTTGACTGGTTGCTGTTCAGTCAGCTCTGACTCCTGGCGACCCCATGGGGGTCAGAGGAGAACTGTGACCCATGGGGTTTTCAGTCGATGATTCTTTTAGGAGTACATTGCCAGGACTTTCTTTCAGGGTGCCTCTAGGTGAACTTGAACCTCTAACCTTTCAGTTAGCAGCTGAGCACATTAACCATTTATACCAATCAGAAACATTACATTATATAAACAACAATGAAAAAAGCCCACTGCCATCAAGTCAATTCCAACTCACAACAGTACTATAGGACAGAGTAGAACTGCCAAAAGGTTTCCAAAGTTGTAAATCCTTATGGAAGCAGACTGACTCATCTTTCTCCTGCGAAGTGGCTGGTGGGTTCAAACCCTGACATTTCAGTTAGTAACCAAGCTCTTAACCACTGTGCCACCAGTGTTCCTCTTCCATTGTGTCAAACCAGAAACCAAACTTACTGCCATCAAGTCGATACCAACTCATAGCAACCCCTATTGGGTTTCCAAGGCTATAAATCTTTACAGAAGCAGATTGCCTCATCTTTTTTCTACAGAGCGGCTGGTGGGTTTGAACCACTGACCGTTTGGTTAGCAGCCAAATGCCTTAACCACTATACCACCAGAGCTCCTATTATATAGCTCCTATAATATAGGAGCTCTGGTTGCTTCTATTACATAGAGTTCCATAATTTATTTACCAGTCCACCGTTTATACACATTTCAACTGTTTCCAGTCTTACACTGTTGGAAAAAAATGCAACGACACTTAACCTTACACATGCATCCTTCGTTTGTGTGCAGGTGGATCTGTAGAATAAATTCCTAGAATTGGGGTTACTGGTTCAGAGGGTAAACGCATTTATAATTTTGTTATTGACAAATTACCCCCAGAGGGATTATACCAATTTGCATTCCCACCAGCCAAGTATGTGAGTGCCAGGCTCCCCCATGTACTGCCATTTTGAACTACAGTTATCTGCATGTTTTGAATATAACGAATGAGTTTCTTTTTGCTAAATCTGGAAGAATTTTAAGAAGATACCACAAATGGTTTGTCTAGCTTCTTTTTCTGTTTAAAAGAAAAGTAAAACTGTTGATGATAAAACTTACAGAATCAGCATTTGAGAATAGATCCAGATATATATTTCTTTCTTAAAAATGAAGATAGCTAAAAATTTACCCATGCTGTTTTCTGTGCATTTCTTCTATGGAAATAGGAACATTGATCATGTTCACATTTAGAAAGAGCAATTTTATGAGGGTTTGAATGCTGTGGATCAACATTTTTTTTGTTTTCCAAGAGTTAGGGCTTTCTTGAATTATTCCAGTAGTCCCCACTGACGGTGGGAGACTAACATTATATAACGTTACAAAATATATAAAATAGAATGGCAGTTTGCAGACAGTTTTTGCATACTGTCAGTTTCTGTGTTCCCTGGATTCGTTTTGCAATACGCTAAAGACATTTTAGTTTAATGGGCTGCTTAACTGAGGAAATCCACTGACCACGTAACTGGAGTTGAAGAGCTATCACACTCCTCAGTCCTTTCTGTGTCCTTTGTTAACACCCTGCAGAAAAAGTTCATCCATCCACCTTAAGGAGCGGACTCTTGTCTCTCTTTCGAGACTTGTGTGCCCTCTACTGCCCTCTTTGCTTTTTTGGTTGGTTGGTTGGTTTTTTCAGATTGAAATCAAGAACCAAATATTCAGTATACAAAAATAAATTGCTTCAATTTTTCCGTTCTTGGGAAGCTGAAAATAAGATTCTCAGGAAGAAATCTCACTATGCATTTAGTGATGTGTCAGATAAGTTAAATTAATGGATATTGAAAAAAAAAAAACTGCCATCGAGTTGATTCCAACTGATGGCGATTCCCATTGGGTTTCCGAGGTGGTAAGTCTTTACAGAAGTAGATTGCCCCATCTTCCTTTCCGTGGAGTGGCTGGTGGGTTTGAACTACCAACTTTCTGGTTAGCAATCAAAATACCTTAGGTACTGTGCCCCTAGAGCTCCTTATAGTGGATATAAAGCCATATTTGGCAAATCCTAGAGTTTGAGAAATACATTTTTATAGAAAATACAGCTATAGACATTTACTATCTTTACTGTTTTATTGATTTTCAATATGAAAAGATTGAGAAAAGCAAAAACAAGTTGAGACTGATAATGCTGCTCATGTAGGAAGAACACTAGGACATGGGGACTTATTCTAAGGGTCATGCTTAGCAATTGGTGATGGTGAGTCATTTCTGCTGTACTTAAGTTACAAAAGAAATACACAACTTCCTAATAGGAGGCAGCTGCACAGATGCTATTCTTCACATCCCTTTTTGCTTCTATTGCTAATTTTGCCTAATTACTTTGTTTCAGGAAGGATTTTCACTCATTGACAGCAAGAACTGGTTGAAGATTGTAAGACGCATGGATTGTCTGTTGTTTGGAACAACAATTAAGGCAAGATGCTGTGTGGCCACCTATTTTAACCATAGAATCAAACCCTTCTCATCTTCTATGTGTGTGTGGCGCAGGGTACGGTGGGGTGAGGGGGAGCTTCTCTGTGTAGTGAAATGGTTCAGGGAGGAATATGCATGTTTAAGAAAGGTTTATGTTGGTCATGAGCAAAACAAACATCATGACAGAAAACAAGGATTGTGGAGAGGTTTCAAGAGGACATTACTAAAGAGCCAGGCCTTTGATTGATCTCTTAGTATCTAATTCTCTGTCCCCCAAACACAAATTGGGAGGCGGTGGAGTCCATCATAGTTTGTCTTGCTCTTTGGATATTAAGAAAGTTGTGTATTTTACACTGTTTCACTCAATCTATCTTTTCATTTTATCCCTTCTTTAATATTTTTTAAAAAATCCCTTTTATTTGCTCTCTAGCTGTATTAAACCTAAAGAATGATCCTCATCAAAGAACCATGCAGACTAATCACCTGGGTTATTTTCTTTCAGAAATAATGATAAAAACCAATCTGTTAGCATTCACTGAGTAGATCATATTGCAGCTCAGGTGAAAGATGCTAATTTTGAATGGATTCAGATTCTGGGGTTGGAAGAGGTCTTCAAGAGCATCTAGTAGAGAGAGGAGTTTTTAACCCCCAAAGAAAGTCCACAGACCCCCAAAGAGTCTCCAGGACATTCAGGAGATCTATGAACTTGCAAGGATTTTCATTGACTCCTAATTGACATTTATCATTTCAAATTGTGAATGTAGCTAACAGACCACAATAGTATTAGACCATATCACCACTGGGAATCACATTTTCATGTCACATTACGCTTTTCTCGGGAATCTCAAAATGTCATTTATTCTCATAGCTACCTCAGAATTACAGTGCTTATTAGTCCTGCTGCTAGATCTTTTTATTAATTATATTACTAAAGAAGCATATATATTATTAGATCACAAATGAGTATCTTAATATTATAATAAATATTTCAGTGTAATTAGTTTTCTTTGTAATCTTATGGATTTTATTTTATGTGATATAAAAACATTATTTTGAGGAGGAGTCCACTGGCTGGAGCACACACACACAAACCGTAGGAACCCCTGTTTTCATTTAATATATGAGGAAACTGATTGAATTAAGCCAGTCACCAAGGTTATAGCTAGCTGAGAGCTGGGCTGCGCATTGGTCTTCTGACTCCCAGGCCAGGATTGTATGTGCTGAATGAACACAGAGATCTTTCCAAAAAAAATAGTTATACTCTACCATATGTTCACTATTCGAGTTGTAACTGTTTTTTGTGATTTTTAATTTGTTATTAAAGTTTGTTGTTGTTGTTGTTGTTAGGTATTGTCGAGTCAGCTCTGACTCATAGCGACCCCATGTACAACAAAATGAAACACTGCCCAGTCATGCACCATCCTCACAATCCTTGCTATACCTGAGCCCATTGTTGTAGCCACTGGTGTCAGTACATCTCGTTGAGGGTCTTCCCCCTTTTCACTGACCCTTCACTTTACCGAACATGATGCCCTTCTCCAGGAATGGTTCCTTCTGACAGCATGACCAAAGTAGGTGAGACAAAGTCTGGCCATTCTTGCTTCCAAGGAGCATCCTGGCTGCACTTCTTCCAGGACAGATTTGTTCCTTCTTCTGGCAGTCCATGGTACTTTCAGTATTCTTTGCCAACAGCACAACTCAAGTGCATCAATTCCATTTGTTGTTGTTGTTGTTGTTATGTGCCGTCGAGTCGGCCCCGACTCATAGCGACCCCTCCTTGGGTTTCCGAGGCAGTATCACTACGGAAGTAGGATTGCCCAACCTTCCTTCCGAGGAGTGGCTGGTGGGTCCATTTAGGTCTTCCTTATTCATTGTCCAGTTTCCACACGCATATGAGGTGATTCAAAATACCTTGGCTTGGGTCAGGCATACCTTAATCTTCAAAGAGGTCTTTTGCAGTAGATTTGACCAGTGCAATACGACTGATTCTTTGACTGTTTTTTTCATAAGCATTAATTGTGAGATTGAGATATATGTGTGTATGTGTGTGTATACAGGCTAGGAACTTTCTGCTTGTTATTGTGAATTGTATTCTTTATTGTCAAGTTATTTCTAGCTGCTGATTGGATTTTTTTCTGAATTCATTTCAGTTTAGCCTCCTTTGCTTTTAGTAGGCATCGAGTAGCATGTTCCTTGGTGACCCCACGCACAATAGGAGGAGATGCTGCCCTGCCCTGGGCCATCCCCATGGTCGGCTGCAGATCAGATCGTTGTGATCTGTGGGGTTTTCACTGGCTAATTTTCAGAAGTAGATTGCAGATCTGTCTTCCTGGACTGGAAGCTTCAGCAAAACCTGCTCAGCACTATAGCAGCACACAAGGCTCCAATAACAGACGGGTGGTGGCTGCCTATGAGGGGCATGGGCCAGGAATCTAAACCAGGTCTCCCACGTGGAAGCTCTCATCACTGAACCACCACTGCCTCACCTTAGCCTCCTTAGTAAACATTTTTTTTTTTAATTTCTAGAAAAGTAGTTCTATAATTTGCAAATGTGATCATCGTATTATTTCCAATGTTGCTATGTGCCATCAAGTCGGACCCGACTCATAGTGACGCCTCGCTACAGAAATAGACTGCTCAATCTTCCTTCCAAGGAGTGGCTGGTGGGTTTGAACCGCCAGCTCTCTGGTTAGCAATCAAGTGCCTTAGGCACTGTGCTACCAGAGCTCCTGTTTAGGAGCCTAGAAGTCTGAATTCAGAGTGCTGGCCCTCAGGGAAGGCTTTCTCTCCCTGTCAGCTCTGGGGGAAGGTCCTTGTCTCTTCAGCTTGTCTCCTGCTGTGTTGGAGATCTCCATGTGGCTTGGCATCTATCTTACCCCATGTCTGCTCTGCTCGCTTGTTTAATTTCTTTTATATCATAAAAAAGATTGACTCAAAATATGCCCTACACTAATCCCTCCTCATTAACCTGACAAAGATAACCTATTCCCAAATGGGATTATAACCACAGGCATAGAGATTAGAATTCACAACACAAATTTATCCTGGCAGAAGTGCAGCCAGCATGCTTCTCAGAAGTGAGAACGGCCAGACTTTGTCTCACCTACTTTGGTCAGGTGTCAGAAGGGACCAGTCCCTGAGAAGGATACCATGCTTGGTAAAATGGAGGGTCAGAAAAAAAGGGGAAGACACTCAACAAGATGGATTGACACAGCAGCTACAGTGATGGGCTCAGGCACAGGACAGGTCAGTCACTCATTCTCTTGTACATGGGGTCGCTATAAGTCAAGATCGACTCAACAGCACCTACCAGCAACAACAATTTTAGAGGGCATATTTCACTCCTTAACAAGTTGATACCTTTTATTACTTTTCCTGCCTTACTGAAGTAGCTAGACCTTCCAGAATGTACACTTATATGATAGTGGCATCCTTGACATCTTCCTGACTAGAATGCGATAGGGTTTACATGTTAAGTACATCTCTGGCTGTTGGTTGGATATTCTTTGCCATGGAAGGCATATGCTTTCCTTTATAGTACATTTATTAATAATTTTAGCAGGATTACATATTAAATTTTATCAAATGCTTTTTGACACCCATTAAGAGCGTATTTCTTTTTTTTTTCCTCCTTTGATCTACTTATTTGCTGTAATGTATTAATATTGAACCAACAGAGCCTTCTTTCTGCCTTAACCTGGCAAAGGGTCCATCTCTGGTGCTTCTTGCCTTGGATAACTCTTAGTTACCAAGTGTTAAGACAACAAGCACCACTGTTTCAATAGATAGGTGGAAGAATTTTAAAATAAAACTTTCACTCCTCTCACAACAATTTAATGTAACTTAACTTCTGAGGGTAGCAAGCATTGTATGTCTGTTTCTCTCTGGACTGAAATAAGTAGATTAAGTTCTGCCTATTTGTAACACATGCCTCTTTTTGTTTCGGCAAATCTGATCAAAAATGGCCCAGTCTACACCTAAGGCATTTGACTGCTAACCAGAAGGTTGGTGGTTCAAACCCTCTAGCTGCTCTGCGAAAGGAAGACTGGGCAATCCACTTACGTGAAGATTTACTACCTTGGAAACCCAACAGGGGTCACTGTGAGTCAGAATCGACTCCGTAGCAGTGAGTTCCGTTTTGTTTGTGTGTTTGTTTACTGTCAGCCAGTGCCATTTCTTTTTTATCAGATTTTCTGAAACAAAAAGAAGCACATGTTCTAACAGGAAGTTCCTGGACAGGGCAAACAGTTTACAGATAACCTGCTAACCTGAAGGTTGGTGGTTTGCTGCCAACCTGAAGGTTGGTGGTTTGAATCCACCCAGAGATACCTCAGGAGAAAGGCTTAGTGATCTACTTCCCAAAAAAAAACAGCCACTGGAAATCCTGTGGGTCACAGTTCTTCCCTGACGTACACAGGGCCATCATGAGTGGGAGCTGGCTCAACAGCTCAGCCAGCTGGCTCAGCAGCAGCTGGTTGGTTGAACAGTAGACAGCTTTCCCCATCCAAAGGGAACTTTGGTTCCAAGGAGTAAACCTGAACCTGAACCTCTGTACTTCCCACCCTCAGTAACTAACTCACTGAGGACTTTAACATGATTTTATCTGACCTGTACATCGAGTATTGCCTTAGTGTCAAAGCAAACAATCAAAGAAAATGCTGAAATTCCTTCTCTGCTTAAGTCCTTTTTCTGTAATTTTCTCCAATAAGGAGTTCACGGTTAACAGTGGGAAAACAGCTTTGTTGGGATCCCAGTGGTAAAAGAAGACTTCTCACAATCTGGGGGCTGAAATGAAAACCAGCAGGAAAAACTGACTGCATTGGTGCAGCCCCTGTGTCTCCTAGCCTGTGTTTCTCTGAGGCTGCTGTCTGAGCACCTCAGCTCACAGAGCATGAGGCTGTCCCTGTAACATCTGCTCTGTAGTCTGCAGCTTAAGAATCTTTACTTGGACGACTGGTATACCATTATGGTCCTCAGCCTGTATGACTATGAGACCAGAACTAGTTGGTGCCCAGCTACCACTGTCAACCACTCAGAGGGGGATCTATGTAGGAGATCTTGGATAGAGAGGGAGAACAATGTGGAACAAAACTCAACATCACTTAAAAAAAAAAAAAAAAGACCAGGTTTGCTGGTCTGATAGAGCCTGATGGAACCACTGAGACTATGGCCCCTACCTGCCCTTCAGGTCTAGAATTAAACCCACTCCTGTGACTTCCAGCCAAACAAAGATAGGCATATGAACTGAACATTTATATTAGGTAGATACACTCCTTAGAAAGATCAATCATGGGAGAATAGAAGGGCTGTGTATGCACAGGGAGACAGCTCAGGGGGCAGGAGTGCATGGGAGGGAAGGACACAGGGAAGAGGTAACTATGGGGAGAAAGAGGGAGGGGAGCTGTTGCATTGTCAGAGATTGCAGTCAATGTCGTGAGACAAAGCGTATGTGAGCTGCTATACGGAAAGTGAATTTGCTCTGTAAACTTTCACCCAAATCACAATTTTTTTAAAAAAAGAATCTTTGCTTGGAGATGCTGGTCACTCCTGTGTGTCAGCACATAGCGAGCCTAATTATACCAGGAAAGCAATGAAACCTCCATCTTCTTAATTGTGAGTATGTGGTGATAAATGTAGAAAAGCAGTGACCCTTGACTTTGGTTTCCTTAAGGAGTCTGTATAATAAAAGAATTTCCTATTAGTTGTAGTAACTTAAAATTAACTGTCTTGAAGTAGGGTAGAAGCAACTTAGTATGTAAGCCACTACTTAAAAGGTACTAATTCTGTGCTAATCTCCTTTGATGATAGAAACTGGAGACTGTGTGTTTGAGGCAGTTGATGGCTGTCAGGATATACTTGAAAACTTCATTTTTCTCTTTGCAAAAGCAAGGAGCTCTTTCTGACTCTTAGTGATGGCATAAAAATAAATCTCATCAATATTTTCAATCTAGTGGTCCGTTTTATTAAGCCAGTGGCAGGTTTGCCATGTGGTAACCCCTGGCATAGAGGATGTGGGATGGAGATGTAACTCATTTGCCGGTTCTTCCTGAGGGACCTTGGTTTTATCTGGGATCCACATGCATTGAAGTGGTATTTCTGGCTTTAGATGATAAGCTCAAATTCTTTTGGAGGATTTTACAGAAGCAAACATGGAGAAAGACTGCAATTGAGTTCTCAGGCATTTAACTTACTCTGACATTTCTTGGAACTGCACTACTAAGAAACCCTGCCTACCCAAACTGGTTTCTTATGTATACTTACATATGGTGTAGACTTGCAACAGTTAGTCTCAGATTTCTGCCATGCTTATCCATTTAATAACAATTGGGCCTCTTTGTGCATACAGCTCTTTAGCTAGCTACAAGATATAATTATATAATGTGATTGTTTCTCAAAAGGTCAGTTAGATATTACAGAATCATAATAGAAACAGCTAATAAAAAAGTACTTCATACAGATATCTTCATGTAGATTTTAAATGAGGATGAATTAGAAACAGCTAATTAATTGAGAACAAGGAAATCAGCTCTAATTTGACAAAAGATGAAACACAGTATTACCAAAAACTGTACTGTTTTAAACAGTTCTTTACCATTCCTCAGAGAAAATAGGTTTTAATGACTTGTCATAATTTTAGGATGATCCATCCAAGAGAAAAATGGGCAAAAGGAAAAAATAAAGGCCAATAAGCATAAGAAAAATATTTAACCTCACTAGTAATTGAAGAAATGATTTTTTAAAAAGAAATGAAATTTTAAAATAAATATATATGCTAACCTAGTAGATTGAGAAAAACTTAAAAGCAGCAGCTAATCAGCTGAAAACAAGGAATCAGCTCTCCAGTGTAGGAGGGTGGAGGAAGATGGGTACAGGGACGCTTGGTGGGAGTAAGCTGGTACTAACGTGCCACAGGCAGCATGTACCAAGACATGAAATACAAATGTCATTCAACCGAGCAAGTCTACTTTGATACATTTATGTGCAAAGCTGTATGTATAAGGATGCTCACCAAAGTTTTGTGATTTATAATAAGGAACAGAGCTGGAAATGACTTAAATGCTTGTCAATAGGCCAGTTAAATGAAGGAATTTTTCAGCCATCAGAAGTAATAAGGTAGGTTTCTGTTTTTATATGCTTATTGTTATCAGGTTACAGAACAGTGATATTGTTTAAAATACCACATATATAATATGTTGTTATGTTACGTGCCGTGGAGTCACACCTGACTCATAGCAACCCCTCCTTG
>NW_006921820.1:4691812-4726583 GCF_000298275.1 Orycteropus afer afer | reverse complement strand
AGTAGCATAGTGGCTAAAGCACTTGACTGCTAACCAGAAGGCTGGCGGTTCAAACCCACCAGCCACTCCTCGGAAGGAAGGTTGGGCAATCCTACTTCGTAGTGATACTGCCTCGGAAACCCAAGGAGGGGTTGCTATGAGTCAGGGCCGACTCCACGGCACACAACAACAACAACAACAACAATATGTTTATTAAATGAAAAAAACCCTGGCTTTCTTTACAGAGGAAATTGAACAAAGCTACACAGCATACATAACCCATGTCGGGGAGCTTTGCTCACTCCTCTCACCTGGCCAGAATATTAGACTGGAAAAAAGGGAAACTAAACTAGTATTTGTTATTGTTACAATGTAGGTCTATTTTTAACCTCACAATCAAATAAATTTGATGGAGTTACCAGGTTTTTTATTATAACTGCATCTGTTCCACATTCGCTCACTTGCCGAGGGCTGTAACTCACACAGCAAATTAGAGACAACACTGCACTATGTGATTTGTACAGTAGTTGGAATTTCACTAGCGTTTTAAATGTGACCTCCACCTGGTTTGCTCTTTCAGATATTCAGCTTTAGAAAGATGTTGTTGAGCCAGGACAGTGCTGCGTTATCTTTGCTGATTTTCCACTTAGGGAAAGAGCAGTGATGAAATTTTCATTTCAAAGCAAGAGAAAACATCAATCTTTTACTTCAGTCAGCATAGTGACCTTTGGCTTTAACATATGGGCTTTACCATTTTTGTGAATGTCAGTTCCCTGAAAGAAATGAATTCTAGTATGAGGTATAGGTCTGTAAAGGAAGAAGAAATGCAATTACTGGCTTTTTTTTTTTTTCCCCCTTACCCACGTGATCAAGATTGGGTAATTGCTCCTTCTTTTCCTTCCAAGCAAAGGGAGCAACTTGCTAGAAAACCCCACAGTAAATGTTCTATCAAGGGTCACTTGGAATAACCTTTGATTTTTCAAACAGAGCAAAAGCCGTATGTTCCGGGTACAGTTTAGTGGAGAGTCGAAGGAGCAGGCCCTGGAGCACTGCTGCAGTTGTGTGCAAAGCCTGGCCCCCTACATCACCGTCCAGGAGCCCGACGGAATCATCCAGGAGCTTCGGCCGAGTCCCGGCTCACTCAGGGCAGGTGAAAGCCAAGGGCAGGACCGTGCAAAGAGTGTCCCATTGCAGCCCGGGGTAAGTAGGCTACTGGATGGCCATACAAGAAATGTGACTGTGTAATGCACTGTGGGTGCCAGAGTCAAAATGGAATTTGTCAAGTCCATCAAGTTTGTAGTTTTAAAAATATGTAATGCTGAATATTTTAATTGAAGGTTTAATCCTCGTTGTGTCCTCCTGTAATCCTAGAAATTAGAAAGGGGGGTGTCCCAGCTGGCATTCTAGGTGTCACTGTACAACAGTGGTTCTGAGTGTGGGCCGAAGACTTCTCCCTCAAACCCTCTTAAGGGGGCCCACCAAATCAAAATTCTTTTCAACATGTTGTTGTAGTTTATCATCAAGTCAGTTTTTACTCATAACAGCCCCATGTGACAGAATGGAAGGGCCCCATAGGGTTTACTAGGCTGTAATCTTTCCAAAAGCACGTCACCAGGGCTTTGTCCCACTGAGTGGGTTTGAGCTGTCAGCCTTTCCATTAGCAGCTGAGGACTTAACCATTGTACCACCAGGGCTCCTTTTCAAAATAATTTGTTGTTGTTGTTGTGTGCTTGTTGTGTGCCGTCAAGTCAGACCCGACTCATAGCGACCCCTCCTTGGGTTTCTGAGGCAGTATCACTACAGAAGTAGATTGCCCCATCTTCCTTCAAAATAATAGTAAGACTTTTTTGCCTTGTCACTGTGGCAACATTTGCAATGCTGGTACAAAAGCAATAGTGGGCAAAGCTGCTGTCGCCTTAGCATCAATCCAGGCAGTGGCACCAACCCGTGCTAGTAATTCATTATGTTTTTCACTAGCACTAAAAACAAATGTAACCCAAACAAAAAAACCTTGTCTACTGAAGTAGGATGGTTGTTTCGAGGAAAAGCACTTATGTGATTGTTCAAGTTGGAGCTGAACTAGCCTTTTTCTTTTTTTTCCACAGATCACAATTATTACTGATTTTTTAAAATATATAATTACATAATGAAATAGTTCAACCTTTGGAAGATCTGTATAGTTCAGTAAATGAGTATTTCCAAAGGGCCAATGCATGGTGTTACAAAAGCATGCACGGATAAGAGATCCATTCAAAATGCAAGACAGACCAACAGATGCTAATATAAGCAGTATAACAATTTCATATGGTTTCAGGTCCTGTGTTGCAACTAACCTTTGAAAAACTTGTTGAGTTTTGGTGTTGTATCAAAGAATATCCACAGTGATCTGAAAAGCTATTTAAAAATATTCCTCCTTTTTCCACGTACATCTCTCTATGAGGCTAGGTTTTCATCATCTACTTTCTACCAAAGCGACGTATTGCAGCGGATTGACTGCAGAAGCAGACAGGAGGATCCAGCTGTCTTCTGTTAAATTAGGGAGTTTTGCAAAAAAAATCATTACATTTTTGTTTGGAGAATAGTTATTTTTCATGAAAATTATGAAATGTTAACATTTAAAGGGTTCATTTTTAAAGAATCAGTTTTTAATTTTTAATATGGTAAATATTGATGGATATAATGCAAATAAACAAAAGCTCTTCCAAGGCTTTTTTAGAGTGTGAAAAGGCCTTAAGACCAAAAATTTGAGATTGTTGCTGCAGAATTTCTCCCAGACATACATGTACCAGCATTTCTTTGGCATGGTCCCAAATGCTATTAGTAATAATCTCTGCTCTGGGAATGAAATCCCAGGTTCAAGCCAGGTTTATTATTTTCTACTTTGTGATTTTCCAAACATGGCTTTCTATCACTGCATCCTGCATCCATTTAAACTGTGTACCAAGAGAATTTATTTTTTGCTGTTTTATCACCAAGTTTCTTGTCATTCATAATTTTATCTAATAAATTTACATGACCATAAAGTCTTTTCCTTTAAACAGGTGCCACCCGATTTCCTCTTGAATGTGGTACTTGCCAAATCAGATTCTTTTAATCATCTCCTCCCTAAAAATGGGATGGACTGGTTTGTTATAAGGTACTTTTTACCTGTGGTCCTTTGCCTTTGAAATAGGTTTCTTCTTTGGGTAAATACTACCCTCCTGATCTCCTATGGCTGATTGTTCTATGAGTGCACACCCTCCTAGAATTACTGTTCACCTTACAGGCCTATGCATCGATTGGCTGAAAGGTGAGCCAGGGGGGTGAGTTCAGGTCCTGACTTAAATGCTAAAGGCCACAATCTACAAGGACCACAGTCTTCATCTGACCAGTAAGTGTGGTCTTTTTTTTTTTTTTTAATAATTTTGAGTTTGGGGCCACAGTTTTCTCCCACTCTCTCTGGGACCTCTTATTGTGATCCTTTTCAGAGTGGCCAACAGTAGACACAGACGTCATTTAATTTTTCTGGCCTCAGGGTCATGAAATAGGTTTATTTTTATGTAGGTTTCATTAACCAATTATCAAGATTCAGATTATAATCTAGTAAACCCAGTGCATGGGGTACAAGAAGAAACAAATAGGGACCCAGAATTTGGAACTAGGTCTGGAATGCCCTGTAAAGATAAGGAAGACACAGCAGGCTAGAATCTCATCAAGGCTGCACAATTATCTAAATGTTGAAAATGCCAGATAAATTGAGGTTGGAACTCATAGGAACAAATGCAGGCCAAGGCTGGAAGCTGCAGCAGCAGATGCAGGCTCAGCTCTCTGATTTTACAGGCTGGCCCCAAATATCTAGAAATAGCCCTCAAATGATTAGAAAACACTCATGTCTTTTCCTGATTCTGTATTCAGGGACTCTTCTGATCTGTAATTTGGTTTTCTGAGTAGCTGAGACATCATGAAATTGTGCAAAGACCACAGCCTTTAGACTCGAACAGATCTAGGTTTGAAACCTGGCCCTTTTAATATCAGCATGATTTCATGCAAGCCACTAAACCTCACGTGTAAAATGGTGAGACTGCAGGGCCACGTAGAAAGCACCTAGGTCAGTGCCTGGCGAACATAATCTTAATAGCATTATCCACTACTACTGGGTAGTCATGGGAAATTACGAGCCTCAGGGGCTCTGGCACACCTGACTGTTTTGTCTGTGGCATGCCATTCTGGTTGATATTTTTTCCCAGCTGTCTGAAGAACATTGTATTACCCAATAATACTGTTACTATTATTGCCAGTACCGGCAATCACTGGATCATGAAAAAATTCTGTCCCTAAATCTGTCTTTAAGTTGGATTTTTACATAAGTCTGAACAATGTTGCCTATCTAATGTCAGTTGGTCAAATGTTTGTCTTAGTACATAGTGTATAGTGTACCTTTCTATACATAGAAAACATTAAAAGAAACACTTCCAAATACACTAAAACCCCTTTAACATAATACAGCAATGATAAATGTTTCGATGTACATTGCAAAGTTGTGGCCACTTATAATTACGAACCATTGTATGTACCTCAAATTTTGAATATAATAGGTGTGGTAGTTAAAGCTGGGTGTCAACTTGACTGGGCCATGGTTTTGAGTGCCTGGGCAGCTGGATATAGTTATTCCCCATGATGAGATTATAATCACCTTCATGGTGGAATCTGCTGTGAGCAGTTAGGGTGCTACCTTTGGGGTGTAGCCTACTTCCAGTGTATAAGAAGAAGCTTTTGGCACATTGGGATCCTGCACTTGGCCAAGTCTTCATCTCACTGGCCTGCCCTGTTGCCTGCCAGTCTTGGGACTGTGCCATTTTGCCTGTCAATCATTGGTTTGTCAGAGCTGAAGCCCAAGGTTGAGGAGCCTTCACCCAGCCCATAGAGCCACCTCTTTGAACTTGGAATTCAGTCTCCTGAACTGTAAGAGAATAAATCCCTTTTGTTAAAGTCATCCACTTGTGGCATATTCTGTTATACCAGCATTAGAGAACCACAACAATAAGCTTTACAGGGTTCATTTGTACCTAAGTCAAATGTGTAACCCAACTGTCTGTACTGTTACCTTGTCATATCTACCCTCTCTTGCAGATTAACAAATTGTGGTTAGCAAGGCTCAGAACCTCTAGAGCCAATAGGCTCTAGACTGAGTGCTGAGACTGAGTGAAGCTGCAGAGCAGAAGGCAAGACAAAGCCTTAAAGGTGAAATCCACTGGAGTGCAGACATTATAAGGCACTGCCTAGAACACATTAGTTTTCGTAGACAAAACAGGACCGTCAGACCAGGCTTGTCGTACTATTGCTATGCAAATTGGGCATCATGCTCCCTTCCTCGAAATCCACCTTAGCAGTTGGAGGCTATGCCAAGTTCTGATTATCTTGATGCTCTCCAAGTCAGATGTGGTTAAGCACTCAGCTGCTAACCAAGAGGCCAGCAGTTCAAACCCACCAGCCGCTCTGTGGGAGAAAAATGTGGCAGTCTGCTCCCATAAAGATTCACAGACTCGGAAACCCAATGGGACAGTTGAGTCAGAATCAACGTGACGGCCAGCAAGTTTTTATACATACGTTTTTGTCCAAAATAGGTGTTTCCTTCTTCACAAAGAGAGATAATTTCATGTCTATTTCAGGTTCTTGAGTCATTTCCTGGCTTGTATTTTAGTTTTTAACTTTTCCTCAGCCTTGTAATTTTGCTAATTGTGGCCTAACCAGGTGTTTCTCAACCTCAACCTGAGGGCTTCTAAGGCAACCCATCCACCCCCTCAGGCGGGTGGAGGGAAGACAGGAGAGGATGACAGTTTCCTCTGTGAACTCTCCTTTGTTAGCACAGAGCCCAGAAGGAAGGAGCCAGGGGGCATCAGCTGCTTTGTTCACAGAACCTTTCACTTCTGAGGATGGTGGACCATCTAATCCTGGGGCCAGCCCGGTGACCTCAAGTGCTTCAGCACATGGCTGCTGTTGACACAGCGTTTGTTTATGGCATACTGTTTTGGTTGGTCTTTCCCAGTTGTTTGAAGAACTTTGTATGAACTAAACTGTTAACATATTTTAGGAAAGCATCAAATATCAGAGCTGAAACACTAGCTAGGCATGAGAGTCTAACTTACTTTTACAGATGAAGAAACTGAACGGAGAAATGGGGCTTGTCTAAGGACCCTGAGCCTTTCTGCTCATTTTGAGTTAGTATTCTTGACCAGTTTTTTTTTTCTCTCCTTCCTTCCTGGCCTCCCATCCCTTTATGGCTGCTTCTAGATCTGTGCTTCTGCTAAAATCCACTGACTAGGTCCTTCATGTAGGACAGAATTTGCCATCCTCTTACTGCAGCAGTCAGAGCATGGTACTGGTGTACAGGCCACCCTCCAGAGCACCTGGGTTTCTCCCTGTATTACCCCATCAGCTCCCACCTAAGGCAGGAATGCTGCTGCTTGTCTGGAGATAAGCATGGCAGGAGCCACATGATCCCAAACACTGCCAGCCTGCAAGTGTGTCACCTGGGAAGGCAAGGTGGTAGGGTTCTCAGAAATGCCCGTTTTTAGGTGGAAACAACTCTGAGAGTCTTTTGTGCCCCCAAACCTCATATAGCTCCTTCATTCCATCTCCTGTATTTCTCCTGTGATGCCTCCTCATCACTATTGGTTCCTTCAGACCACACGGACCCAGGAGTGTTCACACTTCATGCTGAGCACACAGCGCCCTCCAGTCCACTCCCTCCCCTGGCAGCCTGAGCACTTATACTTACCTCCGGCTAGTACTTACCTCTCCATTGCTCACCACTGTTTTACTTGGTAGGTTTTCCCTAGCCCAACGGTTTCTTGAGAGCCGGACCTCTATCTTGGTCTTTGTAACCCTTTCTCCTGTATCACCCCAGTAGCTAATATAAGATAGACACAAATTGTTGAATGAATGAAATCTAGGAATTTCATGTATAGAACTCTCATTCCCTCAGAATACCTAACCTGAGATTTAAAAAAAAAAAAAATTCAACCGTTTCATGCGGGTTTTTTTCCTTTCTTTTCTGCAATTAACGTGTGTTAAGTAATCACTTTAAAAGGTGACAGATCATGGTTATCAGACACTAAGCAATGTCTCCTGCATACAAGCTGCCACAGGGACTTTCCTGGCCTCCACGGTGCCTCCTGACTCAGGTGCCTCCTGATTCAGGCCAGGCCTCTGATGAAGTGCCATGTGTCTGACTAGAAGCAGCAGTAACCCCGTCTGACACTGAGGAACATAAGGTTCTGGGTGGAGCCTCAAACTTAAACTCCTTCAGTAACTCTGTTGTGGCAGATCAGGTAACAGCCCCAGTTCAGTTTAAACCAGTACAGACTTACACTGACATAATTTTTATTGATACTCTTTTTTTCAAAATGAACGCACATTTCCATTACTTGAGTGGCTGATGGTGTTTCCAATTATGTTCAGCCAGTCTTCTAACTGCATGTTGTTTCATTCCACCAGAGCCCAGAGCAGCAGCAGCATAGAGCGCCTGGCACGAGCACTCCAGAGGGAAGAACCTCCGTGACACGGTTAGCTCAGGTACAGCCTATTTCTGTGTTCACTTTTGTCACAAAAAAAAACAGCAGTTCTCTAAGACTGTGTATCGCTGTTCACTCCCTTGTTCTAGAATAGTGACCTGAAGGATTAAAGAAGTCAATAGGGGCAGAAGACAGGCCATTTTCATCTACCCCTGTTTATTACACATGAAAAACTGTTCTCCTAAGGAAATAAAAAGAGGAAGAGTGGTTTATAGTGTTAGCCTTTAAATGTGTGAGATAAAGAACGTAATCACTTTCCCAAAAAGAGGAGTTAAAGGGAAGAACTCCAGTTTTATTCTGGCAGTGAAACTGGATAAACTATACTACGACAAATATCAAAACGAATTTGGAGTGAGGCACATGAACTAGGGTTTCTGTGTGAACAGATCCTCAGTGTTACGATCTTAGCTAAGGATATGTGGAAACGTGCAAGGATTCAACTGTGTCACCAAGAGACCTGCTTCCAGACACCCCCTCCTTTCCCTGAATAGTTAGTTTGCTATTAACCTGAGAAACCTACAAAACTTACTCATTCAAAATCAGCTACTTGATGTCCATCCTGCCAGAAACTCCTTAAGGACTGTGTCCCTTCCTTGTTGCATTTCCTGCTGTGCCCAGAGTAGGCTCTCAGCCACAGCATATGCTTTCCACAAACTTCTGCATGGAATTCATCGGTATTCAGGGATGGGTCTTCCTTTTAACACATCTATCAAACATCTGCCAACAGTGGTATAAAAAACAGGTGTCTCTACCGTCGGGCTTACAACTAAGAATAAATACACCATCATATAAAGAAGTGGAGGGATAAGAAGACTAAAAATCCATGTTTCTTTTTTATTAAAAAAACAGCAACTGACAGAAAATTAAAAGGCCTTTTTTTTTTTTTTCCAGCAGCAGGGAAGCCTTCATAATGCCCTGTTTTCAGCCTTGAATTTGCATTGGGCTTATGGGTTAATTAGATCAGAGTGGTTGAGGACACTAGAGCTGCAGAAATATAGGAGGCAAGGCAGGGTGTGATGATCCTTATTTAGGAAGTATCAGTTATTCTAAAAGGTACCTTAGCTCAAACCATAAGGCATCTACATAAATGGAAGAACATACTATGCTCATGGATAGGAAGATTGAACACTGTGAAAATGTCAGTTCTACCCAAAGCAATCTATACATTCAATGCAATCTCAATCCAGATCCCATCAACATTTTTTAAGGATATGGAAAAACCAATCACTAACTTTATAGAGAAAGGAAAGAGTCCTCAGATAAGCAAAGCACTACTGAAGAACAAAGTAGGAGGTGTCACACTGCTGGATCTCAAAACCACAGTACAGCCACAGTAGTCAAAACTGCCTGGTATTGGTATGACAGACACATAGACCAATGGGATAGAATTGAGAAGCTAGAAACAGATCCACCAACCTATGGTCAGCTGATCTTTGACAAAGGGCCAAAATCCATTAAATGGGGAAGAGAATGTCTGTTTAATAAAATGGTGCTGCAAAACTGGATATCCATTTGCAGACAAATGAAACAAGATCTGTACCTCACACCATACACAAAAATTAACTCCAGATGAATCAGACTTAAATGTAAAACCTAAAACTATAAAGTGCCTCAAGGAAAAACTAGGGGCCAATTTAGAGGCCCTAATGCACGGCATAAATAAACTATCAAGCATAACCCAAAATGCACAAATAGCAGAAGAGAAACTAGATGAATGGGACCTTCTAAAAATTAAATTTTTATGTGCTTCGAAAGATTTTTCCAAAAGAGTCAAAGAGAACCTACAGATTGGGAAAAATATTTGTCAATGACATATCTGACAAGGGACTTATCTCTAGAATTTATAGAAAACTCCAACACCAATTAAAAAATGGGCAGAAGACATGAATAGACACTTCACCAAAGAGGATATTCAGGCAGCCAACAAACATATGAAGAAATGTTCACAATCATTAGCCATTAGCAAAAACCAAACTCACTGCCATTGCGTTGGATCCAACTCATAGCAACCCCTCCTTGGCTTTCCGAGGAGATATCACTACAGAAGTACACTGCCCAACCTTCCTTTTGAGGAGTGGCTTGTAGGTTTGAACCCACCAGCCTTCTGGTTAGCAGTCAAATGCCTTAGGCACTATGCCACCAGAGCTAGAGAGATGCAAATCAAAGTAATAAGATACCATCTTGCCCCAGAAGACAGAAGACAGAAAACACCAAATGCTGGAGAGGATGCAGAGAGATTGGGACTCTCATACACTGCTGGTGGGACTATAAAATGGTACAACCACTATGGAAAGCAATATGGCGATTCCTTAAAAAGTTGGAAATGGAAATACCATTTGACCCAGCCATTCCATTACTAGGTATATATCCTAAAGAAGTGAGAGCCATGACAAGAACAGACATATGCACACCCATGTTCATCGCAGCACTGTTTACAAGAGCAAAAACATGGAGACAACCTAGGTGCCCATCAGCAGAATGGATAACCAAACTATGGTACATACACACAATGGAATACTATGCAACCCTGAAGAATAGCAAAGAATCTGCAAAACACCACATAATGTGGATGAACTTGGAGAACATTATGCTGAATGAAATAAGTCAATCACAGGACAAATATTGTATTAGTCCATTATTGTAAAAAGTCAAGGAAAGGCTTATACATGGAAGTAAATTCTTTGTTGGTTACCGGGGGGGGAGGGGAGGGGAGGGGAGGGAATATTGTTAGATAGGTAGAGACAAGTACTGATTTGGGTGAAAAGAAGGGCAATGTACCAAACTTGAGTGATCAACACAGTGGCACTGAAGAGAAAGAGAGAGAGAGGTATAGACAACAAAGATGAACCCTTTGCACATATAGTACTGCGTTGTCAGTGAAGGCAAACATGGATATACAGGTGCATAGATGGGTGGACAGGCTGAACTATTAGCTATGTCTGTGCAGGGGGGGCAGGGGCGAGTGTCCCCAAGACCACGTATAGGGTTGGCAAACAGTGTTTCTACAATTGTATTTGTTCTGTAAGAATTCCCAGGTGTATAGTACAGCTGACAAAGGACAAGATTGTAGTCACTTCTTGGGCACACCAGCTACCCAGAGGGAGCAATTAGTTGGACCTGAGGACTCAGGACTATAATCGCAGGGGACATCAAGCTCAATTGGTATAACATACTGCACAAAACATTGTTCCACATCCTACTTTGGTGAGTAGCAACTGGGATCTTAAAAGCTTTCAAGCAGTCATCTTGATGCAATAATGGGTCTCTCCTCATCCAGAGTAAAGATGATGAAGAAAACCAAAGACTCATGGAAACAGTGCAGGTGACTGGTACATCGTGCGACCCTCAGCCTGTATGACTATGAGACCAGAAGAACTGGATGGTGCCCAGCTGCCACTATCAACCACTCGGAGCGGGATTTAGGTAGAAGATCCTGGATAGAGTGGGAGAACGATGTGGAACAAAACTCAAAATCATTTGAAAAAAAAAAGGATCAGGTTTGCTGGTCTGATAGAGCCTGGTGGAACCACTGAGAACTATGGCCCCCAGCTGCCCGTCAGGTCTGGAATTGAACCCACACCTGTGGCTTCCAGCCAAGCAAAAGACAGACATATGTCTGAGTTGAACATTTACCTGAGGTAGATACACTCCTTGGAGAGAACAATCATGGGAGAATAGAAGGGCTGTGTATGCACAGGGAGACAGCTCAGGGGGCAGGAGTGCATGGAAGGAAGGACACAGGGAAGAGGTGACTATGGGAAGTGGGAGGGGAGCTGTTGCACTGTGGTAAATTGTAGTCAATGCCAATGCCATGAGACAGTGTATGTGAACTGCTGTATGGAATGTGAATTTGCTCTGTAAACTTTCACCCAAATCACTCAAATCAGCAGCTTTAGTGAAAAAGGAAGCCCCTCAACGAGATGAATTGACACAGGCTGCAACCATGGGCTTAAAGATAACAATGACTGTGAGAATGGCACAGGACCAGGCATGGTTCTGTTCTGTTGTGCATGGGGTCATTACCAAGGACACCTAACAAAACCAAACAAAGCACAATTTATTTACATGGTATGTAAGAATTAGGTACAAATGGAATAAAGGCACCAGACCCGGAGCTCAGGTACGTTACTACTTTGCTCTAACCTGGAAAGTCATTCTACGAATCTAAGTTCATAAAATTTTTTAGAAGGCAATTTAGCAATATATATCAAATTTAATCTTGTTACCTTATTACATATAATTATCTTTTAACTCCACAAATATGCATATAATAATTATAGTGGTCATAGTGGTGTTTATAGTGATCAAAAACTGGAAAAAACATAAATGTTCATAAACAGAATTCTGAACAGTTCAATGAAGTGCAGTACAACCACAGATGGGATAAAAATGCAATCAGTGAAAGTGATACAGATTCCTATCTTTTGACATGGAAAGATACTCACAGCATTAAGTTTTTAAAAAGGAAGCTACAATACCACCACGTATGATTTTGTTTTATAACACACAAAATAGGTTTGGAAGGATATACACTAACATGTTACACGGCTGTCACTGAAGAACAGCGTGCTATATTACTTTCATATTCTTCTTCATACCTTTAAGGACTGGTCTGAAGGTAGAAAAGTAAGTTTCTATTGTTGATAACTCCCAGAGAAATGTCCATTTCAGAGTGCCACGCATAGGAAGAAAAAAAAATCTATTTAACAGAATTAATGTGAGTAGTACATGAGATGACTGAGTCAAAGAACCAAAAGTAAGGCTGACCACAATAGGGATGGAGCCAGTCATACTTATGTGGGAAGGTGGATCCAGTATTGCCAGATCTTCAAATTTTTAAGCATTTACACTTGCACTTTCATGTGAAATCTCCTAATATTTAAATGCAGTGTATTCCAATTGTTTTAAAGTATTGCAAATAACAGTGTGTATACTAAAGAAATATACAGATGGCAGATAAGCATGTGAAAAGATGCACATCACTAGTTGCTAAAACACCACTGCCATCAAGTCGATTCTGACTCAGTGACCTACCACAAAGAGAAGTTACTACTTATTTTATTAAAATGGCTGAAATTTTAAAAAAAAAGCTGGTAATATCAAATGCTGGATGGATGCGGAGCAACTGGCTCATGGAATGTACAGTGGTGCAGCCGCTGTGGGAAACAGTTGGCAGTTTCTTATAAACTTAAATATACACCTACCAAAGAGCCCAGAAGTCCCATCCCTACGTGTTTACCCAAGTGAAATCAAAGTACCTTTTTCATGAATGTTTATAGCAGCTTTCTTCTTAACTGCACAAAGCAGAGGAACCCCAGTTTACTTCAGCTGGAGAAGAAACTGTGGTACATCCAGACAATGGACTATCATTAGCAACAAAGAGCACTGCTCTACTGATGGACCTAACAACATGGCTTCACCTCAAGTGTATTCTGCTAAGTAAATATGTTGTTGTTGTATGTGCTGTCAAGTCGGCCCCAACTCATAGTGACCCCTCCTTGGGTTTCCGAGGCAGTATCACTATGGAAGTAGATTGCCCCATCTTCCGTCCGATGAGTGGCTGGTGGGTTTGAACTGCCCGCCTTCTGGTTAGCAGTCAAGTGCCTTAGGCACTATGCTACCAGAGCTCCCAAGTAAACATAGCCAGACTCAAAAGGCTACATATTATAATTCTATTTATATGACATTCTGGAAAAGGTAAAACCACAGGTACAGAGAACAGACTGGCAGTGGTCAGGGTGGGGGGGGAGGTTCTGACAAGGAAGGAGTAAGCATGAGGGAATTTTGGGGGTGATAGAAATGTTCTGTACCTCGTGGTGACACTTCCATGATTCTCCATGTTTGTAAAACTTCACAGAACTGAATATATCAAAAAGAGTGAGTTTTGCCATATGTAAATTTAAGTGTTTTAAAAACAAACACTGTAGGGCCAGAAAAAGACAGGTGTGAGCTAATTGTGGTACCCTCTGGTCGTCAGTTTATGACAACTGTTTATTACATCCAGAACTCAGCTTCCACATAGTGAACTACTCTACTGCCTCCTGCACTTACGAAGTGGAGAGATGAACCAAGTTAGTGGACTTCATCATCGACGGGTTTCCTGTTAATCCTCAACAGTATTCTTCATTAAGGCACGATCTTAACTGTACAGATCATTTTTCTTTAAGGATACATGTTTATTTCACTTTCTACATGTATTTGAAAAATGTATCTATTAACTCTAAAATGTATTATGTAAAGGAACTCTGTAACACTATTTTTTAACAATTTCCCTTAAACCAAACACACAGCCATCAAGTCGATGCTGACTCACAGCGACCCGTATTGGGTTTTCAAGGCAGTAAATCTTTACAGACGTAGATTGTCCCAGCTTCCTTCCAAGGAGTGGCTGGTGGGCTTGAACCACCAACATTCTGGTTAGCAGTCAAGAACCTTAGGCACTGAGCCACCGTAAGGCAGAGTTTTCCTGTGTTCTGTATCCAGACTCTTGCTTTCACCTGCAGTCTCTAATAAGTGGACTGTTTGATGTCCCTGCAGTCTATCCTGGCGTCGAAGGAGCTGTCCCTTGTCTATGAACAGTCTGCATGGGGTGCTGACCAGATAGGCCCCTTTCTCCGCTTGTGCCTTATGGATCAGAATTTCCCAGCATTTGTGGAAGAGGTGGAGAAAGAACTAAAAAAGCTGACAGAGTTGAGAAATTAATGCTGTACATACATACATAACTAAGGAACTTGAAAGTACTGGAAAAAGTTTCCTCCTAGAATTAGAAAAGACACTAGAATAAAAAGACTATTATTCCAAACACCTTTTATCAATGTTTTATTTTTAAAAACAGGTAAATTCACCTTTTTATACATCATTGCACTTCAACAATTACACAAAACACAAGCACATGCATCTATAGTTATGTACTGCATGAGAACCCTGTTAGGTTATAAAATCGACAATCAACCATCAAATCAACGTGAAAAAAAATACAGTGTCAAACCAAAAAGTGTAATTAGTTGCATAGAATATCACCATGCTGTAACATTTCAAGGTCACTGAAAACAAAGGGTAAATTATAAAAGTTTGCCTTAATTGAATGTACAAGAATAAGGTTCAACACATCAGTGCAAAAGGATTTAAGAATTTACATGATTTAACAGAAGAAAACAAAAAATCACTTAAAAAGCAATCATACATATATACTGCAATTCATTATATCCATTCAGTGGACCATACCAGCTTCTTATTAAAGTCGTAGGTTAAGCCCTTAAAATTATAGATTTCAGTTTATATTACTCATCTTTATGTACCGAAACTGCATAATTTCCTCATCTGACAACATAAAATAAGGAGTCGGTATCAATCAGCAGCTTAAAAATGAAACAAGCATTTACTTTATTTTTGGATTTCTCCCACCCCAAAAAATATAAATATATATATATATATATTTATATACTGTATATATCTGTAGGTTTGCTGTACTTTTACAAAAAGGTATCACTAGATGGCAGCAGTGCATTTTAGAGCTTTGCCAATTGAACAGCTGCATTAAGTAAAAAATGGCGCATGCATGATCTGATCCTCAGAGGACCTTTTCACTTCTATTTGAATATTTTAACAAAGGAAAAAAAGCAACATTCACAGCACATCAAGCCCAAAACAGTTTACACCTTCTACACTGAAGCATTGTTTAAAATGTGTCTGACTAGGTCATCCTTACAGGAGAGGCTAAAGAAGGCATGCTTTAGACAGTCATTGTGGTGCTGCTCACTTGAAAGGGGGAGAAAAATGTAGTTATAGAACCAAAGAGGTCCAAGCATAAAATTTAGCAGGTCATGTTGCCACCAGTTTCAGGAACCTAAAGATCTGTAAAGAAAGAAGAATTTGGAAATTAAATAGGAATATGCATTGTCACTCAGGACTACATAAGGTGACATGTAAAACAAAACTTTGGTTCAAACAACATGCTCAGGGATGTGGTGTGAAATTCTGATCTCCATGTGCCTAGTAAGACAGCATTCGGCCCAGCTACTGCCTGGGTACCACTACTGTCTTGCACTTCAAAGCAAGGTAAGACTTACAGGCCTCTGGGAACAATCCACGTTAAGAAGGTGACAATGTAACTGTTACCTCTTTTTAAAGATAGAAGTGAATCATGGTGCAATGTATTTCCTTGGAAACATTATACATGTTCTGAAATGACATTTATGTTAAATATGTGTAACAACACTGCCACTAAACTGGGCAGACAGAACCTGTTCCATCAAGATATCAGCTGCCCTGAAATTATCTAAAAGATCTTATGACATAACAGTGTTGAAGGACTTGTGACAAGGTCAATAGAGGCACATTAATTTGAATATAATTTTTAAAATTTCTAAAGAAGTCCGTACTTACATTAGAAGCAGTACTTAATTCGTGTTTCTCTGGCGCAAGTTTTTATCTTTGTGATTGTTGGTGGAGTTGGTTTTCCTTTGGAGGAAAAATTGTATTACAAGCGTTAACGTCAAAGTCAGTAGCAACTTTTGAAAGTGTAACACATGGAAATGCAGGGAGTCTTTCACTTACTACCATCCCTGGTGTAGTAAGAAATTTTACTGCACAGTATTGGTGCATAAAAATAGCCCTTTTGTAAAATACCCACAAACACTTCATTAATAGATCCTTTTGAGTCCCAAGACAGACAACATACAGGTTAACTTTCCCTTTGTTTTACCAATAATAACCCAATTACTAGAAAGGTAAGAATCAATAACTTTTTCTCTGCTGAATACCACTGTCCCTTTTCAACTGGTGAAAGAGATACAATGAGCGGTGCTGGGCTCTGTGGTCTTAACTAATTTGGTTACTGTTTCCCTGCCACTCCTTCTTTAGCCCCTGACTCTAGGAGATTCCCCCGAACTTGGGGACTTGGTTCCACACTTGCAACTCCTTCTTTCTTTGATACGAACAACTACTAATAGAGGTAGGGTATTGCCCATGCTGTAGTCCAGCTTAAAATTAACTTTTAAGAAAACCTGAACCTGCAAATACCTGTCACTTTCCCACATTATCAATATGAACATGTAAGAGATACAAAATTTTAAACGCTTTTTTTGCATGGTATTCTACTTTGTATTGCTAGTAAAGACAAAACCGTACTGCCTGTCCTGGGGATCAAATGATCACTATGGCAATGCCAATCTCAAGCCTACACTGCAGCATCCATTTCATTCACCAGCTTCCCTTACAATCTTAATGACTCCACTGGATTAAACAGAGATACCAAATAATTCCAACTGTTGGATCAACGTTTAATGAAGTACTTACATTGGCCCAGCTGGTTCATCGTCTACACAGGTATTCAGTTTTTTAATAATCCATCGAAAGACAGAGGAAGAAAAGAGAAAATCATTACGGCTCTGCATAAGGATTAATAGAACAGCAGACTGCAAGTGGCAAACATGGCTAGTCATAGCATTTATTCAAGGCCATTCCGTCTGGAGGTGCAAAACACTCATGGAGTTATTTCTAGATTTAAGTTTTTAATGGTAGGTATGTTTTTTCAATGGTTTTAGTTAACACTTTGAATGCTTGTCATGAAAAACTGCAACTATAGCGGACAGATAGGCTGCATACATCATACTCATCCTGTCCCCAAGTTCCAGTGGTTCACTCAAATAGATGAGAAGACAAACCAACATTTCAGTTGTAAAATCCTGCTGTTTGTTTTCTTGTGGTGAATGCATGCGCGGTTTAGGCTCAACCCTACAATGTGGGCGGATGTGTGCGTTCCACACGTTTAGCCTCACGTCCCCAAAGGGCACTCTATTTTTCTCGATGTTTTGTAATCTTTAGCAGAGTCTTTCGTCTAGAGAATGAGTGAGGAAGAGGAAGCCACAACAGTAGAACCTGACAGTGGACCGGCCCTGCTGGGCTGTGCTGGCAACCAACGTATGCGTACCAGAGGATGTTCTGTGACACACCAGGGGGCTGGTTAGTGGTGACGTCCTCCAGATAGAAAGACACGTTCACTTTTATGCCCTGGCCAAAACCAGAACCCAAACCCGGTGAACCATGGACAGCTTCTTTTATTTTTTAATTGAAAAGCTTACATATTCTGAGTTTAGAAGCCATCTTAAATTGTTATTTTACAATTCCGATTTATAACTTTTTCTTTCCTGTTTCAACTAAGAGCAACTTGGTCCCCTTTAAGCAGGGATATACATATATATAATACATATATATATATGTATGTATGTATGTATGTATAATTGGAGAGAATATTGGGGTGGGGGAGTAAAGATCCCCAAAAAAAGAGGGAACAAGTGCTCTTAGTTTCCTTTTAATATGCAAAAGTCAGGTGGGCTAAACGATCCAGAATGGTCTGATTTCCTGAAGGACGCATAGAAAACCTCTCAGCAGGATTCCACAAGGGGGCTTGGTGCACATGAAGCAGGTATGGAGGTCACAGTCTTGGTGTAGGCCCCTGCAGGAGCACACGTCAGGAGTAATGTCTGTCAGAGGGAGACATTGCTCCACCTGTTCCTTTGCGGCAACGGAGAGGCAAAGCCACCGCCAGCACACACAGTGACTGGAGCAAAAAAAAAGTTTCAAGAAAGGAACTAATCACAAACCAATGACTCATCAGCCAAAACAATAGGCTAGCGACACACCAGTGTCCACAGGAGTCCACTACTAACAACAATACACTATCAAAACAGGGACAGAGAACAAACTAAGACTTGAGGACATCCAAGACATCTGTGTATTGTGTATGCAGTGGAATATACAGAGACATACCAGGTACTAAAACATACAATCCCAGCCTAAGTCCTCCCCTCACCACAACTTCCTAACACTAGCATCCTGGCAAAGCCAGCTTGGCTACATGCTAGGAACTAAGCACTGGGGGGGCTTAAAAGAAAGGACACAGAGCAAACAGTATTTTTAATGCTCTGGCTGTGCACCTGAAATACAAAATTTTAATCCAACATAGTGGATTCAAAAATCACACCAATCTACTTCTACCTTTGAAAGAAAAAAGCAGGAAAAAGTACAAAGGGGTGGAGGGAGTCACAATGACCAGCCTAATCTCTTCAAAGCGTAGCAGTGTAGGCACCAACCCAAGCCCTTCATACCACAAGCTTTGCTCCTTTTGGTAATAGGGGTATCCCTGCTGTCCGATTAGTATCATTAGTATCCAGCCCAACAAGCTGAAAACGTGCAAAGAGCAGCGTGGAGGTGTTTTAGCAACAGTGGCTCTGGTAGAGCTGCCATGCCTGCGAGTAGAAGCAGCTGTGAGTCACGCTAGTGTCTCCATCCGATAGGCCCTTCATCTCTCCCCAAATCCATTTCACAAAGAGCAAAGAAAAGAGCCTGGTGTCTTCCTACTCTACCGACTGCATCCTCCTTTGCACCACCACTCTCCCGCACAGGTCAGACAAAAAACGATTTGACCCCAAACGGGGAAATCAGGAGAGGGGGGGAAAACAAAACTATGGGGGGGGGGGTACAAAAATCAAAGTAAATGAGGATTAAACAGCAAACTGAAATCCAAATTAGTCGTGAAAGTGAATGAAGTAAACTTCAAGTGTTAACATCATGAACTGTGTGCATCGTATAGACTGAAGCGGAGATTAAACAAACTCCAAAAGCATGCATATCGCTCACTTACCACCATGTTTTAAGGGTATGATGCAATTGAAGGGGAAAAAAAAGAAGTCATAGTAACCGACAAATATCAACATACCCCCAAACCCTCAGGCCACAGATAGCCAGCTTAAACAATGACTGTTCCCTCCACCTCAGTACTGCTCACAGCCACTGACCGGCTAGAGGAGAGAAGAGCACTGGGGGAGAATGGAAACAAGATGCTAAGGAGTCCACCTCCTGAGAGGGACGCCCCGGCGGAGCCGCAGCACCCACGTTCTCTTGCACGTGCAGCCTTCCTGACCGAAGGCGCCACGGTCCCTGCTCCCATGCCACCTCGTGATCTAGAAGGGGGCTTGGCGATGCTCGGTGAGCACTGGACTACCTGATGTAATGTCACCTCCAAAAAGACAACTTTAAAGCCAAAATAACCAAGAACTGCCTGTTCCATCAAAGGTTTCTCACTGCTGCCTTCTCATGGAGGGTGGTGTATCGTGGTTTCCAAATTCACTTAAGTCTGGTCTGTTCTCTATTGAGTAGCATTAAACCCATGAGAAAGTAACACTTACTTCCAATTTCCTTCCCTTTTTGGTCTTATTGTATTTTCTCCGTCTGGTAACTTGTTACCGACCCAGCTGACCCCTAGTCATAGACACTGAGCGTGTATTTGGATGTCATTTAAAAAGTCACATTTCCTTTCCAACATTCCTGGCATGCTGTAAGGCTTCATGTGCCACCCTATGTTTTGACCAACTAATAAGAGTTTGGAACATTAGAACAGCTCTTCATTCTAAAATGTCAGGAAGAGCTGGGCTGTGTCAGGGCCACTTAACATGGCCCAATAAAACCTCAAATGTCTTCTCCATCAGTAACTGCAAGGGAGATAATAAAAATTAACCCCTTAATGTGAAGACAGGAAACTCTTATTGATGCCAGCACTTCTGTACTGAAATCAGCTCCTACTTTTTAAGTTGATGTCTGTGAGTGAGGTCCCTAAAATGTCCTTAGCAGAGCTGAAGGCAACTAAGCAGGTTCATCCCCCATCCCTGGGGGCTTGAGGAGGGGACTAGACAACACGTTAATCCCACTCTGGGTTTAGTCAGCACTGAGTCCGGTCGGTAGGGAACTACCACAGAAAGGGGGCCCCAAGCACGTGTCAGATGTCAGATGGATGGAAGGCTGGAGGGGTATGGCTTGACCTAGTATTTGCAGCAAATTATCGTTTAACATTTTTAAAGAATACAGTCAAATGGCGAGTAAAGTGAAAAAACAAAGCCCTATTTGGCTCCATGATCCATCTGCTCCTGAAAACACCGAAGGTAAAAAGTAAAACATAGATGAGCCACCTACACAATAAGCTACTAGAAACAGATACTCAGACCATACCAGGGTGGAAGGAACAGAGATGTGAAGGTCATTTACAAAATGGCCTGAGCATATACTTCAGTGGGAGCTCTGGGGGAGTAGTGCCTAAGGCATTTGACTGCTAACCAGAAGGCTAGCGGTTCAAACCCACCAGCCACTCCTCGGAAGGCAAGCTGGGCAATCTACTTCCGTAGTGATACTGCCTCGGAAACCCAAGGAGGAGTCGCTGTGAGTCAGATCTGACTCAACAGCAGTGAGGTTTTTATTTTTTTTCCTTTTCTTTATACTTCAGTAGATAAAAAGACATGATGGGTCTTTTGCTTTTACAAAGCAGGTAAACCTCAACCCTAAGCATGTTCTGTGTGAGAAATTTAGAACAGTATTTTTGCTTCCAGTGGACATTATGAACCCAGTCCATTTACTAAGGGGAATAAGAAAACATACTAACTTTATATAAATGCAAGTTTGTGACTTCAGTATTTTTGTATTGTTCTCTTACTGTTTTTCTTTCTTAGTAGGTGCTAACCTACTAAGACCTAACAGACTGCCTAAAATAAGAACTCTATGAGTTCAAAATTTAAAAAAAAATCAGTGAGTCTGAAATAAATTATAGGTGTATCTTGTCGATAGAAGTATTTCCTTGGCAGAGAAAGAGCATATCAGACTTAAAAAAAAAAAAAAAATCCATGGTCGTAATAGCATACATAAGCCAACACAGGCAGAGCTGCTGCCGAGTTACTGGTGGGTAGAAATTCACCAGCTCTGCAGCTCCAAATCTGTAGCAGGTAAGCGTGTACCTCTTCATTCACGACAAAAAGCATATGCACATACCCACAAGTAAATCTGGGGAGGGGCATATGGCAACTCTCTCCCTTTACTTTTTGGTCTAAATATAGGTGCACTCCACCTTGGGTATCTTAACTTATAGCAGGAAAAAGAAACATCTAGAGAAAAAAGCATTAGGGTTGTCACAGAGTAGCAGTTTTGAGGACCTAGACGCAAAGTAGAAATCCTAGGGGCATTCCAACATTGCAAAGAACTAGACCACGCACTAAAAAGGCCCGTCTGCTTCCAGCAATGTCCTCCCATTCCTGCACTACTTCACGGCGGAGTGCACATTCAGAAGGGAGCCCACCAGGTCAGGTCTTCCCACATGTATGATTATCTCAGTGAAAAACCTCTTCACCAGCCTCTCGCTGTAATACTCACTCTGCTTAATGCAGGCAAAGAGATTTGGGAGCTGCTAAGAAGAAAGAGAAGGGAAGTGGCTGCTGCTCTCAAACATCCTTTCAGTGATTTGCTAGAGATTCTAAAGCCACTGGCATGCCTCTGGGCCACACTCTTTCAGAGGGAGCACTACATCTAATTTAGTGTCCTCTGGTGAGATACAACGGAGGGCAGGATGGGGTGCTACAGTCCTGGTGTTTCCACCACAGGACACTGACAACTCTGCAGCAGGCTTTAGTGCCACAGTGCGCAGCACAGGCCCAGAATAGTCGAACTGTAGCCAGCAATCCCATCATCACCTAAAATCACTTTCCACAGAGTTCCCGGGCACATCCTATCCTAGTCTAGGCTAGGCAAGTGGTGGTAGTGGGTGGGCAACTGATTAATTTTATGTGCGAGGGCGGGGAGAGGGAAGGAGTATGGTGCTACCTAGGAATCAGAAGTACTATCGATACAGGTTTCCATCTATAGCTCCCTGCTGGTTGTAAGAGTTAGAAACAGACCATGGGGGGGGGGGGAATTTTTCCCCAGAGCTTCTCTGACTCCAGACATGTCCAGTCATCTAAGATTTCAGCTCTTGATCTTTCCAATGCTTAAGATTCACTGTGGTTCTGGCTGCTACTACCCACTCCCTTCTCAGATCCTCCGCCAGCCTGGGGTACTGCCTTGTGGGAGTATGGGCTCCAGGTGTCAGCCTTAGTTATCTTTGTCTTAAACTGAGTGGGTGGAAAAATCAGCCACTCTCCACCATTCTTATCTGAGAGACACAGACTATAATTCCAAGAACGCTGAAAACCTACAGAAGAGACCAACCATGGGAAATCATAGGCTGGCTCATTCCAGTGCTTTTCTGAGAACAGTCTGACTAGGCTGAGGCAGTTACCTACAGGGGCTACATCAGGCAACCATGTGGCAACCAATTTATATTCCTTAATCTGCCTGAAAGGCCAAGTGGCCTACGATCTTGGGGTGGCTTCTAGGCTTGACCTGGATTCTCCTCAAGCTCAATTTGCCTGATGATCTGTACTGAAGGAGGACAAAGCTGAACAAAGAGAGTGACAGCTGCTACTCCCCACATGGGGCCTGAAGGGCAGGAAGAACTGGGGTCTGAAGAATATCCACACAGAGGGATAAAGCCAATGATAGTTCTAGGTGGATAATGTTTAAAAAAAAAAAACAACTTGAGGGTGGGGAAGTGAGGAACCAGTGTAAGAATTTTCTTTCTCTCCTTTTGGGATTGAATCTCAACATCCTTACAGTCCTCTTTGGGTGCTTAGAAACCACCCCCAGGATCCAATCCCAATGTTACAGCTATTTGGTAGGGATGCGCTTACCATCAGGAACTTCATCTGGCCTCTTCCTCTTCTCGTACACAACAATGATCACCACTAGGACGATGATTTCCGCCAGAATTCCCAAGAAAGGCCAGAGTGGGGCCAGGTGGCTCCGCACCCTGAGGATGGTTACGACAGAATTGGAGCCAATGGGGTTGGTAGCATTACACTGGTATTCGCCGGGGTCTTCTGTGATCTGGAGGTTCACAATGTTCAACTCAGTGTAATTTTCCTTGTTGATGATGAAGAAGCGGCCAGAGGTATTGCTAATGTCCTGCTGAGGAGCACAGAAAGTAAGAATACACAAAATCAGAGTAGGTGAGCTAGCAGTGCCCCCGAGAGGACAGATGAGGGACCACTGTCTAGTACTGATGTAGCCAGGCCACCTCTGTCCAAGGAACTCAGAGCTCCTCACTCATGACCTCCCTTCAATATCATCACCCACAACAACAATAAATCAACAAGCTATTCGACAAACTGGTTTTCAAAGGCATTAGCCTAGGAATAACTTTCATCTTCCCTATCCTTCTTTTCTCAAACATTTTCTCTGTACCAAATGATAAATTGCTCAAAAGTAAGAGCAAGTAACAAATGCTTGTTTTAAATGTTTTTTCAAAATACAATAGATAATTAAAGAATCTGTGGCCATGAGAAGAGTAAGATGAAAATACCTACTTAGGAATCCCAGCCTATTCTGGCAAAAGCTCAAGGGCCTGCCTCCTCCCCAGTAACCAGTAGAGAGAATGGGCATTTCCTCACCAGCACCTTGGAAGACTAAATGCCTTGTGATCTTTCAGGGACTTCCCTGAAAATAAGCAGCATCTTTGTCTCTCCATTCTTCATCCTGTTCTACCCACTATTAATGAGCTTCTGAAATCTAGCCATCATTGCTGATGTTGGAGTATCACCACCTTGACATTTTATTACTGAGATGTTATGGAATCCAAATAACAATGGACCTGGAATCCTGACCCCTGGCTTTGTCACTAATTTACTGTGGTTAATATGGAACCTGTCTGTTTCTTTCCTCTGCAAAGTGAAGAAGTTGAATTAAATGATCTCTAGGGGTTCCTTATAATTCTGAAGATTGATAATGAATAAGGATGTCTGAAAACTTTAGTGCTGGGCATACAAAACTTGGGGTGAGAAGGAATAACATCAATATGATACCCCTCTGATGGAAGAAGAGACTGGTTAGATATTATTAAATCAAAGACAAAGTGAGAAAGTCTAAGAGGCTCTCCAAACAGACTGGAAAAATCATCCCACAGATGGGAACAGATGTTCTCCTTGATCTTTTCTGGAGCAATAAAGTCAGATACCCAATGTCTAAGGTGGCCCTAAAGCGTCATCAGATGACTCCAACTCCTAATCCGTTTTTCCTGTGGTCCAGGAATATATGTTGTTGCTGTTACATGCCATTGAGTCAGACCTGACTCATAGTGACCCCTCCCTGGGTTTCCGAGGCGTTATCATTACGGAAGTAGATTGCCCAACCCTCCTTCCGAGGAGTGGCTAGTGGGTTTGAACTGCCAGCCTTCCGGTTAGCAGTCAAGTGCCTTAGGCACTATGCCATCAGAGCTCCTAGGAATATATGGAGTATACTAATAATTGCCCTGAGTGTCTTGTCTTCCTGAAAAACAAAGCAGCACACTAAAATTACTTCAGGATAGTTTTCTGAACTATTTCCTTCAGGTCAAATAGACTAGAATAGCAATAAAAGTTAAGATTAGGTTTAGCTCATTCAATGTCCTATCCCAAGGGCAAGCAATCTAATCCCTAACCAGACAGACAGATAGCCTTAACAAGTCATGCAGAGGGATGCCTGCTGAATGGAGACTGCCAGGAGCCTCCAGTTTCGTGACATAAGCCATCATTCATGACCCTGGGGAGGATAAGTGAAGCCATCCACACATCCCAGGGTGTGGCTATTCCTACAACTGATCCAGATGTCTGCACTTCCCCCGGGGAAACTCTAGCAAAGACACAGACCAGGCACGGAGAACCAGGACTGTCCTCCTACTCACCAAGACTCCACCGGGCCCCTTCTTTTGCCATACCCACTCTGGGTGAGGGTAACCAACTGACTTGCAGTACATCATGGCATCCTGCCCTTCATTCTTGTTCTCGCTTCGTTTATGGCCAGTGATGTCAGGAGCAGCTGTGAAAAGAGTGTTGAACAGTTACCATGGAAGCTTGTACAGGGACACAAAATTCACCTATTGGCTCAGTGCCCTACTGCAGTCAGTCTTCAGGACCACTCTCATTTTTAGCTTTGAGAAGGGGCTTTTCAGGTCAGAATAGGACAATGGGACCAACATCTTCTCCTATTTTCTCCCTCACCCCATCCAAGCAGCCCAAGTGTTCCCCAATCTGCTGGAAAACAGTGCAGGTCCAATTGCCTTAAATTAATTAGCCCTCCTTTAATTGAAGAAAATGCAAACAGAAAACTCTTATCTCCTCCACCAGTCTTTTTTCTTTCCCTTGTAATACCTGTATTAACAACAATAGATCATGTCAGCTGTCACACATGACTTTAAGGAAATGAGAGTTCCCTGAATGTAACACCCCAAATCAAGTTCTACTGCAAGGTATGTAAAACCAGTAAATGAGAAGCTACTCAGTGAGTCTCTGCTATTAATCAAGTGATAACAAAGGCTCTCCCAGGAAAAAGAGGATCCAGCAAAATGGTCTTCTGATGGGGAAGCAGAGTATGAACAGGAAATTCAAACAGTGTCCTAGGAGATTTTATTAACAGCTTAAGAACTGACTCACAAACCTTATTAGCAACAATGTCAATGAACCAAATCTTGGAGAAATTTCTAGACCTGCTAGAGGCTATCAGTCTTCTCTGCTTTTAAAGGACACCTAGGAAGAAATAAACAGCACCTGAGTCTAAAACTTGGATCAGTTTCAAGGATCCAAGTAGCCTGAGATAGGGGCCGATTCTTTGAATTTAGTCTTCTCTTATCATAACTATGTTTTCCACCAATGCTTCACCAGTTACAGTTATCTGAAAGCAATAAAACTCAAAATAGGCCTAACGTCACTTTGTTGGCCAGGGTGGAAAGAATCAAAAGGCCTGTCCAAATTCCAGTTTTGCTGGTTCTTTAATTATTCTGTGTTTCAGTTCTACACCCACTACGAAATGGAGATAGTTCTTGCCCATCTGGCTCCAAGAGTTCCTAAATGGATGAATAAGACATCAAGACATTCATTTTGAGACTATAAAAGCATATACAATTATACAGTATCACAGGCTAATTCCATAAACCTCCACTTTGACTGGCGTGGCTTAAAAACAATCAAAGCTCCTGCTGGAATGAAGGCTCAAACTGTCTCTACAACCAGCCATTGCCAAACTAAGACCTTCTCAGCACCATTCAGTGAAAGATGTTTTCTAGACAGGATATTATAAAGGAAATGTGTGTGTATGTTTTCCCAAGCAAAATTCCTCACTACATAAGAAGGGAGTAAGTCAGGCTGTTTCTATTTTCCAGCCAAGCCAAACTTTTTTCACAGTCACTTAATTCACTTCTTAGACCTCATGTTTGGCCTGGTCACCCTTCCTCAAAGCTTCCTATGGGCAATACATATTAAGTATGTAGAACAAGCTCTGTACCCGCCCACTAACTAGAACAGCATCATGGATGAGCGAGGGGACACAACAAGCAAAAAAGCCATTACGTGTTGCCTCGGGCTGTATTTCACTCATTGGAGAAACATGTGCTGAGCACCCACTACATGTCAGAGTGATCAGGAAAGGCCTTTCTAATGAGGTGAATGTTAGCAGAGTCATGAAAGAAAAAGGGAGTAGGCCATTCAGATATGTGCAGGAAGAACATTCTAGGCAGAGAGAAAAGACAAAGACCTTGAGGCAGGAACACGCTTGTTATTTATAAGGAACAGTGAGGAGGAGTTTGTCTGAAACACAGTGTGCAAAGAGAAGGCAGGAGAAGACAAGAGGGACTGACACCCTAGATCGGACAGGATTTTGCAGGCCATTGTAAATGACTTTAGCACATACCAAGTCCGCTGGCCAGTCACTAGCGAATACTGAGCAGAGAACTAAAATGACCTATACATTTTAATAGGTTCTCTCTGGCCACTATGTGGACAATTGCAGAGACAACAGTAGAAGCAAGGAGATCAATTAGGAGGCTATGACAGTAATCTAGCCGAGAGAGGTGGTGATTTGGAGCAAGGTAACAGCAGGAGAAGGGTGATAAGGAGTAGTAAGATTCTAAATACATTCTGAAGGTTGAGTTAATAAGTATTTGCTGAAGGACTGGAAATGAGATGTGAGAGGAAAGAGAGCCAAGAATGCCTCCAAAGTTTTCAGCCTCAGTAACTCTAAGAGTGGAGTTGCCAGTTACTAAGAGGAGAAGATTGCAGGAGAATCAGGATAATTTTGTTTTTGTTTTGTTTTGTTTTGTTTTGGGCTATAGTTGGAGGAGTCCACACCAAACCAAACTCACTGCCGTCGAATCGACTAGACTCACAGTCTAGTCAACCCCTCTTTGGGTTTTCAAGGCGGTATCACTACAGAAGTAGATTGCCCTATCTTCCTTCCAAGGAGTGGCTGGTGGGTTTGAACCACCGGCCTTCTGGTTAGCAGTCAAATGCCTTAGGCACCATGCCATCAGTGGTGGTGGTTAAAAAAAACAAACAGGAGTTCAGATTTAGGACATGTTAAGTTTGGGATACTTAATTAACACCCAAGTAAAGTTGTCAAGTGAGCAGTTTAGGGGACTGGTCTAGGGTAAATGTATAAATTTAGAAGCCATCAGCTTACATGTGGTATATTTCTTTTCCATTTTCATGCTCTTCTGCCCCAAAGTATCGCGGCCAGCACGACACTACTAGAACAGGTGGTAAGAGAATGAGAAAAGATAGAAAGAGAGGAGGCTTAGCTAAGGTGTCTCCGTATAAACCCCGGAGCGGAGGGGCAAAGCCACACCGTTATGCCATATGCCTCAAGTGAGAACGGAAGGAACACACAGGAAGGAAAGACTTAGAGGAACATAGACTCCAAGCATTGATGCAGTGCGTCTGTACAATATAAGACTCCAAAAGCATTGATACGCAGCATCTGTATATAAATCTACATTGATGCACAGTGTCTGCATGTTGAGTCCATAGTACATTGATGCACATAGCATCTGCTCAGTCAGAAAGGCTGCTCCTGTCCCACCACCTACTGAGCAGGGCACACAGTAAGGAAGGTAACAGCACATGGAAGCTGTGGTCAGAAAGACTGTCTCTTAAGGCTCAGAGTCCACCTGCAGTGATTTTTAAATAGTCAACAAATTCTGTGATACTTCTCTCTTCAAGAAGGAGCTCTGGTGGTATAGTGGATAAGGGACTTGACTACTAACTGGAAGGTCAGCAGTTCAAACCCACCAGCTGCTCTGTGGAAGGAAGACTGGGCAACGTACTTCCGTAAAGACTTACAGCCTTGGAAACCCAATGGGGGTTGCTATGAGTCAGAAACGACTCGAGAGCAGCGAGTTTGATTTTTTGTTGTTTTCTCCCTTCAAGAGGTGGAGCCGAATTCCCCTCCTACTGACTGTGGGCTGGACTTCCTGACTCTTCTACTAAGTAACTTAAGCAGAAGTAAAGGTGTACAACTGGACAACTTCCCCAAAGGCACTGCGGCTTTCCTCTGGCTGTCACTCTTGGATAGCGTGTTCTGGGGGAGGTTAGCTGTCATGCTACAAGGACCTCTCCAATAGCCTATTGAGGGGCCCACATGGTGAGGAATGGAGTCTCATGCCCACAGTCATGTGAGGGAGCCCTCTTGGAAGTGAATCCTCCAGCCCTGTCAAGCCTTCAGATGTCTGCAGCTCTGGCCAACAGCTTGATTGAAATCTCATGAGAGACCCAGAGCTAGAACCATCCCATTAAGCTGCTCTTTCACTCCCAACCCACAGATACTATGAGGTAATAAACATCTGTTGTTTTATGCCACCAAGTTATAGGCTATTTATTATGCAGCAATAGATAACGTATACACTACCCAGTGAGGTAACATACACATTACCCCATTTTTACAGATGGGAAAATTCATGTGTGCAAAGTTATTTAAAATCTAAAATTACATTGTTAATAAATGGTAAAGCTAGAATCCAAATTCTGACCCAGAAGCTGTGATTTTTGTAATTCTCCAAAAGAGGGAAAGAAATCTAACTAGAACAGAGTCCACATAAAAATTTAAAATATGGGTCACTGATAACTGCGTAACAAACTGCCCAAAGGTTAGCTTTGCTTCTAGATGCACTAACCAAAAATAAACCAAAATCACTGCCATCAAGTCGATTCTGACTCATAGCGACCCCTCCCTTGGGTTTCCGAGGCAGTATCATTACAGAAGTAGATTGCCCAACCTTCCTTCCGAGGAGTGGCTGGTGGGTTTTCAGAACCCCCAGCCTTCTGGTTAGCAATCAAGTGCCTTAGGCACTAAGCTACCAGAGCTCCCCTTTATCCACTAGGACACCCTATACCAAAGGTAGGAATGGTTAACTCCATACATCGTATAATGTAAAGAAAAGAGCTTTTGGACTTAAAGTCAGAAAAAACTAGGTTCTATCGAGGTGCTCTCACTCACCAACTGAGTAACATAAACCAGCCATTAAAAATCCTTTGAGTTTCAGTTTTCACTTTTATAAAATGAGAATACTCACATATTTTATAGAAGTGTTGCAAAGATTAAATTACATCTCTATACTAATCTAAGGAGCTCTGGTAGCATAGTGCCTAAGGTATCTGACTGCTAACCAGAAGGTTGGTGGCTCAAGCCCATCAGCCACTCTGTGGAAGCAAGACTGGGCAATCTACTTCCATAAAGATTTACCACCTCGGAAACCTAATGGGGGTCGCTATGTGACGGAACTGACTTGACGGCAGTGGGTTTGGTTTCTTTTGGTTTTATACCAATCTAGGAGGTCTGGTGATGCTATGGTTAAAGCATTTGGCTGTTCACCAAAAGGTGGGCAGTTTGAACCCCCCAGCCCCTCCACGGGGGAAAGATGAGACAGTCTGCTTCTGTAAAGATTTACAGCCTTAGAAACCCTATGGGGGCTTTCCACTCTGTCCTACAGGGTCACTAGGAGTTGGAATTAACTCTATGGCAGTGAGTTTTTTACACCAATTTAGCAGATGGTTGGCATTCAGGGTCAAAAACAAACATTTAAATTGAGCCATTAAGGGAAGGAAAAAGGCTAGGGCCCCGTACTATGAGTGCTGAGAATTCAGAGAGATGCTGATTATCAGACACCCTCTGCAGTTGCTCACATGAAAAGGCGTTGTTTGTGATTTGAATAATAATGGGAGCTCTGGTAGCATAGTGTCTAAGGCACTTGACTGCTAACCAGAAGGCTGGTGGTTCAAATCCACCAGCCACTCCTCGGAAGGAAGATGGGGCAATCTACTTCCGTAGTGATACTGCCTCGGAAACCCAAGGAGGGGCTGCTATGAGTCTGGTCTGACTTGACGACACATAGCAACAATTCTAATAATAAGTTTGTCAGATACTGACAAATTATACTGATTAAGGCTGATTTTAAGTGCCTCACTCCATATAAGCTTACCATTAAATAAGGGACTGCTCAGCCAGGTTCTGCTGGTCTGAAAGCTGGTCTGTGGGATCGGACCAAACCTCCATTCCATGAAGGAGATGGGGCAAATATTCTTTATTTCTCTTTACCTCTCAGGGTCACAGACTGAGTAGACAGAATAAGGGGTAGAAGTAGTGAGGAAGTAGCAAAGAGACCCTTAGGATCACTGACCCACTTGAAAACAAACTCACTCTCTGGCCTTGTTGGCCACATATTGTAACTACTGTAGGTAATGGATATCCTTCCGGTATTCTAATCAATGGCAACAGAGGGGTCCCAAAAGAGTCTTAGTCACCCAGTAGCACCGGACACAATTTCATTGTCTGGCCAGTCCGGGCCTCTGGCTGAGAACAAAGGCATGTTCCTCAGTACCTTCTGCTTCCCCACCTACACTCAGCACAAAGCATCCAGCTTCTCTGCCAGGCTGGTGCCTGTAGAAAGTGTCGACTCAGGGAACAGAGGCATGTTCAAATGAGGCTGATGTTAAATAAAGCAAGGCAGAACAGAGCTGGGAAAGGAATCCAGGCACGGAGCCCTCTTCCAGAGACTGCTTATTTGGTGCTCACTTTTCAAAGCAAACTCATAATCTAAGGGTTTTTTTGTTTTTTAAGAAACTCCATCCTTAAAGGTGTTGTCAGTAAGTGGGCTGTTTCCAAGTACATATGCTGACTCCACATGCATTGTCTCTGTTTCCTTTGTGTAACATATCAAATCCCAGAGACACTCACCTTTGCTGTAGCCAAAATAAAGGCTTAGCTGAAGGCAGAGGGATAGTCAAAATTTATATTTAACATCTAGCCAAGGGCTAAGCCCAAGAAGGAATATAAGACCAGTCAAGATGGAAGCAAGACAGTTGGTTGTTGACTCAATAAGCCTTCTCTACACAGAGTAGATTTACTGTGGGTGGAGACTGGAACAGTCTGGGCCTTGTGCCGTCTTCTGTAGATAAGGTTTCTCCCTTTCCTGCAGTGGAAAATGCCAATGAGGCATTGAGCTTTCCTCTAAGACAGTGAGTCTCAGCCTTAGCTGCACACTTTCAGATAGAGTGCTTATAAAAAGTCCAATGCCCAGGCCATGTTTCATTCAAATTAAATCAAGTTTGAGAACCACTTCTCCAACATCTCTCCTGGCAGCAGTTGTTTATGGTCAGGGGCTCCAAGGAAGAAGTGTCCCCATAAGTCAGGAGAATGAGTGAGTGGAGATGTAGAGGGTGCTAAGGTAACATTCTCCAAGTTAAGAAGCTCACAATCACCAGCACTAGGAAAGTTAAGCTTGGAAATCATTTCCTTCAATATCCCAACCTCTCATCTGTGTATGTAGTACTTTTCAGGGGAGCACAGACTGTCTGTCAGAGCCATACAGATCATAGGAACCTTAAAGATCACCTGTCTCATCCTACTTCTTCATCATACATTTGGGGAAGCTGAGGTCCAAGGAAGGGGAATGACTGGTCAGGGTCACAGTGGGTTTAATGGCAGGACCAACATTAGAATCCATTTCTTCTAACTCAACCCAAGGCCTTTTCATTGTTATATGCTCAACACAGTAACATAGCTTAGTGATGAGACATACAGGCTAGAGTACTGGCTCTAACGGTTAACTCTGGCATACCGGGCAAGTTATTTAATTCCCTTGAGCCTCAATTTCCTCACCTATAAAGCAGAGATAATAGCAGCATTCCCTCAGAGTTGTGAAAATGAAAGAGGAGAAAAAGAAGAAGTACTGCACTTAGCACATTGCCTCGTACATATTAAGTGTGCAATAATGTTCGCTATTTTTATTCTTATTAAGGGAAGGTCAGGGTAGCAGAAGAGATCTGGGAAAGGAATCCTTTTTCTAAGAGAGAAAAAGAAAAGAGTAGGTACAGCTATTTGGGCTGAGGATGATTTTCAAACTGTCCTAGCAGCTTCAAAATAGTATTTTCATGTTTTCAAAGACTTCTCAAGTAGTAGCAGTTCTGAGTCAGAACTAAGGTTGCTGTCAGCTCTGAACTAAAGGGTGTCACAACCTCTTCACTACTCCCACCTGACAAACTAGCTACCTTTACTGCGTAACAGATGAAGAAATGACCATGAACATCTTCTGTATACTGAAAGTGCTGTACAAATGCAAGGTGTGTCTTATTACTCTTAATGATATTCACCATCATCATACAATTCATCTCAGCCAGTCTGAACTCTTTATCATATCCCCTGTAAAGCCTGGCAACAGAGTAGGAAGCAGGGCAGCAGGGCAAGGTCACTCAGAAATCCTACCATTTAGTCCTAATACCCAAATGGAAAGAAAGCAAAGGAGAGAGAAGAAAAACAGGATTCATCTTGACTCAGCTATGCACCGAAAAAATGAAAGCTCATGTAAAAAGCTCTCTGAGCAGGATGAAATAATGACAGGTCTCCTAAGACACAAGACCTAAATCTTTCTGAGGCTGGGAGGATGCCTTTGCAAGAGCCAGTGGCATGTCCACTGCACAGGATTTAATGATATTAAAATCCTTTTTAAAAACAGCAATAAAACTCAAACTCTTGGATTAATCAAAATGGTTGAGGGATATGGTTTGGGTGTCATGAGAGAGCTTTTCTCTTTTTACTTTGTAATTACAGAAAAATGTTTCATTTGCTTTTTTATGAGCACATATTTTAATATTAGAATAGCAAGGAAAAGGAAGAGGGAGGCAATCAGCAGTATAAGGATTAAAGAATTACCCAAAAAGAAAATTCAACACCTGTTCATTCACAAATTCTCTTTGATAAGGTGTGTTATCTCTGGAAGACAACTTCTGAAGCCTCAAGCAGCTGTGGAAAGGAATGCCCTCCCCAGGGTTATCTAAGCTGATACCCAGCAAAGCAAGGCTACGGGACAGAGGCCTAGTCATTGTGGTATCCTCCCTCTTGCCCAGCCCAGCTCCATGTTCAACTTCCAGCATCTGCTCGAGTCACCTGCCAAGTACCTAAGAAATGTAACCCTAAATAATAACAGTATCTTCCTGTTTACACTGTGCCTCATTTGTGTCCTTTAAAAAATGAGAGAATGTCCCCTCCCTGCAAAAAATAACCCTATTTCAGACATAGAGCTCAACAGGCATAACATACTACCCAAAACATTGTTCCACGTGCTACTATGGCGAGTAGCAAGTGGGATCTTAAAAGCTTGCAAGCAGCCATCTAGATGCAACTACAGGTCTCTCCTTGTCTAGACCAAAGAAGAAAGAAGAAAACCGAAGACACATGGAAACAATTAGTCCAAGTGACTGGTTCACTATGCGATCCTCAGCCTATACGACTATGAGACCAGAAGAACTAGATGGTGCCCAGCTACCACTATCAACCTTTTGGGAGGGTAATCTCTGTAGGAGATCCTGGATAGAAGTGGGAGAACAATGTGAAACAAAACTCAAAATCACTTTAAAAAAAAAAAAAAGGACCAGGTTTGCTGGTCTGATAGAGCCTGATGGAACCACTGAGACTATGGCCCCTAGCTGCCCTTCAGGTCTGGAACTGACCCACTCCTGTGGCTTCTGGCCAAACAAAAGACAGGCATATGAGCTGAACATTTACATTAGGAAGATACACTCTTTCATGATCAATCATGAGAGAATAAAAGGGCTGTGTATGCACAGGGAGATACCTCGGGGAGCAAGGGAGAGAAGAGGTAACTATGGGGAAAAAGTGGGAGGGGAGCTATTGCACTGTGGGAAATTGTAGTCAATGTCATAAGACAAATTTTATGTGAACTGCTGTATGGAAAGTGAATTTGCTCTTAAACTTTCACCCAAATCACAATAAAAATTTAAAAATCAAAAAATAACCCTATTTCAAATGCAGACCCTGCCTGCTATGTGTAGATACTACCAACCTCAAAATTCTTTTCTTGACAGAGATCTACAGGCTAGAGTGAAAAGCACGGTCACCTCAGATCTATTCCCAGACATATGCCCCTACTTCTCATTCCTTCAGACTTCTTTTCTTTTGTACACCACACGTAACTCAAAAGTGGCTACTCTAAGAGGCGGGGCAAGATGGCGGACTAGGCAGAAGGATTGCACAGACCCTCTTCAACAAAGAAAAGGGAAACCAATTAA
>NW_006921820.1:4660373-4684511 GCF_000298275.1 Orycteropus afer afer | reverse complement strand
TAAATTTTGGTCAATGACATGAGACAAAGTATATGTGAACTGCTGTATGAAAAGTGAATTTACTCTGTAAATCTTCACCCAAATCCTAATTAAAAAAAAAAAAAAAAAAAAGTGGCTACTCTAACAGATAACAATACCCCAGACAAGTTCTGAACTGCACCAAAAGGCAGACAGCAAGTGGATATATATAATAACTCAAGAAAAAAAAAGTACAGTCTGAATTATATTGCCATAATGTACTAATTAAGTTAAAACCACACATGAGGAAGTTTCTCAGAGATTTCTTTCAACAAAGAGGTCACTTACGTGCCCTGAATTTCTCTTCTAATACAACCAGCCTTCTAGTTAGCAGTCAAATGCCTTAGGCACACCACCACCAGAGCTCCTGTATTTTCAAAAGCCTCATATGCATGTGAAAGCTAGGCAATGAATAAGGAAAACCCGAAGAACTGATCCATTTAAATTGTGTTGTGGGTGAAGAATACTGAAAATACCATGGACTGCCAGAAAGAAGAACAAACAAATCTATTTTGGAAGTACAGCTGGAATGCTCCTTACAGGCAAGAATGGGCAGACTTCATCTCACTTGCTTTGGTCATGCTGTCAGAAGGGACCAGTCCCTGGAGAAGGATATCATGCTTGGTAAAGCAGAGGGTCAGCGAAAATGGTAAAGACCCTCAACAAGACTGACACAGTGGCTTTAACAACAAGATCAAGCATAGAAAATACTGTGAGGATAGTGCAGGACCCAGCAGTGTTTCGTTCTGTTGTACACGGGGCTACTGTGAGTCAGAGTTGACTCAACAGCACCTAACAACAAGATCGGCATAAAACTGAACAACACTGGAAGCATCAAAAGACAGAAGGAATACAAAGAATCACTGTACAAAAGAACAGGTCAACATTCAACCACTTCAGGAGGTAACATATGATCAAGATCCAATAATACTTAAGAAGGAAGTCCAAGCTGCACTGAAGGCTTCAGTGAAAAACATGGCTCTAGGAACTGACAATACTAACTGAGAAGTTTCAACAAATGAATGCAATGCTGAAAAGCACTCACTCATCTAAGCCAAGAAATCTGGAAGACGGCTACCTGGTCAACTGACTGGAAGAGATCCATATTTGTGCCCATTCCAAAGAAAGATGATCCAACAGAATGCAGAAATTATCGAACAGTATCATTATCACATGCAAGTAAATTTTGGTGAAGATCATTCAAAAACAATTTTAGCAGTATGGAGACAGGGAACTGCCAGAAATTCAACCTGGATTCAGTAGAAGATGTGGTACAAGGGATATTCATTGCTGATTTCAGATGGATCTTGGCTGAAAGCAAAGAATACCAGAAAGATGTTCACTTCATTTTATTGACTACACAAAGGCATCTGACTGTATGGATCACAACAAAGTATAGACTAAGAGGCAGTCGTTCAAACAGAACAAGGGAAGAATGAAGTTTAAAATCAGGAAAAGTATGCATTAGGGTTGTATCCTTTCACCACACTTATTCAATTTGTATACTGAGCAAATAATCCAAGAAGCTGGACTATATGAAGAAGAACATGGCATCAGGACTGGATAAAGACTCATTAACAACCTGCAATTTGGAAATTATACAACTTTGCTTGCTGATAGTGAAGAGGACTTGAAGCACTTACTGATGAAGATCAAAGACTATATCGTCTTCAGTATGGATTACATCTTAGTATAAAGAAAATAAATATCCTCACAAATGGACCAATAAGCAACATCATGACAGATGAAGAAAAGACTGAGTTGTCAAAGATTTAATTTTACTTGGGTCCATAATCAAAATGCCCATGGACGCAGCTAGCAAATCAAATGACATACCACATTGGGTAAATCTGTTGTAAAAGACATCTTTCAAGTGTTAAAAAAAGCAAAAACATCACTCTGAGGACTAACATGAGCCTGACCCAAGCCATGGTATTTTCAGTCACGTCATATGCATGTAAAAACTGGACAATGAATCAGGAAGATCGAAGAATTGATGCCTTTGAATTATGGTGTTGATGACAAAAATGGAATATACCACAGATCTCCAGAAGAACAAACAAATCCCTCTTGGAAAAAGTACAGCCAGAATGCTCTGTAGAAGTGAAGATGATGAGACTTTACTTACATGTTTTGGTCCTGTTATCAGAACCAACCACCAAAGACAAGGAAATAGAAGACTTTCAACAACTTCTGCAGTTTGAAATTGACCAAATACACAACCAAGCTGTGTTGATTATCACTGGTGATTGGAATGCAAAAGTCCGAAACTAAGAAGAATCGTCGGTAGTTGGAAAATAAGGCCTTGGTGATAGGAATAACGCTGGAGATTGCATGACAGAATTTCACAAGCCCAACAACTTGTTCATTGCAAATATCTTTTCCAACAACATGAACAGCAACTATATACATGGACTTCACAAGATGAAGTACACAGAAATCAGACTGCCTATATCTGGGAGCTCTGGTGGTGTACTGCCTAAGGCATTTGACTGCTAACCAGAAGGCTGGCAGTTTGAACCCACCAGCCACTCCTCGGAAGGAAGAATGGACAATCTACTTCTACAGTGATACCGCTTCGGAAACCCAAGGAGGGGTCACTATGAGTCAGATCTGACTCGACAGCAATGAGTTTGGTTTGGCTTTGGTTTACATCTGTGGAAAGAGGTGATAAAGGAGCTCAATATCTTCAGCCAAAACAAGGCCAGGAGCTGACTGTGGGACAGACTATATGCATATGCATATGCTCATATGCAAATACAAGTTGAAGCTGAAGACACAATTAAAACAAGTCCACAAGAGCCAAATTATGACCTTAATTATATCCTTCCTGAATTTAGAGACCATCTGAAGAACAGATTTGGCTCACTGAACACCAATGACCAAAAACCAGACCAATTGTGGGATGACATCAAAAAAATCATCCATGAAAAAAGCAAAAGATTTTCAAAAGGCAGGAAAAGAAGAAAAGACAAAAATGGATGTCAGAAGAGACTCAGAAACTTGCCTTTGAATGAAGAGTAGCTAAAACAAATGAAAGAAACAACAGGATAAAACAGCCGAACAAAAAATTTCAAAGAGCAGCTTGAGAAGACAAAGTAAAGTATTATAACGAAATGAGCAAAGATCTGGAGTTAGTAAACCAGAAGGGAAGAACATGTTCAGCATTTCTCAAGCTGGAAGAACTGAAGAAAAAATTCAAGCCTCGAATTGCAATATTCAGAGATTCTACGGGCAAAATATTGAATGATGCAGGAAACATCAAAAGAAGATGGAAGGAATACACAGAATCACTGAGAGGATGCCTCGCTGGAGGCACTCACTCATCTATGCCAAGAAATCTGGAAGACCGTTACCTGGCCAACTGACTGGAAGAGATTCATATTTGTACCCATTCCAAAGAAAGGCAATCCCACAGGATGTAGAAATTATCTAACAATAGCATTAATATTGCACGTAAGTAAAATCTTGCTGAAGGTAATTCAAAAAAGGTTGCAGCAGTATATTGACAGAGAGGTTCCAGAAATGGAAGCTGTACTCATAAGAGGATGTGGAATGAGGGATAACATTGCTAATGTCAGATGGATCTTGGCTGAAAGCAAAGAGTTCCAGAAAGATGTTTACTTGTGTTTTATTGACAATGCAAAAGCATTCAATTGTGTGGGTCATAACAAATTATGCATAATGTTGAGAAGAATGGGAATTCCAGAACACTTAATTGTGCTCATCAGGAACCTGTACTTAAAACAGGAGACTGACATTTGAACAGAACAAGGGGATACTGCATGGTTTAAAATCAGGAAGGGAGTGCATCAGAGTTGTATCTTTTCACCATACTTATTCAATGTGTATCCTGAGCAAATAATCCAAGAAGCTGGACTATATGAAGAAGACCGTGGCATCAGGATTAGAGGAAGAATCATTAACAACCTGCAACGTGCAGATGACATAACTTTGCTTGCTGAAAATGATGATGACTTGAAGCACTTACTGTTGAAGATCAAAGACTACAGTCTGCAGAATGAATTACATCTCAACATAAATAAAATGAAAATCCTCACAACTGGACCAATAAGCAGCATCACAATAAATGGAGAGAAGATTGAAGTTGTCAAAGATTTCCTATTACTTAGTTCCACAATCAGCACCAATGGAAGCAGCAGTCAAGATATCAGACAAAACTGGGCAAATATGCTGCAAAAGGCCTCTTTAAAGTGCTTAAGAACAAAGATGTCTTTTGAAAGACTAAGGTGTGCGTAACCCAAGCCATGGTATTTTCAGTTGCCTCATATGCATGTGAGAGCTGGACAATGAGTAAGGAAGACTGAAGAAGAGTTGATGCTTTTCAGTTGTGGTGCTGGCAGAGAATACTGAAAGAACCATGGACTGCCAGAAGAACTAACAAATCTGTCCTGGAAGAAGTGCAGCCGGAACGTTCACTGGAAGCAAGAGTGGTGAGACGAAGTCAAAAGGGAACATTCCCTGGAGAAGGATATCATGCTTGGTAATGCAGAGGGTCAGTGATAAAGGAGAAGGCCCTGAACAAGACAGACTTGACACAGTGGCTTCAACGATGGGCTCAGCTGTAGCAAGGACTGTGAGGCTGGCACAGAACCAGACAGTGTTTTGTTCTATTATATATAGGGTTGCTATGTGTTGGAGCCAACTCAACAGCACCTAATAACAACAACAACAACATGACTTGGAAGTGACTCAACAGCAACTAACAACAACAACATCCTTCAGGCTTAGACAAAACACTTTACTACATACAGTCCCCTTTCCATACCTCACCCATCCTGTTTACTCTTACAAGAGGTGAACTTTGTGCCAAAGGCTCAGTCTGGAATGTTGCTGCAGGGCCTCAAGTTCCATATGGAGGAGTGAACCCTCTCCCCACACACCTCAGCTCACCCAGACTGGGAAGGCATTCAATAGCTCAGAGAAAATGATTTCCCACACCTTCATGCTGAACAAGGGAGGCATTCTTCAAAAACACAGATAAGCCCAGATCTCTCCAAGAAAATAACTGACAAAATCAAACCCCAGGTTCTCTGGCCTATTGTGAACTGTGACCATCCCACCCTGACTCAATCCCATCAGCCTCCTAACTAGAATTAAACCTGGCACCCAAAGGAGGCACTGGCCGTCCCTTTATCAACTGACAAGTTAGGGTTCTGTCACAAAGATATTATTTTTACTTAATAACACTGTCCACTGAAAACTTTGAATATATCTATTCATTTCTTGAATCGGCATTTTCATTCTTCCAAATATTTTAAGGAAGACCTGAATACCTACTATAGATTCCCTTTCTTCTTCCTAAATTTATCCTTCTATCTTCTAGGGATCACCCTAGGGACTGAAAGAATTAAGTTCATGTCCTTTCTAAGTAAACTGAAGGGGAAAAAAAAAAAAAAAAAAAAAAAAACCACCTCATCTCTTTAGTCTGACCTCAAACAGTAGCACTGTCTCCCCATGGTCCTTTCGTAACAGTGAAAAGAACACTGGATTGGGGGTCAGAATACCTGAGTTCTGTGCTGGTTCTGCCATAAGCTTACTCTGTGACAGAGCTAGGTAGTAGTTTCATCCTTCAGTTGCTTCTCTAGAATAACATGCAAAAGCTGGGATTAATGATATGAAGTAGCACCAACTTTTATTTTTATAATTCCATCTGCCCTTCTTCAGACTTTGAGCTACAGTCTCATCTTGAAGATGCAGGTACCCATAGGTTTTCCACTAAAATTCTAACAACTTATCCATCAATACCTATGTTCACCCTGCACACGGGATTTTCCCAAATCCTGCTGGTCCACTGGAGAAACCTATGTAATGATAATAGTAAGGCACTGTTCCAAAAGCAAGGAGCCCTGATGGTACAGTGGTTAAGAGCTCAGCTACCAACCAAAAAGTCAGCAGTTAGAATCCACCACCGCTCCATGAAAGAAAGATGTGGCAATCTGCTTCTATAAAGATAACAGCATTGGAAACCCTACAGGGCAGTTCTACTCTGTCCTGTAGGGTTGCTATGAGTCAGAATTGACTCAAGAGCAGTGGGTTGGGGTTTCATTCTAAGAGCTTCACAAAAGGTTGAATCATATGAAATTACCAGTATTAAAACACTGTGACATACAAAAACATCAATTTTATATAGTTTAACCTACTGTATTAACTTATTCAATCGTCCTAAAAGCTCTGTGGCAGCTCTAGTGGCATAGTGCCTAAGGCATCTGATGGCTAACCAGAAGGCTGGCGGTTCAAACCCATCAGTCACTCCTCGGAAGGAAGACCGGGCAATCTACTTCCGTAGTGATACTGCCTCAGAAACCCAAGGAGGGGTCGCTATGAGCCGGATCCAACTTGACAACAGTGAGTTGAGTTTAACAATTCTGTAAGATAGGTACTGTTGGTATCCTCATTTTACAAATGATGAAACTTAAACATAAAGAAGTTAAAAACTCGCCCAAGTTTACAAGCTAATAAATGATGGAACGTGATTTAACACCAGACTGAGCTGAGTCCTGACCATAACATTATATTGTCTCTTGTAATGGAAGTAAGAGCTTGAAGATTAGGAGTCCAGACCAAGGCAATGTCTTAGAAGGAGAGGCTCAAACCATAGGCTCTGGTGGATTGTACCTTTGACTTCAATAGTGGCATTTGCTTTAGCAGTAGCACTTTCAAAGTAATATACGCAGTGGTATTCGCCTGAATCCTCAGCTCTCGGCTTAGTGATCCTGCAGAGATGAGAAGAAAAACCAAATGAGGAGCCTGGGACAAGTCAAATTATGTAACAAAAAACAATCAATGGGGCAAGCAGGGACCTTGCTGTCCAAATCCTCTCCCTAACTAAAAGCAAAAACCTTCCCCTTTGCATCCCAAAACACTAGTACCTTACTCCTTTCTGGGTGCCAGGAAGACAAAGATGCAGTAATACACAGCCCCTAACCTCAAGGTGTTTCAGTCTAATTGGAAAAATAAACATGTAAAAACAAGTAATCAAAATAGAGGGCTGTATGGATATCTATAATCCATAATCAAACACAGAGAATGAAGCCATCACTAAAAACTGCTTGTTCATCTATCTGGTGGTTCCAGTCAAATCAACAAGAGCAGAAAAAAAGCAAACCTCTTTCTGAACTTCCTAAAGACCTTGTTTCCATACTTATGTTCTTCCTACCTTGTGTTTTAGTAGGATACGTTTCATTAAGTCTACTCACTAACAAGATTCCAAGTATGGTTAAAAGAAAAAAGAAAACGATCTGCCATCAGAGCATCAGACACAGAGATATCAGCTTATCACCAACTCCAAGGTCTGCATGACCTGAGCTCTGTCTAGCTCTCCAGCCTCATGCCATGCTGTGCCTTTGCAGATTTTCAATGTGCCAAGTGTGTTCCTACCTCAAAACCCTCACCAAGCTAGTCCTTAAACAGAATGCTCTTCCCACATTCAGTACAGCTAACTCTTTTCCAACAGGTCTTAGCTTACATGTTACTTCTTCCCACCCCTATCTAAATTATATCCCCTTCCTTGACACATTCTCTTATATTGCCTTGTCATTCTTCAGAACAGCACTTATCACAAAGTGTAATTACATATTTATCTGATTGCTTGATTGATATCCATCTCCCCAACAGACCAAGTTCAGTGAGGGTGGACACTATTTATCTGGTGTACAATTCTATACCCTAACCCTACACAGTGCTTGGAATACAGCAACAAATGATTGAATGAACAGGAACTCAGGGTGAAGAGCTGTGCAGAGATCCAGACCAAGTGAAGTACAGTGATAGGCAGGGCTGTTGGGAGTGAGTGTGACTAGAACAAGAACAGCACTTCCTCTGAATCCCACAGGGTGATTCCAAACAAGCATTCTTGTCCCTGAGGCCTAGCTGCACACGCACATTCTATACACTCTGTTCTACACACAAGAATGCACACAGAAAGGTTGGTGTTTATTACAGAAAGCAGAGAAACAAAAGCCTCCAACTCAGAACAAGCATTTACCTACAACTAGCCTCCTGCTCTTTTTTTCAGTGGTTGAAATGTGACACTGATGATGGTCAGATCTCCACTGCACTTAGTTAATGTCTGAGAGAAACTCCTAACATCAACCTGACTGGCCTAATTTATTTATCCATCTTAGTATTCATTACAAAAAGGAAACACAGATTGTGAAATAAGCGTAAGGATAGATAGAACCCATCTTCAGGACTATCTCACGTGATCCATGCAACATAATATTCTAAGAGGAGCTGTCAAGAGATCTTACGGTAACACAAACAGCCTCTTCTTAAATGAATATGCTCCCAAAAGGAAAAAATGACACAGATAAGCTAGTCTTCTCACCAAGTGTTGCAGAGTCTCGGGGCAGCAGCGGCTATATCTTCAGGACTTGGACTGACACTAAGCTCTTTGAAAAAGACTTGGGAAAATGACTCTCAAGTCTGAGGCCGTTCCAATATGTTCAGATTTTCCCCATCCCATCCCCTGGATGAGGTATTGGGAAGCAATGAAAGCAAATGGAAAATGTCCCCTAAAGGTTGGCAGAAGCAGGGTTCTGAGACTAGCTCCATGGCTGACTAATTAAGTGGCCCAAAGGACTCAGCAGTCCTTTCAACAAAATTCAACAAAATGCAAGAGGACACAGATTTCCTGAAAAGCTCTAGAAATGTACAATACTGCTGGAGAGCTTCAAATAAGCTGGAAAAAAAAGAGGTATTTTATAAAGTCAGAGTATGTGTTTATATAGCTCCAAGCTTTGCAGGTGGCATAGTGCAAGACCTAAGAGAAGCATGCTTGGATGTCTGCTACCCTGAAAGAGGTATTAAAAAAATAATAACTTGTAAAACTAATAGATAAACCAAGAATAAATGCCATTTAATTCACTTAACATCTCTGTTTGATTAATCCTTTCTAAACTACAAGGATCTGGCTGAGGCTGTATTTTCAAGAAACTACAGTGCAGATAGGTTAACTGACTTGCCACTAAATGGCATAGCCAGAACAGAAAAAAACTATCATCTAGACTCTAGAAAATCAGAAGACATGGAATCTAGACTTTGTTCTGATACTTGTGAGATACAGTATCTGACCTTGAACTTAGCCAAGAGTCTTTACTTTTTCAAACTGAAACGTTCAGTCTTAAGTTTCTGCACTTGAAAAATGGAGCAGCTCCCTCTAATAAATTTATGTGGACCAAATAAAATAAAGGGTATGAAAAGATCTCAATGCTGCAAAAAATGTAGAATGTCCTGCTATTACAGGGTACACACCTCCTGGTCCCATTCCAGTGCTCTCTTTCTTTGCAATGCATCATCCTGCAAAGCAGGATGAGCTGACGCTCTACGTCTGTTTCCGGCCAGGCGCAAACTAGTCTTCAAAGGTGAGTGCCATGAGCTCTAGACTTTCCAAAAAGCACCAAGTCTTTTGGATGCCAAGTAACTCCAGCCAACAAATATATACCTTTCTTCAAAGGATATTCCCAGGATTTCATCATTGCATCCACTGGTCTTGGTCAGGTTATGATGATATTTAAAAAAAAAAAAAAAAAAAAAAACCTGTTGCCATTGAGTCAATTCCAACTCAGTGACCTCCTACAAGTCAGATGAGCCTGCTCCACAGGGCTTTCTTCAGAGGTGCCTCTGACTGCATGTGAACCACCAAGCTCTTGATTAGTCAAGTATTTACCTTGCGCCACCCAGAGACCCAGTGATGATGTGGAACATTTCTAAAAGGTAATTTACTAGGGAATTGACCAAGTGGAAAAATCCCTCAGGGAGATTCTTACTCTGAGAGTCGCAAATCAGACTTCAATCTGATTCCTTAAACTACTAGCTGAAGTCTAGAGACCTACATTCTCCTACTGACTAGCATCATGACTCTCAGAAAATCACTCCTTCATGCTCTCTTTATTATCATGGTTAAGGAATCAGTCATTTTAAAAAAAAAAAAAAAACTCATTGTCATCCAGTCTATTCCAACTCACACCAACCCTATAAATGCAATGCAACGCAACACAATGCAACGCAATGCAATGCACTGCCATGGAGTTGGATCCGACTGATAGCAACCCCTCCTTGGGTTTCCAAGGCAATATCACTACAGAAGTAGATTGCCCAACCTTCCTTCTGAGGAGTGGCTGGTGAGTTTGAACCACCAGCCCTTTGGTTAGCAGTCAAATGCCTTAGGCATTTACAAGACAGAGCAAAATTGCCCACAGGATTCTAAGGCTATAAATCTTTACAGAAGCAGACTGCTTCATCTTTTTCACATGGCATGGCTGGTGGGCTTGAACCACCAACCTTCTGGTCAGCAGCCAAATGGCCTAACCACTGCACCACCAGAGCTCCTTATTATCTGTGAGTGGCCCCCCAAACCTTACTACTCATCACAATCATTTGGAAAGCTTTTATAGATTCCTGGGCCTTACCCCAGATACTGGATTAGACTCTCCAGCAAATATATCTCATGTTCCACCCACATAGCATAATAGATTATGAATGCTAAGTGAGATCAGTGACACTCCCTCCCATCGTTCCAGGAACTGCAGCCCCCTCTCACCTGTATTCCATGTTGCTGGCATTCTTACGAGTGGCTGTCAATTCTACCCCATTCTTTGTCCAGTAGCTGTATGTAAGGGTATGAGAGCTGGAGGTGAGGTTACACTGCAGGGTGATGGGGAGGGCAGGGCTTTCCCGGATATTGACCTCTTCACTGGTGACAATCCTGGGCTCTGTAATAAGAGTGAACAATGATAGGGGGCCATAACCTTCCATCCTCTGTAACCCTGGCCTGAGAGCTGGAGGGGTAAGGAGGGGGAGACTAGAAGAAGAGGGAAGGCAGACAGGACCACATGAGGAATTTCACTTTACCACTTTGGAGGAAGTCAGGAAAGAAAAACAATGATTATAAGCAAATGACCACTAGCGCAGACAACAGCCTGAAGACCAGTTGGCCTAGACGTGAAAGAATGGGAGCATTACGGGTGCTTGTACTGGCAACAATACACTTATACTTTTGAATACCACCTTTTTATAATATAAGAACCACCAACCGATTCAGCTTCAGTTTAGGAAAACCTGGCTCCACTGTGCAGTTCTGAAGACAAAGGCAGTATCATTTATATAAGTCATAAACTCCCTATGGAGTCACTAGGCCTTGGCACAGTAATAGGTATAATTACATAATACATATATGCTTTTCCCACATTTAAATCTAATCAACCTTCTATGGCAAACCAGCCATGGCCGTTATTTATGCAAAAAAAAAAGACAGTGTAGATCCTAAAAGCCAATTTCCCACTGGAAATCTATTGCATTTCCCAAATTTTGCTAAGGCAGAATTCTTAAGGAACTATCAATTCTTCTCTCCAGCCCATATACATTCCCAAAACAATTTTTTTTTTCAGAATTGCACTTAAAAACCCATTCCATTCTGAGATAATATAATCATAACAAGAGTGCAATATGTGTTAGTATTATGGGCTCCTAGAATTTTAGAACTGAAAGGCCCTTGGAGATCACTGAATCCCAGTATTTAAGAGTTAGAAAGGTGAAATGCCTTGCTCCAGACCACAATTGTTAGTAGCAAAGCTGAGACTGGAAACAAATCTGATTGAGTTCTCTATTCCTGCTCCTCCCACCCCAAAACACTCCCTACCTTCCACCCTCAAAAAAGCCAAACTCACTGCTATCGAGTCGGATCTGACTCATAGCGAACCCTCCTTGGGTTTCCAAGGCAGTATAACTATGGAAGTAGATTGCCCAGTCTTCCTTCCCAGGAGTGGCTGGTGGGTTTGAATCGCCAGCCTTCTGGTTAGCAGTCAAATGCCTTAGGCATTACGCCACCAGAGCTCTTCCTTCCACCCTAGTGCAAGGTATATATTTGGTCTCCTTGTTCTATCCTGGGCTAGATAACCTGGGGGGATCATAGTTCATTATCTACAAAAATAACCAATTTGAGTCAAGTATCATAGCACATTAAGCAGAAATCTTTAAGTCACACTGTATTCCTAGAAGGTTCATCTTTAAAGCACTTTGACATCTGTCACTAGTATTAAAGTCAAGACATTTCTAAGTTTGTTATCTGTCTTTAATCTGTTCCCAGGCTTCGTTCTTTCCCTGCTTTGTCAAACATTATCAGGTGAGGTCTAAACTAACATCTTTTCCCATCCAAATTAGAAGTATTTGTTCTTTAGCTTCCCCTTCCCCAACTCTTTCTTAGAAATTCTTGACCAGCTTCCCATGTCCCCATCCCAGGCTACTTCCTGTCTACAGCTCCACAGCAGCTAGTTAAGACTATCTTATGCAGTATAGCGCTGACTCCTAAAGCCAGAACTCTCTTCCTCCACTGGAACTCAGTTTTGCTCATTTTACAGGGAAGGGGACAAGGTGAGGAAGTCATAGGACACTTGAAAAATGTAATGCCCAAGGACCTCCTAATCAGTGTAACATTTCTGACTATAGAACCAGTATCTTCAAAGAAACTTGTGATAAATAATGCAAATCCTCAAGTTTGCTAAATTAATGAATCAGTTCTAACAACTTTCCAACTCTGGCAAAATTAGACAGCAGTTATCTTCTATTAGCACTGGTTCTTATTGGTAATGTCAAACAGGGTCTCTATGTACAAATAATGGAGGCATAGCAGCCACTAAGACAGAAGCAGATGCATGTAAACACATTAGTGAAGTGGTGTCCCATGGTTTCCAAAACACACTGGACAGAAGCCAAATCCCTGGGCCTTAAGAAGTCGAGCAGAACGGCTGCAAACCCTGCAATGGAAGGCGCACACACACCATCAGCAGAAAGCATCACAATTCCAAGAGAAATCAAAACCAAGCAAAAACAAAAGAGAGAAAAAGACCCAGTACTCCACAGAAGAGAAATAAAAAAATACAAAGGCAACATTAAAACCCAAACACACTTTTTAGGTTTTCACTGAATTTTTATTTATCCAATTTCATTTCCTGTCCCACTTGGGACTCTCCTTCTGGTTCTTCCTCTCAGACTGCACTGAGAAAGGGTGAACTTGAAGAATGAGGCCAAGAGCTTCCAGACATTTAAATACAAGGAGGCCAAAGTAAATGCTACTCTTACCTGTGGCAATGCAAATGACCACAAATGGCGATGCAGCTTAGGGAGATGAAGAAGCTGATGAAAGCAAGCTGGTAGACTCTCTGCCAAGAATTCTTGGAAGGCAAGGGAAAGCACTTTTTCCTTTAAGTGTTAATGACTGAGGAGCACATCAGCTGGGAGCAAGGATAATTTCAATAGGTTTAAATATGATTCTATACTATAGGAGGACTGAGTTGTAGATTACCTGGCTCCTGTGATGGCTGTAAGTGGAAACCAGTCCTGGACCGAGCTCCTAGGCCACAGTGCTTCATCTGCGTTCTGCACCAGGATGAAGGTGCGGCTTTTTTTTCCTGCAGCCAACCAAGGCCCAGTGAAAGTCCAAGAGATGATCATTTGGGGCAAACTCAATTTTTTTTTTTCACCTACAACTCACTCTTGTTTAGGAGACATTTACCCTGGTCATCATTATCCATGTGTGGGAATGTGCTATGTGGCCCAAGAGATATCCCAGAAACTGGGCATTTTTATATTCCTGCCTTGCATTACTCAAAAAGCTGTGGGGAAGTACTGCCAGGAGGCCATTCTAAGATGGATGACTTCAAACTCCTCCTGGAGCCAATGCCCTTGAGGCTGCAGAGATCATACAATCCAATTCCGAGTTGAATTCAGGGAGTTTGGGGGGAGGGGCAGCCACAATAACAGCAACTTGACTCCCCAAAATACTTAACTAGGGTTAAATGACTGATAGGGAAGTTAGGATGCCTGCTTCCAAGTACCTAAGGAAATGCTAGGTACTCTCCAGGCTAGTAGGTAGGTGTCCCAAAATCTCATCTTTTTTCTAGCCCTCAGGCATGGCCTTTTTAGTTATGCGTCTCCTTGAGTCAGGTTCCAGGAAGTACAAGTAACCAAATACCCAGCCCAGTCCATCACTATAAACTTCTGCATATGTTTGTGGCCATTTGGGTAATTCTGTTTTATAAGGAAAGGAGCAAGGGGGCAGGAAAAGGAGGCGTGCAAGGGAAACAAAATTGTTAAATTAAAAGAAAGAAAGAAAAAAATCGCTGGGTTAATGTTCTCCATTTTCACAAAGACAGGATTTTCTTTTCCTGTTTCCAGAAGCAGGTTCTCTGATTCAACAGTGCCAACTATAGCAGCCTCTCCTCTGTCCTCTGAGGTTTTTCTTTCATAGGGGGATCTTGTGACCTGTTACAAGGAACAGATACTAATTTCTTACCTTCCATGTAAGAATATGGATTCATAATCAAAGTCATATTACCTTCTGTATTACCAAATTCCTTATAAATGTATTTTACCATTTTTGCTTATTCTTTCCAAATCAACCAGTTCTTTAAGCTGGAACTAGCTATAAATTTCTCACTGAGCCCTTGAAGAGAAGGTGGAAAACCCAGGGGGTCCTCCCATTAAATAGAGAACTATTATAAACAGGTCTGATGTGGGGCTAGAATGTCCCCTGGCTGAGAGCACTGGCTCTGTGGTGGCTTCTCCCTCCCTCTCCTTTCCACCATATAAGTAGCGAGTCACTTTCCAAGAAAAGCAGTGGGAACAAAAGCTCCTGTGCCTGATATCTTGTACCTGCTACGACTGATGAAGGGAAGGATTGTAAGTCAGCTCAGCTCACCCCTGTCACTCACAGGAACAGGGCTGGAATTTAGTTTCCTTCCTCTTTTTTCAAGCCACAAAGGAAAGGCTACTACGCATGGCTTCCAAATAATTTCTGAAGTTGCCAACCTCTGAGAGGGAGCACTGTGCCAACAGTCATCAGAGCTGGGCTTTAAAAAAAAATCTTGCACATAAGGTGTCACCTGGCTTCTCATAGCAAAATGCATGAAGAAAACCTCCCTCTGACTGCTGCTTTTAAGAGAACAGAAGACTGAATGGGCAAGACCAGGGGGAGGTGCTGCTGCAGTGGAGGGCTGTGATCAGAGAAGCACATGCCGCTGTTTCAGAAAGGAAAAAGAGCTGGACTATGGGAATGTGCAAGCTTACATGCCACCCAGCAACCAAAACACACCACCACATTGCATCCATGGCAACATTCCCATCCCAGAACAAGATGACATCAAGTCACAGTGAGGGAAAGGCTGGGCAGACACAAGCTTAAAACCATAAACCATAGAAGTGAAGGCAGCTACTCAGAGCTTCAAACAGATGAACAGAAGAAATAAAAAGTAGTTAGATTGGGGAGAGAAACAAAAATAGAAAGGCACCAGAGAAGAATTCAGCAAAAGGATAGCAGGAAACCTACTACAAAATTAAAGGGGAGGGAAAGAAACAATTTCAACACTACCCTGGTTTGACTGCTTGGTTTTTAAGTTTTAAACTTTTTTTTTTTTTTTTTTAACCTTCCCAGTTCTCCCTCCCCAACTCTCCCCAACGCAGTTGATATTGGACAGTCACGGATTTCCCCAAGTTCTTTGTTCCTGAGGAGAAAGACACAGAGAAGGGTTGGGGGATTAAGGAGGTAGAGAGGACGGCAAAGAAGGAAAAAAAAAAAAAGTTGCCACAAATGTTTTTATACACTACAACCAAAGGGTCGTGGGTTTGAAAAACAAAGACAAGGGGTAGGGTGAGTGATCATACTGGGGAAGAGGGAAAGGAAGCAGAAGGGAAAGGGCATCGGGCCACCTCTAACGACTACAGTACTACTACTGTAGGGTGCTGGACTCACTCTGAAGGACGCTTATGGTGGCCTGGGCTCGAATCCATGTTATGGAGGGGTTTTGCCTCAAGTCATTCCTCTTGGGGTCGTTGCTGGCCCTGCACTCGTAAGTCCCAGAGTCCTCCAAGGTGAGCCGGGTTATTCTCAGCACACTCACGCCGTTTGACCCGTAGGCGGTGTTTACGGTGACACGGCGCTTCCGAGCACCGTCCCACAGTTGTCTGAAAGACTCTGCCCGGTTGACTTCTGCGTACCACCACTGGATCTCTGGCGTGGGGCTCCCGACCACGTCACAGTACAGCTCAAAGGCGTCCCCCGTGAGCTTAGTTTCTGACATGGGCGACTTGACAAACCCAGCTAGAGGGAGGGGGAGCAGGAATGCAGTGACAGGCCAATCAGAAAAAAAAAAAGAATCAACAGGTGTTAATAGTAATTTAAAGAAAAGAAAAGAAAAAAGCAAATGAGTTGCAAAGAACAAAAAAGGATTCATTTTTAAACTATAAAGAGACAGTAACAGCAATTCATACAAGCTTTTAGAAGAACCACCCTGGGAAGCTTATGAAGCAAAGGCAGGCTAATTACAAGCTGGGGCAGCCCAAGTGCTGGCCAGGCAGAAGCAAGCCCACTGGAAAGCATTTTAGCAATGGGCCCAGCTGGTAGAAATAAGAACGCCTCAAGTCTTTGGGAAGAGCCTCTTTTCTCAGAGCACAAAACCGTTACCTTTCCAAACTCAGGCAAGTGATGAAAGATAACCGGAAGCAGCGTTTAAGCCAAGTCAGGATTTTTTGAGGGGATGAGTGAACACTTGGTAGAGATGCAATGTCTTTGTGAGCCTCAAAAAGGAACTGACCTACTGACACCTTTTCTTGGGGTTCAGAGTCGAAATTTCAACTGAAAGGATAGCAAATTTTTCTCTCACGCAGGATTCCATCCAAAATTCAGATTAGACTTCCCCCACATCCTATTCTTCCCTGGGTCTATGGCAAACAAACAACCCAGTTATCTATGACTAGGCAGCTTCTCCCTGAATGCAGATCCTCAAGCACAGGACAAGACAGTCTGTGCTTCAAATCTGAGTGAGAATTATCATGGAGGCCATCTCAGCAGTGGAACTGACAGTAACAGAAACCCAATTAACTGTCAATGAATGGAGGGACTATGCCCCTCCGTAATCCCATAAATCCATACAACTAGAAAAATCTCCTGCAAAGCCAGTCTTAGACAACCACAGCACTTGACAGGCTTTCTCTACATAGTTTCACTGTCTGGCTGTTAGAAGCCAGTTCAAAAAGGATGAGAGATATAGACTGATGAGCTAAACTCTAAGGTGAAGGCCAGGCCTTAACCAACACCGCCAGGCACTGGCCAGGAACTGAAATTGATTTCTACTTCCACTTGCCCACAATTTGCTTCAGGTTTCACTTCCATTAGGTAAGGTGACAAAGACACAAAGAGGGAGAAAAATCCAGGCTTATTTGAACAACTTGGAGTTGGATCCATAGAAAACTAAACCACAGTGCAAGCATGCTCTTGCACTCATTAACTCCACCTCAGGTTTGTTCAGCGTGCCAATCAATTCAGTCAGTGTCCTAAGGTACTAGGCAAGAAGCTAAAAGAGGGTACATGCTGAGTAGCTAGGTAACTTCCCCTAGAAAATCCACTTCATGAGCAAAGCCTGCCCCAGTGCAGTGAGCAAAGAGTGGGGCCGGGATCTGCCAACATTAGAGGGAGAATATTCCAAAGGAGATTACAAATTAAATGAAACAATTTCCCTACAGTCCAAGGATATAACAGGGCTGGTTGAAAGTGGAGGTTGTTAAACAAAAAAAAATCTGTTTATATAGATAATAGTATTTGCTTTTAGATATAAACCCCACTCCATGGATCTGTCGTTGTTGTTGTTATGTGCTGTTGAGTCAGACCCGACTCATAGCAACCCCTCCTTGGGTTTCTGAGGCAAAAATTGTTAAAAAAAAAAAAAAAACCCAGATGCCATTGAGTCGACTGTGACTCAAGACAACCTCATGTGCATCAGAGCAGAACTGTGCTCCACAGGGTTTTCAATGGCTGATCTTCTGAAAACAGATTGCCAGGTCTTTCTTCTGAGGTGCCTGTTGTTGTTAGATGCCGTCAAGTTGGCTCTGACTCATAGCGACCCCATGTACAACAGAACAAAACACTGCCTGGTCCTGCTCTAGCCTCATAATCCTTGCCACACCTAAGCCCATCCTTGCACCCATCGTGTCAATCCATTTCATTGAGGGCCTTCCCCCTTTTCATTGACCCTTTATCAAGCATGATATCCTCCTTCAAGGAATGGTCCCTAAGTGGATTCAAATCTCTAACCTTTCAGTTAGTAACTGAGTATATAAACTGTCTGTACCACCCAAGGACTCCAAGAATGTTAAAACTCAAACCAAACTCACTGCCATTGAGTCAGTTCCGACTCAAAGCGATCCTCATTGTGTTTCTGAGGTTCTAAATCTTTACAGAAGTAGATTGCCCCATCTTCCTTACGTGAACCGGCTGGTGGGTTTGAACCGCTGACCCTCCAGTTAGCAGTCAAATGCCTTATCCACTACACCACAAGAGCTCCTTCCAAGAATAGTAAGAAACAAAAAAAAACAAACTTACTGACATCCAGTCAGATCTGACTCATAGCAACCCTTTCTTGGGTTTCTGAGGCAATATCACTACGAAAGTAGATTGCCCATCCTTCCTTCCAAGGAGTGGCTGGTGGGTTTGAACTGCCAGCCTTCTGGTTAGCAGTCAAATGCCTTAGGCATTATGCCACCAGAGCTCCTGAACTAACAAAGGGAGAGGTAAAAAAGGCTGGTTCCATTCATTTTACTACTGGTTCCATCAATGGAAATCAGTAAATCACTACCAAACCAAAACCCACTGTCATCGAGTATGATTCCAACTCATAGCAACCCCCATACAGTTTCCAAGGCTGTAAATCTTTATGGAAGTAGATTGTCTCATTTTCCTCCCACAGAGCAGCTGGTGGGTTTGAACCATCGACCTTCTGGTTAGGCAGCCAAATGCCTTATCCAGTACACCAGAGCTCCTTAGTAAATCTCTAGAGAGCAGTAAATACATTTTAATCGTATTCTTGACCATTAAGTGGAAATCACGAATGGTCTCATTCTCACATGTTCTATGAACTTGAAGAGTTATGTCCTCTCGAATGCTGTGACTATGCCCTTAATTATGCCATTACTAGATTTGTTTGTATTTTTTCCCTTCTGAATTGCACTTCAAAGCAGGCTTACATTTAAGCCTGTTTATCAATCTGTTGACAGCACCAACATAAAAGGGGTGCCAGCAAGTATCTTCAGAACCACCAAACTGTCCATCCAATTCCAGCAGTAATCCCAAATTCCAAAATCACACAATTAGAAGCTAGTTGAGAAACCACCTTAACACTATTTCCCATTGCTGCAGAACTGAGCAAGTCACTCAACATGACACCACAGCCCTGGGCAAGAAAGAGAAGGGAGGAAGGAATGCTGATCTGATTTAGTCTGATTTTCTATTTCTGTGAAAGAAAATGAGAGTAAGTCAGAAATGTTCTTTGAATTAGTAAATTATATTATGTATATTTAAACCAGCTTATTTAAAATCAAGATAAAAATCACTTAAAACACCAACAATGGGTATCTTTCTGTGCTCTCTTCAAATGTCATAATAACACAGGTAACGTGCCTTCAGGAAATGTTCCACCACATATGGTGGTCCCATTAGGTTTTTTTTGTTGTTGTTGTTTTTTAAAATTTTAAGGGAAAGCAGCTCTCCTTTTATTATTCCGCCCAGAGGTTTTGTTGTTGTTGTTATTGTTGTTATGTGCCCTCGTCAGACTTGACTCAAAGGGACCCCTCCTTGGGTTTCCAAGGCGGTATCACTGCAGAAATAGACTGCCCAACCTTCCTTTCGAGGAGTGTCTAGTGGGTTTGAACCGCCAGCCTTCTGGTTAGCAGTCTAGTGCCTTAGCCATTATGCTGCCAAAGCTCCTAATGCTTTTGTTGTTTGTCGTTGTTGTTATGTGCCGTCAAGTCGGCCCGACTCATAGTGACCCCCTCCTTGGGTTTCCGAGACAGTATCACTATGGAAGTAGGATTGCCCAACCTTCCTTCTGAGGAGTGGCTGGTGGGTTTGAACTGCCAGCCTTCTAGTTAGCAGTCAAGTGCTTTAGCCACTATGCTACCAGAGCTCCTCTTAATGCTTTTAAAGACCCCCAAACCCAGACTCTTGTAGCACTGCACCATGGGTGGGATGCAGTCAGGTAAGGCAGAGGACATAGCTCTGGGCGAGGCTTTATTAGGAAGGCAGCCTGGGCTGCTCAGGAGGCCTCAACAGCAGGCAGAGCTGAAGTGCTACCTACTTCCTCTCACTCCATTCCCACTGCTTGCCGCCAGCCTCCCAGCAGGCCTATGCTACCCGTTCCTCTGGCCTCCACCAGCAGCTTCAACAGTGGGTTCCCATAAGGTTTTAATATGGTGTTTGTACAACATCCAAATCACATAACATCTTATTTCACAGAACTTACCAAGGATGTTAAGCAGAGCATACCCTGTAGTTATTACTAAACATGTATATCAATCAACAGGTAACATTTTCTGTTATATATGTTAGGCAATGTGCTAAGCATTTTATATTCATTACCTCATTTAATCCTCACAAATGGCTTTTAAAATAGGTGCCAGTATAATCTCCTTAAAGATACAGAAACCAAGGCCCAAAAAGTTAAGTTCTGTGTTCACGGTCATAGCTAATAAGCTAAAAGATTGTTGCCCTGAATGCAGATATGTCTGAAGCTAACGCATGGTCTCTTAATACTTTCCGCAACTTAAGTCAGTGTGGCTTACTAGGCTGGAAAAGTTTTTGTAGGTGCTTAGAAATTAACACGTATGCTTTGTTACCATTTAATCAATTAATTAACCCTTCCCAGACACAAAGTGTCAGAAGTGTCTACTGTAATGTTCAACATACTATGATCACTAACTCTGGAAGCTATAATCTTATTAAAGAATGGAGAGAGAGGAGTTCCTAAAGCAACTGTGTGTGCTGAGGGGGGAGGTGTGACAGTAAGAAAACAGAAGACAGTTCCAGAGGCAAGACTACCCTTACCCCAACCCACCCCCATAGTGATGATTCAAAATCCCTGCTCTAGAGAAGGCTGGCTTCATAGGAGGAAGGCAGAGCTCTGGTAGCATAGTGCCTAAGGCACTTGACTGCTAACCAGAAGACTGGTGGTTCAAACCCACCAGCCACTCCTCCGGAGGAAGGCTGGGCAATCTACTTCTGTAGTGATACTGCCTCAGAAACCCAAGGAAGGGTCACTATGAGTCGGGTACAACTTGATGGTACATAACAACAACATGCATTTCTCTGGTGCTCTGGTCAGAGGCTAAAGGGCAATTTTTATAAAACTCTTACAGTTTACAAACTGCTTCCACATACATCGCATCTCATTTCATTCACATAACTCCAAAAGGATCACAGGATACATTCAGAAACAGAATCGTGACTTGCCCAAAATCACTTACACGTCTAATCCTTAGTGGAACTAGGACCAGAACCCAGGTCTTCCAGCTCTTAGTTTAAGAGTTCTTTTCCAATAAACCATGCTGCCTCGAAACAAAACTACTAGGAGATTCCTTGATAGCTGAACACATCAAAAATCAAGAAAATAGATCTATTTCCCCATCTAGTAGGAGGGAAAAGCAAAGGGAGGGGGAAAAAAAAAAACTCTACACAGCGCTGTGAAATTACAATTAGCGAGGGAAAGTTATTAGCAACCATCTACCTCATTAGCCATCCAAAATTAGCTCCAATTCAGGAGAAGCTGCAGCTCTCAGCAGCAGGAGGAGGTAGGCAGCTCAGAGCCTGACTCACTGCCTGCCTTTCTTCACCAAGGACTTTCAAACAAGTGTGCCCTCCACACCAGCACACACAAAGCCTTAAGTTGGGAGGGTGGCCAAGGCATCTGTTGCATCTCCAGGTCAAGGCATAACCAGTATTTTGGGAAAAGATTCAAATTTCAAAAAAGCAGCCTCCGACCCCTTCCCACCCACATAATCTAATGTATCAGTGACTGCACTCAGACTTTAAACAGTTTTGATAAACTTCTAATATAGAGTGTTCCGTTCAACAATGACAAAAAGGGGAGATTAATGGTGGCGACTAGCTTTTAGGGGAGGGAGGGAAAGGCAGCTGGGGGAAGGTGGTGGCAGGCAGAGCACAAAAAAATGGCGGCAGCAAAATGGGGAGAAGTGTAATGTAAAATTCCCTAACTGGGGGGTGGGGAAGGGGAGGCGAAGATGACAGCTGGGGCTAGCAGCCGGAGAAAAGGAGGAGCTCTCTGGCAACAAAAACTGGATGTGTAGAAATGCAGCAGAGGGTGAGAAGAAAAAGGGAACACAGAAGAGCAAGTTGAGCCCAAATCCCAAGAAAACGGCTTTTACATATGCCCTAAGGAAGAAAAAAAAAAAAAAAAAAGCTAGCCTAGCCCCAAACCAGAGGAGCCAGGCCCTTAAATCTCGCCTGCTTTTATTACTTATTTTATTATTTTATTTTTTATTAAACAGCTGTTCCCTTCAAAGTCTTCTCTACCACTATTCCCTGTGGGTGGCTCATGCTGTACTCTCCTCCTTCGAGCCTCACAATTAAGAGGAAATGGCAGCCAAGGACACAGGAGCACTTCTCTCTTGCTCTCTATCCCCTAACACACTCACTCTCTCAAAATCATCTACCCCAAAAAGACAAAAGATTGACAAGACTTGACATCTGACTTCTGGTTACAGGATCTATGAATATTTAAAATCTATCCAAATGGCCCTTAACTGCAGTAAGATTTGAACATACACAGGCTTCTGCACAACCTGTCTATCCTTGCTGCTTATTTAAGAAATAGCTTGTTTGTCTCTGTTTTTAATATTTAATACACCAAAGGCAGTTCATAAATCCGTAGCACCCATTCCATGCCTACTGGCCAAGGCCTGAGGCTCTGGGTTGTTGCTGTTGTTATGTGCCATCCAGTCGGACCCGACTTATAGCAACCCCTCCTTGGGTTTCCGAGGCAGTATCACTGCAGAAGTAGACTGCCCCATCTTCCTGAGTGGCTGGTGGGTTTGAACCGCCAGCCTTCTGGCTAGCAGTCAAGTGCCTTAGGCACTATGCTACCAGAGGCTCTAGGAGTGGATGAAAATGGGGTAACCTGATTCTCTGCTACAGGAAGGAGGTAATATGGGTCTGATCCCATGGATTACTAGTCTGATCTCTAAGTAGAGGTGGTAACAATTACAAAGCATTTTCCAATTTCAAATCCACTACCTTTACAGCTTCCCCTATCAGGCAGAAATGACAATGAGTTAGAAATTAAGATCATTTCATTACAAGTTTCTCAACCAGGGCACACCCTTTGTTCTGAAATTACATCATCCCAAATGGTTTCAAGGCATCTGCTCAGCCCATATTAACTGGACTTCAGCTTGAGAGAAATAGGGAAATCCAGTTACTGCCAAGAAGACGATCTAGTTTACTGATTAAAAGCAGCAAACTCTAAAATCAGACTGCTTGGGTTCACGTTCAGGTTCTGTAACTATTAGGCAAGTGACCTAAACTCTCTGAGCTTTATCTCCCTAATCTGTAAAAAGGGGCTAAAAATAAGCAGCTCTGGTAGCACAGTGCCTAAGGCATCTGACTGCTAACCAGAAGGTTGGTGGTTCAAACCCACCAACCACTCCACAGAAGCAAGACTGGGCAATCTACTTCCATAAAGATTTACTGCCTTGGAACCCTAATGGGGGTCACCTATGAGTCAGGATCCACTCGACGGCAATGAGTTTTTTTGGTTGTGAGGATTACAGGAGATAACACAAAATTTCCATAAAAAGTGCAGGGCATATAAATACTCAATGTTAGCTATTAATATATGTCTCCATAGCAAAAATGCTAAACAGGCCATATGCAATAGACTTCAGCACTGCTCTACAAGCTGGAAAAAAGAACCTTTACATCTGAAATGAAACTTGGAATCCAACACAGTCCAGAAACAATGAAAAATGAGAAGAGCAGACACATAGGTGGACTTGGGAATTAGCAAACATTATTATAGATCTTATGAACACTGGGAAGCCAAAGAATAATGAATAGGAGGCAACAGAATCTCCTTTAAAAAAAAACAAAAAGAAAAAACCAACCAATTACAAATCAGGCCACTTAACCATGATATATTTTAAAAAAAAGAAAACAACTCACCGCCATTGAGTCGGATCCAACTCACAGCAACCCCTCCTTGGGTTTCCGAAGTGGTATCACTAAGGAAGTAGGTTGCCCAACCTTCCTTCCGAGGAGTG
>NW_006921820.1:4654367-4660273 GCF_000298275.1 Orycteropus afer afer | reverse complement strand
CCTTGGGTTTCCGAGGCAGTATCACTATGGAAGTAGATTGCCCCATCTTTCTTCCGAGGAACCTGTCATTTCTATCACAAGACACAAAAAGTTCATAAATACAAGATGAACTATAACATATTAAGTATTACTAAACACAAAGCATTACAGTCTATAAATGATATTTGCACTTGGAATAAGCTTTGGAAGGATACACAACAAAGTACTAAAACAACAATGGTTGTTCCTGGGGAGTGGGAATCAAAGATATAAAAGGAGAAACTTTAATAATTTGCTTTGAACATCGTGGTATTTGAAATCATCATGTAAGCAAGTCCTTTCCTAATTTTCAATAGCCCAGTAACTTCTCCCTTTTCTCAAAATATCAAATGAAGTAATTTCATGTCAAAATACTGGTTAGTCAGTATTCAGTGAGGTTCATTCACTGAGACTGCTAATATTCCCTCTGACATAACTGGTTACATCTAGTCGTTGAAAATTCAACCTGGTGAAAAGTTTGTTAAACTCTAGGCAGAAATGGCCAACAGTCACATGTATCTGGTTACCTCAGGCTCACCTGGTACTAGGCCTGTCAAGTTTTTCCAATGGTGTACTGTGAGAGTTTAAGACTTGACAGAATTCTTGAGGTCTTTCAGTGACAAAGGATAGTGTTACAGAATGGTAAAGCTATACTCTACTAAGACACTACCAAAAACACATTCCACTCAAGCCCTTTCCATCCTGGCTTTAAAAAGCTGCTGAAATATGCATACCTGTTTCTGAAATGCAAGTGCTAATAATCTCATACTTCTACTGGTAATTTTTGGGCAATTTTCACTATAGCCTAATGCTGTTCCCACAGCAAGAACTACTATTCTGTATTTTTATGGATTTTTTCCCCCTTTAATGCACATCAAAATTTGCCCTTTCATCCTACAGCTATAAAATCTTATTACCCCTAGCACCACTTCTATCCCGTAACTGAAATGTCTACCTGCCACTGGGTAGCAAATATATGTCCCACAGGCAGGCATTTCGGAATGTTTCATGTGCTCTGTAAGTTGTAGCCTTACAGGTAAGCACCGAAATGTACCAGCCACAGTAAGTACCTGAGAGCTCATAGGCAAAATTCATTACTAGCCACCTGCCTAGAATTCATTCTGCCTTGATGTCCTCAGTTCCATCAGGAATTAATTTCCTTTGTGACTAGGCCTTGAAGAGTAGCTGTTTCTAAGAAATACAGACATTATGACCCTGTGGGGATTAAAAGATTAAAAAAGCATGTTAGAAAAATCTCTACCACATACAGAAAATCCCTAAGCACCTACTAGGAAATGCAAAAAATACCCACGAGTCAAAATATGGGAACACTCCAGTTCAAAAATACCAGTCAACTAAATTAAACTTTGTACATTACAAGTATAATATAATCTGTTATCCCTTTGCCTAAAAAGTATTCAAATAAAACAGGATAAGGAGTTAAAAAGTTTATCTGAATGTTTATTTAGAACTGAAGATACCAGAAGGGGCAGGATCAAGCAGGTATGGTAAAAACAGACTAAAATTAAAGTAGGGAAAGTAGGAATAAAAGACCTTTTAAAAACATGTACATATAACTAAGACTATTAAAAAGGACTCAAAATCATATTGTGGGGGAAAACAAAGACAACAGAAACAAGGATGGATTACTAAAAACTAAAAGTTTATTATGCTTACACAACAGCAAGGTGTGTATGTCTCTAAATCATTTTATAAGAACCAAGAAAATGTGGGACTTTCAAAACATTCACTGGACAATTGGTAGAAAATCAGACTAGTCTCCTAGGAAAAATCATTTTGCTAAAATTCTAATTCAAACAACTATAAAAATGTCACTTTTATACCATAATCTAATTGTAAAGGTGCAATAAATTATAATACTAACAAAATTACCTGCTCCAACATTACTTCAAAAATAAAGATTATTGATATGTGGATATGCTACAGTTGAAAGCTAATCTGAAAGATTAAGAGACTGAATAACTGAAATAATTTGTAATCAGCATGTTTAGTATTATAAGCATCAGGCTCCAGAGAACTTAAATGGTAGGTAGGTTGTCTGTTAACCAAAATAAATCAATAAAATTATTTGCTTGCTTCTGTTAAAAATAAATGGAGAATAATATCCTCCATATTCAAGATGTCAAATTTCATAAAGTTTCACTGTAGAACATAATATAATCTATTATAAATAGTCTATTAAAGCAGGATGATGGAATGGATATTGGTGAGTAGGGAGAAAACTTTACCAATATACCTTCTGCCAGGTACCAGGCTAGGTACTTTATATATATATACTCTTCTAACCACTGTCTTTTGAGATATGTGTTATTCCTAACAAGCAGATGAGGAAACAGGCCAAAGGGATTAAGGGACTTGCCAAAACTCAGATTTCCAATCCAATCTCTCAGACGCCAATATTCCTTTTAAAATCCTTTGAAAAGGATGCAAACTGGGGTCCCACTGAAGATTTTATTTGATCAGCACAGCAATTTTTAAAGAAGTCCAACTTTCAGTGTTTTCAAAGAAGCATTCTCCAGTTCAGCAAATAGTACTTGCTACCTCCTGTAGCAAAGAATTTGCAACCCGTGCCTTGAAGCATGTTAACAAAAGAATAAAGACAAGTAAAAGACTGTTTTTGCCTTACCATTCCCAGAAGAAGTACCAATTTGACTGGTGGAAGTCCTGGGTAGTAGATGCTGTAATATTATACCAGAGAACAGTCGTAGGTTCAGGACAAAATGTAGGTATTCTTAATGGGGGCTATTCTACCTTTATGGGCATGTTGGAAATTTGTGGAGCATTTCTGGTTGACACAATGACTTGAGAAGGCACTACTTGGCATTTACTGGGCAGGGACAAGGCATGCTCAATGTATCACAAAGTAAAATATTACATAACAAAGAATTGTCTCTCCTCCTACACAGCTTTCAAATGTCATTCAAGTAGGGTTTAAAAAAAAAAAAAAAAAATTTTTTTTTTGGGGGGGGGGGGGACACGACACAAATCCATTGCCACTGAGTCAATTCAAACTCACAGTGACCCTACCAGGACAGAGCAGAAGTGCCTCATAGGGTTTCCAAAGCTGTAAATCTTTACGGAAGCCGACTGCCTCATCGTTCTCCCACAAAGCGGCTGGTGGGTTCAAACCACCAACCTTTTGGTTAGCAACCCAATGCTTTAACCACAGCGCTACCAGAGATCCTATATGGGGGAAAAGATACTGGCTACTGGGCAAGCCAAAGTGTAAATTCACAAAATGTACGATCAGATGGTAGTTACACAATTTTGCATCTTATCAGATTAGTTGACTTTCAGTCTAAGAGTGTCAGCTTTTGAGTCAATACCTCACCACTTCAATACTCTTAACTTTGAGAAGTTTCTTTAGCTATAAAGTGAGGATAATGCATCTACATTATAGGATAGCTGTGAAATTCACGTAACATGTGGAAGAATAACATGTAAACAAAAGGTCTATACAAATATTAAGTTACTTTAGGGTATACAAGGTCTAAGCATCTGACATGGCAGCTCTCTAGCGGTGCTAAAGCATTAGACTGCTAACCAAAACGTTTGCGGGGCAAACCCACCAATTGCTCCATGAGAAAAAGATGAGGCAGTATACTTCCGTCAAGATTTACAGCCTTGGAAACCCTATGAGGCAATTCTACTCTGTTATAGGGTCACAATGAGTCTGAATTGACTCAAAGTCAGTGGTTTTTATGACTGATCTATCCTTTGACAAGGACCTTCATTCAATCCTATGACATTTCCATGGACAAAGTAAGCAACGATGATCTACCTAGATCTGTGATCTGTGAGTCTCAAACATCAGTGACTAAAAAAGGTTATGAATCTAATGAAAAGCCATGAGCCCCTGTCACTCCAGAAAAAAATGCACACAAAATTTTGCATATAATTTCAGCAGTGTTTCAGAACCCAGGTTTGACACTGTCAGTCTAGACTGTACTGCTCAGTGGATGAGTAGACAGATTAAGCCAAGAGCTCACCTTATATGGAAATGAACCATAGTTTAGTACATCATCTGAGTTGGATTATTCAACCTCAGTGTCCTCATCTGAAAAATGGGTATTAATAGCTCCTACCTTCTTCATAGGAGCTCTGGTGGCATAATGCCTACGGCATCTGACTGCTAACTAGAAGGCTGGCAGTTCAAATCCACCAGCCACTCCTCGGAAGGAAGGTTGGACAATCTACTTCCGTAGTGATACCACCCAGAAAACCCAAGGAGGGGTCGCTATGAGTTGGATCCAACTCGATGGCAGTGTGTTGTTTACCTTCTTAATAATATCACAGACATGAACAAGGTATAAAAATTACTGTGTATACCTCTAATGCCATAAGTAATAATATAAGACGGCAGTTTTCTACTTTGTAACTTAAAGGAGTCCTGAGTATTCTGTTGAGGTACCCCAAAAGCAGTGTGGCAGGGCTCTGAAACTAACCTGTGGAAAAGGGATGGCAGTCTCTACTGTGCTGGCTTTTCCTGAATTTTTCAATTTTCCAGAAGAAAAAAGCAATGAAAACCACTAACCTAAAGAATTTAAACCTGTTTCAAACAAAGTACCGTTAAATATAGTAAGGTTGCTAGCAATCAATAAAAATGATTTTGAAATAAATTCTCGTTTTTAAAAAAGGTCTTATAAAACTAGAACTTGACAATCAGATCTAAAACACAGAAGGGTCTGGATGATTTTAATACCAACGCGAAGATTCAGTTTACAACTGACCCTCTTTTGCATTTCTTCCTGCATATCTACAACATGTTCCAGGGGCTGAGTAACACCTGCCTATACTCTTAAATATCCTAACTTGGTTCTAACAGATTAAAAGCTGTGCTTGTATGTTATTTTTCAGAAAATCCTAGCCACTGCTTACTTAGTTTAGGTTTCTGTAGTACTAGGGTAAACACCTTTGTTGTCAAAGACACTCCTTAAGATGCATTTTTTCCCTCATCCCAGGGAGGAAAGAGGCATTTTAATTCAATTTTGAGCAACAAAAGTCAGATCCAAGAAAGTGAGACCAGTTAAAATAACCGATCAGGTCTCATTTTGACTCTGACATCAAAATGACCATGACTTTTTGAAAACTACTGGTATGTCCAAGTGGCAAAATGTAGTAACCAGCAAGTGCTATTAAGCTAGTCTTTTTAGGAAACTCACTTCACAACCCCACAAATGGCATGAACTAACTGTTGGTACAGAAAGGAAAAAAACTAGTTTTGCTAACATTAGAAACAATGGATGTCTCATGCAAAGGAAAATAGACAAATGGACATAAACTAGTTATATCTCAAAGAGAACTGTTAATGAAAACTTTACTTCAAACAGCAAGTAATTCTTATATATTTATGCAAATGTTCCTAAAAGATCTCTTATCCCAAAAGACCACCAAAAATAGCTCTACCCAGATCTGGAACTATACCCAAAATGGAGCTTTGAAGCCAGAAACTATTTATGTAAATTACAGAACATTTTAGGATTCTGCCTCAGTTGACCCTCCAGTTAGGATTTATTAAAGGCAAAAGAAAATAATTTGCTGGAAAAACCAAATGCTCCAGTTAAATAAAGCATTCTAGAAAACCACAAGTAATTACTGTATTAAAAGCTAACATACACTAATTCCTTTTTTTGTAAAATACACTTGGCTGAGTGTCAATATAACTTTTGATAGCAAGCTCACTTTCTCTCACAACTGCACCAACAATCAGTATTCACCTGTTAAAGAGAACACAGTTCATCTCAATCTTCCATCATTAACGTACCCCATTAGTATGACAGTGAACACAAGCAGTCCATGCTAATAATCTAGATATAATCTAGAAGATATGTTAATTGAAGGCAGTAGGAAGTCATCCCACACCTCCC
>NW_006921820.1:4649183-4654267 GCF_000298275.1 Orycteropus afer afer | reverse complement strand
CATTCCAGGATGTTAGGTATCAGTCTTCCCATCTGGTAAGTTATTTATAAACCACCAATAACTTACAGGAGCCCTGGTGGTGGAGGGGTTAAAACATTCACCTGTGGACCAAAAGGTTGGGAATTCAAAGTGGCCAGCTGCTCTGTGGGAGTCAGATGAAGCAATCTGCTTCCATAAAGATTTACAGCCTTAGAAACCCTATGGGGCAGTTCTACTCTGTCCCATTGGGTCACTTTGAGTCTGAATCGACTCAATGGCAGTGGCTTTTTGTCAGTAGCCTGTAGTGGAAACCATGCTGGGAATTTTATATATCAAATGCAAAACTTTTCTTGTTACTGTTGCTGTCAGGTGCTGTCAAGTTGTCCAACTCATAGCAACCCTATGTCCAACAGAACAAAACACTACCCAGTCCTGTGCCATCTCACAACCTTTGCTATGCTTGGGCCCATTGTTGCAGCCACTTTTCTTAGATGGCAAAATCCTAGAGCAGTGATTCTCAAACTCTGCATCAGGATAACTCGGAGGGCTGGTTAAGAGCGCAGACTGCTGACTCCCACACCCAGAATTTCTAATTCAGGAGGTCTAGGATAGGAGCTCTGGTGGCATAGTACCTAAGGCATTTGACTGCTAACCAGAAGGCTGGCGGTTCAAACCCACCAGCCACTCCTTGAAAGTAAGACTGGGCAATCTACTTCCATAGAGATACCTCCTCGGAAACCCAAGGAGGGGTCGCTGTGACTTGGGATCGACTCCACGGCAGTGAGTTTGGTGAGTTTGAGGTTAGGATCTAAGAATGGGCATTTTTAACCAGTTCTCTTATGATTCTGATGCTGCTGATTCACAGACCACTATGACAACCACCGTGTTAGAGATTCTGACACTTAAAATTTCAACTTGTTCAAATACAGTAAGAAGAAAATAAGGGTATAGGAGCCACACAGTTATGGCAGCAGTTGAGTTTGTGATCATATCCAAAAGAAGTAATGCAGCAAAAAGAGCTGCTAAACTGTCACTCGCTGTATGACTTCATAACAAGGACTTTTCAATTTACTAATCTATAAATTAAACAAGCACTCAATTCAATTCATCATGTGTTGGGAGCCTGTATGCCAAGGACTGTGCCCAGGGATAATTAAGGTAATCTGTTTCTACATAGATCACAACCTTACAAGACGACAGACATACTAATAATCCAAATAAAATATAATTTATAATAGTCACTTCCATAACAAATGTATACAACGGGAACGTGCATTAACATGTATTAGGAATAATAACTTTTACTGTTGTGTGCATGCGTGCATATGCCTAGAAAGCTCATGCATGAGATCCTAGCCTAGCCTTGTTGGTAGGTGGTGGGAGACCTTGTTCTAGATAAGAGGTAACAGTAAGAGCACAGTGTTGGATGAAGAAGTGTCAGGAATGAGTAGTTCAAAATAAAGCAGGAAACATTCACTATTTTTTAAGTGCCAATATATGCCACACACTTCTCAAGTGCTCCTGCCACTCAGAAAATCAAGACAGTCTCTATCCTCAAGACCTCACGATCTAGGAAGAATGACAGGCAACCTCCAGGTTATGACGAGTGTGTACTCTAAGATAAGCAGTCTGAGCTTTTTCTAGAACAAGGGGTGTGATTGATCTGACTGGTGGCAATATGACGGATAGATCAGAAGGAAGTCAGTCAGAAAGACCAATTAGGAAGCTTCCAAAAAAAATCCAAGTGAAAAATGAGAGTGTGAACTAATCAGTGGCTTTGGGAATGGTAAGAAGCTGATAGATGAGAGAAATGTTTACAAGCAGAATCAACTGAACCTGTTGACCATGTGGGTAGAGAGATAATGTAAAAGGAATAAGGGAGGACAGGCTGCAAGTTGGCTTTGGATGTGCATCTAGGACAGGAGCTCTGGTGGTGTAGTGTCTAAGGCATTTGACTGCTAACCAGGAGGCTGACAATTCAAACCCACGAGCCAGTCCTCAGAAGAAGATTTGGCAATCCCCTTCTATCGTGATAGCGCCTTGGAAACCCAAGGAAGGGTCACTATGAGTTGGATCCGATGTAACGGCAGTGAGTTTGGTTTCTGTTTTGGTTATAGGATAGGATATCCTGGTGAGATGTCCCAAACCCATGGAGTCGATTCTAACCCATAGTGATCCTATAGGACAGTGTAGAACTGCCTTATAGATTTCCAAGGCGCTCTGGTAGCGTAGTGCCTAAGGCACCTGACTGCAGAAGGCTGGCGGTTTAAAGTTACCAGCCTCTCTTTGGAAGGAAGGTTGGGCAATCTACTTCAGTCATGACACAGCCTCAGAAACCCAAGAAGTTGCTATGAGTCAGATCCAACTCAACGGCAGTGAGTTTGTTTGTTTTTTTGTATCTTTATGGAAGCAGACTACCACATTTTTCTTTCATGGAGCAGCCAGTAGGTTTGAACCACCAACCTTCTGGTTAGCAGCTGAGTGCTTAATCACTACCAATCAGGGATGCCCAGTAGGTAAAAATGTAGACTTGATATTCAGAAGAGAAGTAGAGGCTAGAAACATGTACTTGAGAATTATCAGCTTAGGTAGAAACAGAAATCACTCAGGGAGGGTGAAACAGACTCAGAATGGAACTTTCTACACAATCATGCTTCTTTCCAAATGATTCACCACTAAATGCAATGTATTTTTACTAGGATAAAATATACCAAATTAGGAATTAATTCCCTTCCTTTATCAGCACAACACTTTAAATCATGTCAGGTAAATACTTTATTATTCTGCTTTGGAAGACTTACAGGAAGGGTGCTTCTAATGTTCACGACAGTGACTCGGGTATAAAGCATGGTATCTATATTAGAAGCTCCCAAAGGAGCAATGGACTCTGCTTGAGAGGTGTCTGTGATGTCATTCAACTTTACAAAGAATCCTTAATTTTTCAGAAAAGCTACCGTTTGGCCAAAGATTATCTTTGGAAATGCTTCTTGTTGAGGAAAAACTAAACTAACACTTACTCCCCACCAATTTTTTTTTTTTTAACTTTAAAAAAAAAAGTATACAATTGCAGTTTAAAGCCAAAGGCAAAACCAACTCCCACTCTGCAGTAAAGAATACTGAAAAAGAAGTAAAGGCAATATGCCACAGACCAAGTGATTCTGGAGAAAAATATCAACAGTAGTAGCTTCTATTTCAGACTGTGATAAAAGTTCATGAGGAATTTTGTTTATGTTCTTTTACTACTTTCTGCTCTCCTTCAGTATTTCTGTAAAGATTAACCAGATACGATTTTGGAAAATAAGGATACAACAACAACAAACAGGCAAGTGACCACAAGACTCTCCACTTAAACAATGGCATAGGATGGGAAATTTTCTTCCTTTCTGCTACACCGCAATCATTTCTCAATTTAAATTGTGACTTAAAAGTATATTATGTATAGGGAGGAGAAGGGAGGGAACACTGTAAATTTTTTTTAAAAAATAGAAAAAACATTATCAACCCTAAAATATAAAGTATACTATGTATAGAAATCATTCCATTTAAGAAATACATACCTTAAAATATGAAATCACAGTTATGTGTACAATCAGTGGATTGAATAGATTTCTAAAGTCTCTTTTAGCTCTAATATTCTGCAAATCTACATACTATAAATTGTCAGTTAACTGAAATGATGTATTCTATGAACACAATTTAAAAAGTGAGGATACTCAATACAACTATACTCTTTATTTTGAATTTTTAAAAATGAGTTATGAAATGAGACAGATTCAGCTCCTTAACCTATGGGTCATACTGTCACTGGTTGAAATTGCAAACTTTCCCACTACTTAGTTATGATGCCGGCAAAAGTTATTTATATGGTGAGATTAAACAACAGAGTCCAAGGAATATCTTATATCATGCACCATACATAGAGATCTGTGTTTCTTCCAAAATTCTCAACCACTTATATAATTATATAATTTTACTTGCTGCCTCAAAAGGGACAATAGGTACATAGGGATATGTAGAAAGGGAGGGCTGCTATTAATAATTTTGATGGGGCAAAAGGCAAAACTGAGAATTATGGTCACCCAATTTACAGGGAACCTGGAGGTTATATGCATAAGGTCTAGCAACTAGCATGGTACAATCCCAGAATAAAACTCCAGGTTATTGAACTTCAAATTCTAAATTATAAATGTGGTTTATGAACTGTCCCCAAGAACTTTTAAGCAATAATTCTCCAAGAATGCTATGGACTGTATCTAGTCCTTCAAGCATCTCCAAATTCCTACTTTCATAATTTCTATATCAAAAATGAGAAATTCTCAACTCATATTCTTCTACATTAAATATTATTTGGAAGCTATACTAACTCTGGCTCAGGTAACTTCTTCATTAACTAGACTCTCTTCCCTTACTGTCCATAATTTAAGGCCCTATGGCCCAAAAGGAAGATAGCTCATCATCTGATTTCAAATGATAGTATACAAAGATCAGTGAACCTTAGTATTTGCAAAGAGTATTTCCCTGCACAGTAATCTCAGACTATTATCATACCCTGGTGTATATTATAAACCCTGATGCAAAACAGGCCAATAATGTATAGTATAGTATTGACTCTATAGAATATATTGTCTTGTACTCTCTGCTAGTATTTTAGAAATGAATACCAAATTGCATGGTATTGGCATGCTGTTGTCATTATGCGCTGTTGTCATTATGCACTGTCGAGTTGATTCTGACTCACAACCCTGTCTGACAGAGAACTGCCTCACTGGGTTTCCTAGGCTATAAATCTTTATGGAGCCAGATAGCCAGTTCTTTTCTTCCACAGATCTGCTGGTGGGTTTGAACCACTGACCTTTCAGTTAGCAGACAAGTGTTTTAACCACTGTGACACCAGGGATCCCATTGAAATGTGAGACACATCAATTTAAATTGTGACTTAAACGTACATTATGTATAGGGAGCTCTGGTAGCATAGTGGCTAAGGCACTGGGTAGCACAGTGGCTAAGGCACTTAGAAGGCTGGCAGTTCAAACCCACCAGCCACTCCTCGGAAGGAAGATTGGGCAATCTACTTCCATAGTGATACTGCCTCGGAAACCCAAGGA
>NW_006921820.1:4641481-4648933 GCF_000298275.1 Orycteropus afer afer | reverse complement strand
TTGAACCGCCAGTCTTCTGGTTAGCGGTCAAATGCCTTAGGCACTATGCTATGAAATCACAATTATCTTATGTTATCTTATGTGTACAATCAGTGGATTGAATATTTCTAAGGTTTCTTTTAGCTCTAATATTCTGCAAATCTACATACTATAAATTGTCATTTAACTGAAATGCTGCATTCTATGAACCCATGAAGATACATAATGCAAAACTGTGATTATAAGAAAGACTATATTTTAACAGTTAACTTATTTAGAAACCAGGATATGCCTAATTTTGTATCCCAACAATGCCTCCCTGCACACATCATACTCAATGTTTGTTAAAAGAATGGTGAAAAATAAGACTTTCATTAACAAGGATTAAGGAAGGATAAAACCTTCTCATTAAATTTCAACCTATCAATAACTTAAAATGTACTAGTAATGGTTAGTATATTAATACACAGCATAAGTGAAACCATCTTTCTTTAATTAGTAGGGTGTTTCATGACATCAGGGCAGCTCTCTGAGTATCAACATAAGCACAGATTCTAGAATACTGTACTACATTTGAATTTACCACAGATGCTCTAAAACCAAGAAACCAAACTACTGCCAATGAGTCAATTCTGACTCATAGCAAGCCCCACTGGATTTCCAAGGCTGTAAATTTTTACAGCAGTAGATTGCCCCATCTTCCTCCCGCTAAGCAGCTGGGCCAACTTTCTGGTTAGCAGCCAAATTTCTTACCCACTATACCACCAGAGCTCCTGGACAGATGCTCCAGAGGTAGTTTTTATTTAAAATAAAAATCAAATCCCTAATGTCAGTGTGTTTTCTTGCCATACATTCATTAATCCTAGCAAGAAAGTGAATAAAAATTGAATGTAAAATTGATTTTTTTGAAATTTACTTTATAGTTAGATTGCAACCCTCCTACTCGTTTCCAAATTAGGTAATAATACTGCCTCATGATCAATTCTAAAAGAAAAGGAAGTTCAGGTTCTCTATAAACTTCTAGAGTAAAAAACAAAAAGCCTAGAAATCTTTTTCTTTGAGAAGATAACCCTGAAGAAAACCATTTAGGTGGGTGAGCAGGACACTTTCTAATTATTATTAAAAAAAAAAAAAAAAATGGGAAATTTCAAAAAAATTACTAAATGTACAAGTAACTGCTTTTTCTAAAAGCAATTCATTATAACAGCAGCTAACTTTTATTAATCATTTTGTGTGTGTCAGGCATAGCACAAAGTATATTATGTAATTTAATTCACTACATAATAATAGAATCTACTTCTTCAGGCTATTGTTGCCATTCTATAGATAGCACAGAGGTTAAATAATCTGCCCGACATCACACAGCTGATGGTGGCACAGCCAGACCCAGACCCTGACAGGATGATTGCAGAGCTCACATCACTATACTACACTTCGCTAATGAACGCTATGCTTACCATGGGCATTTATAATGAAGGAATATTTTGTATACAGTATTTAATCCAAAACATTTTATCCCTGAATGACTGGCACACAGTCAGCTTCTTTCTCATCTGTGTTACCAGTTCAGGACTTAACTACTACACATCTATCCCCAATTATCTAAGTTACCTATATAGAAATTCTATGTGGGTCTACGAGTTTAAAAATTATCTGGCATTATTAACATGACCTATTTCAAAAGTAAAAAAGGCTGGCATTCCTAACTGGTAAACTGGAATTTAGTACTCGATCTCCACACATCCCTAGGATTTTCTCTCCACCAAGAAGGGCTGAAAACTAATAGCACTTTGATCTCTTTTCTAAGCAGAGGCTTAAACGGCACATTTCTACACTTTCCTATCAGTACATACTCCTGGATTCAAAACTCAGGGCAAATGGCAAGTAGCTTTTTCCCACAAAGAGGCTGATAAGCTTTGCAATTAAATATTATTTTTCCAAGTCCACTTTGCACAGGGTAATTATCCTTATGCTATTTTACAGATATTCCTAAAAAGAATCACCTTTTCCTTTGGTCTCATTTCAACCAGAAACACAGTATTTTAAGTATTTTAACCACTGACTTTGTAAAGTATGCACAGTATTTCTTTCATATAGGTATCAAGACTGACCAAGTACATCATGAACCAAAGGCACAAAGCGTCCTTGTGCAAAAACTTTAGATCTACAAAGGGGCCATCCATTTCATCAATTTTAATACCTTCTTTCTCAGACCCTAAGGATTTTTTGGAATAGTTAGGGGACTTCCTCTACTCTAGACAGCTCTGTTTTTATCTAATTGACAAATTAAAATTTAGTATTTTTAAAAGAACAACTTTTTTGCTGCTAAAGTTTGGAAAGTCCTAAATCTGACTGTTGCCTCTATCTAACAGATACACTATGGAATAAAGAGACTGTATTTATTTCCAAGACTCTTACTAAAATCCAAATATTCTGACTCTGTCACTAAAACCTGCTTGCTACCTGTCCTCAATACCTCAGGAAATCCCAAAATTCAATCAACACTCCAAATCTATTCTGTTCTCCCTTCATAATTACTTCCTCATCACCTCATACCTACATGACTGGGTAAAAATGTGAGATGGAGGGAGGATCAGGTTATATTACTTACCTAGTGTCCCCAACACTAGCAAAGCATTGCTGTTTCTCTTGAAAAGGGATAACAAAATTGCTTCCACAATGCTTTCAATAAAAAGTATCAGAGGTGCCCTAGGAATTATACACATGGCTATGCCATTAAATGTGTGAATATTCAAGATTTCTTGAACATGGCTCAAGATAAAAACCATAGCAATATATTCTTCTATTCCATTTAACAAAGCTTTTCCCTACTTGGAATGAGAAAGGGCCTTTGGTTGGCCAATTTCAATATCAAGAATTCAGTTATCATCAACATAATTTTTTAGTGACAATTAGTAACAAAAGGTGTATCTTAAAGGTGACATGTTGTTGTTGTTGTTGTTATGTGCCGTCGAGTCGGACCCAATTCATAGCGACCACCCCTTGGGTTTCCGAGGCAGTATCACTATGGAAGTAGATTGCCCCATCTTTCTTCCGAGGAACCTGTCATTTCTATCACAAGACACAAAAAGTTCATAAATACAAGATGAACTATAACATATTAAGTATTACTAAACACAAAGCATTACAGTCTATAAATGATATTTGCACTTGGAATAAGCTTTGGAAGGATACACAACAAAGTACTAAAACAACAATGGTTGTTCCTGGGGAGTGGGAATCAAAGATATAAAAGGAGAAACTTTAATAATTTGCTTTGAACATCGTGGTATTTGAAATCATCATGTAAGCAAGTCCTTTCCTAATTTTCAATAGCCCAGTAACTTCTCCCTTTTCTCAAAATATCAAATGAAGTAATTTCATGTCAAAATACTGGTTAGTCAGTATTCAGTGAGGTTCATTCACTGAGACTGCTAATATTCCCTCTGACATAACTGGTTACATCTAGTCGTTGAAAATTCAACCTGGTGAAAAGTTTGTTAAACTCTAGGCAGAAATGGCCAACAGTCACATGTATCTGGTTACCTCAGGCTCACCTGGTACTAGGCCTGTCAAGTTTTTCCAATGGTGTACTGTGAGAGTTTAAGACTTGACAGAATTCTTGAGGTCTTTCAGTGACAAAGGATAGTGTTACAGAATGGTAAAGCTATACTCTACTAAGACACTACCAAAAACACATTCCACTCAAGCCCTTTCCATCCTGGCTTTAAAAAGCTGCTGAAATATGCATACCTGTTTCTGAAATGCAAGTGCTAATAATCTCATACTTCTACTGGTAATTTTTGGGCAATTTTCACTATAGCCTAATGCTGTTCCCACAGCAAGAACTACTATTCTGTATTTTTATGGATTTTTTCCCCCTTTAATGCACATCAAAATTTGCCCTTTCATCCTACAGCTATAAAATCTTATTACCCCTAGCACCACTTCTATCCCGTAACTGAAATGTCTACCTGCCACTGGGTAGCAAATATATGTCCCACAGGCAGGCATTTCGGAATGTTTCATGTGCTCTGTAAGTTGTAGCCTTACAGGTAAGCACCGAAATGTACCAGCCACAGTAAGTACCTGAGAGCTCATAGGCAAAATTCATTACTAGCCACCTGCCTAGAATTCATTCTGCCTTGATGTCCTCAGTTCCATCAGGAATTAATTTCCTTTGTGACTAGGCCTTGAAGAGTAGCTGTTTCTAAGAAATACAGACATTATGACCCTGTGGGGATTAAAAGATTAAAAAAGCATGTTAGAAAAATCTCTACCACATACAGAAAATCCCTAAGCACCTACTAGGAAATGCAAAAAATACCCACGAGTCAAAATATGGGAACACTCCAGTTCAAAAATACCAGTCAACTAAATTAAACTTTGTACATTACAAGTATAATATAATCTGTTATCCCTTTGCCTAAAAAGTATTCAAATAAAACAGGATAAGGAGTTAAAAAGTTTATCTGAATGTTTATTTAGAACTGAAGATACCAGAAGGGGCAGGATCAAGCAGGTATGGTAAAAACAGACTAAAATTAAAGTAGGGAAAGTAGGAATAAAAGACCTTTTAAAAACATGTACATATAACTAAGACTATTAAAAAGGACTCAAAATCATATTGTGGGGGAAAACAAAGACAACAGAAACAAGGATGGATTACTAAAAACTAAAAGTTTATTATGCTTACACAACAGCAAGGTGTGTATGTCTCTAAATCATTTTATAAGAACCAAGAAAATGTGGGACTTTCAAAACATTCACTGGACAATTGGTAGAAAATCAGACTAGTCTCCTAGGAAAAATCATTTTGCTAAAATTCTAATTCAAACAACTATAAAAATGTCACTTTTATACCATAATCTAATTGTAAAGGTGCAATAAATTATAATACTAACAAAATTACCTGCTCCAACATTACTTCAAAAATAAAGATTATTGATATGTGGATATGCTACAGTTGAAAGCTAATCTGAAAGATTAAGAGACTGAATAACTGAAATAATTTGTAATCAGCATGTTTAGTATTATAAGCATCAGGCTCCAGAGAACTTAAATGGTAGGTAGGTTGTCTGTTAACCAAAATAAATCAATAAAATTATTTGCTTGCTTCTGTTAAAAATAAATGGAGAATAATATCCTCCATATTCAAGATGTCAAATTTCATAAAGTTTCACTGTAGAACATAATATAATCTATTATAAATAGTCTATTAAAGCAGGATGATGGAATGGATATTGGTGAGTAGGGAGAAAACTTTACCAATATACCTTCTGCCAGGTACCAGGCTAGGTACTTTATATATATATACTCTTCTAACCACTGTCTTTTGAGATATGTGTTATTCCTAACAAGCAGATGAGGAAACAGGCCAAAGGGATTAAGGGACTTGCCAAAACTCAGATTTCCAATCCAATCTCTCAGACGCCAATATTCCTTTTAAAATCCTTTGAAAAGGATGCAAACTGGGGTCCCACTGAAGATTTTATTTGATCAGCACAGCAATTTTTAAAGAAGTCCAACTTTCAGTGTTTTCAAAGAAGCATTCTCCAGTTCAGCAAATAGTACTTGCTACCTCCTGTAGCAAAGAATTTGCAACCCGTGCCTTGAAGCATGTTAACAAAAGAATAAAGACAAGTAAAAGACTGTTTTTGCCTTACCATTCCCAGAAGAAGTACCAATTTGACTGGTGGAAGTCCTGGGTAGTAGATGCTGTAATATTATACCAGAGAACAGTCGTAGGTTCAGGACAAAATGTAGGTATTCTTAATGGGGGCTATTCTACCTTTATGGGCATGTTGGAAATTTGTGGAGCATTTCTGGTTGACACAATGACTTGAGAAGGCACTACTTGGCATTTACTGGGCAGGGACAAGGCATGCTCAATGTATCACAAAGTAAAATATTACATAACAAAGAATTGTCTCTCCTCCTACACAGCTTTCAAATGTCATTCAAGTAGGGTTTAAAAAAAAAAAAAAAAAACTTTGTTTTGGGTATAGAACCTGTTTTAAATGTAGCAAAATATTTTTGCATGTTTCTCTTATTGTTGTTAGGCATCAAGTCATCTCCAACTCATAGCGACCCTACACACAACAGCAGAACGAACACCACCAGGTCCCACGCCAGCTCCAGATACTTGCAATATCGCTTCCTGCCCATCGTCGAAGCCACTGTTGTCAATGCATCTCATTGAGGGCCTTCCCTTCTTTCGTTGACCCTCCACCTTACCAAGCATGACATCCCTCTCCAGGGAATGGTTCCTTCTTACAATATGACCAAAGTATGTGAGACGAAGTCTGGCCATTCTCGTTTCCAAGGAGCATCCTGGCTGCACTTCCTCCAGGACAGATTTGTTAGTCCTTTTAGCAGTCCTTGGTACTTTCAGTATTCTTCGCCAACACCACAATTCAAAAGCACCAACTCTTCTTCAGTCTTCCTTAGTCATTGTCCAGCTCTCACATGCATATGAGGCGATTGAAAATACCATGCCTTGGTTCAGACGCACTTAAGTCCTCAAGGAGACATCTTTGCTCTTCAGCCCTTGAAAGAGGTCCTTTGCAGCCGATTTGCTCAGTACTGTATGTCGTGTGATGTCCTGACTGCTGTTTCCATTGGTGTCCACTGTAGAACCAAGCAATGTAAAGTCTTTGACAACTTCAATCTTTCTCCATTTATCATGATGCTACTTATAGGTCCAGTTGTGAAGATCTGTTTTCTTTATATTGAGATGTAATCCATACTTGAGACTGTATTCTTCAGTCTTCATCAGTGAGTGCTTCAAGTCATCCTCACTTTCAGCAAGCAAAGTTGTGTCATCAGCGTATCACAGGTTGTTAATGATTTTTCCTCCAATCCTGATGCCATGTTCTTCTTTATATAGTCCAACAAACCCCCCCCCCAAAAAAAAACAAACTCACTGCCCTTGAGTTGGCTCCAACTCATAGCGGCTCCTCCTTGGGTTTCCGAGGCAGTATCACTACAGAAGTGGATTGCCCAACCTTCCTTCTGAGGAGTGGCTGGTGGGTTTTAAACGCCAGCCTTCTGGTTAGCAGTCAAATGCCTTAGGCACTATGCCACCAGAGCTCCCTCATACAGTCTAGGATACAGATTGAAAAAGTATGGTGAAAGGATACAACCCTGACACACTCCCTTCTTGATTTTAAACCATGCAGTGTCCCCTTGTTCCGTTTGAACGACAGCCTCCTGGTCTATGTACAGGTTCCTCATGAGTACAATTAAGTGTTCCAGAATTTCCATTCTTGTCAATGTTATCCACAATTTGTTATGATCCACACAATCAAATGCTTTTGCATAGTCAATAAAACACAAGTAAATATCCTTCTGGTATTCTTTGCTTTCAGCCAAGATCCATCTGACATCAGCAATGATACTCCTCATTCCATGTCCTCTTCTGAAACCAGCTTGTATTTCTGGAAGTTCTCTGTCAATATACTGCTGCAACCA
>NW_006921820.1:4616372-4641241 GCF_000298275.1 Orycteropus afer afer | reverse complement strand
CTTCTTTTGATGCTTCCTGCATCATTCAATATTTTGCCCATAGAATCTTTCAATATTGCAACTCAAGGCTTAAATTTTTTCCTCAGTTCTTTCAGGCTGAGGAATGCCAAGCATGCTCTTCCCTTTTGGTTTTCTAACTCCAGGTCTTTGCACAATTTTTTATAGTAATTAGCTTTGTCTGCTCGAGCTGCTCTTTGAAATCTTCAGTTCAGCTCTTTTTCATCTTGTCATTTCTTTCATTTGCTTTAGCTACTCTTCGCTCAAGGGCACGTTTCAGAGTCTCTTCTGACATCCATTTTGGTCTTTTCTCGTCTTTTTAGTGACGTTTTGCTTTCTTCATGGATGATGTTCTTGATGTCATCCCACAATTCTTCTGGTTTTCAGTCACTGGTGTTCAATGCATCAAATCTATTCTTTAGATGGTCTCTAATATGGGGAGGGATGTATTCAAGGTCCTATTTTGGCAAGGTCATATTTTGGCTCTCATGGACTTGTTTTAATTGTCTTCAACCTTAAGTTGAGCTTGCATAAGAGCAGTTGATGGTCTCTTCCACAATCAGTTCCTGGCCTTTGTTTTGGCTAAAGATACTGAGCTTTTCCATCGCCTCTTTCCACAGATGTAGTCAATCTGATTCCTCTGTACTCCATCTGGTGAAATCCACATGCATACATGTCATTTGTTTTGTTGAAAAAAGGCATTTGCAATGAATACATCATTGGTCTTGCAAAATTCTATCATGCGATCTCTAGTGTTCTTTCTGTCACCACAACCAAATTTTCCAACTACCAGTGATTCTTCTTTGTTTCCAACTTTTGCATTCCAGTCACCAGTGATAATTAACACATCCTGATTGCATGCTTGGTCAATTTCAGACTGCAGAAGTTGATAAAAATCTTCAATTTCCTCATCTTTGGCTTTGCTGACTGGTGCATAAATTTGAATAGTAGTAGTATTAACTGGTCTTCCTTGTAGGCATATGGATATTATCCTATCAATGACAGCATCATACTTCAGGATAGATCTAGAAACATCCTTTGCAATGATGAATGCCACGCCACTCCTCTTCAAATTGTCATTCCCCGCATAGTAGATCATATTGTTGTCTGTTTCAAAATGGCCAAAACTGGTTCATTTCAGCTCACTAATGCCTAGGACATCAATCTTTATGTGTTTTATTTCATTTTTTATAATTTCCTATTTCCTTAGATTCATACTTCGTACATTTCATGTTCCGATTATTAATGGATGGTTGCAGCTGTTTCTCTTCAACCTGAGTTGTACCACATCAGCAAATGGAGGTCCCAAAAGCTTTACTTTATCCGTATCATTAAGGTTAGTTCTACTCTGTTGAGGCAGCTCTTTCCCAGTGGTATTTTGACTGCCTTCTGACCTAAGGGGCTCGTCTTCCTGCACTGTATCAGACAGTGTTTCTGGGCTATCGCATGGTTCTAAGCATCACTTAATTTTCCAGGGATGCAAGTACCACTTAAGGTGAAAACAGACTGGATTTTGTTTAATTCAAATTTTACAAAGAGTTGTTCACCTTTTCAGAAAATAACATTATCAGGAGCAACGCAGCGTGTGGTCTGAGAGTCATCATCTTGGCAAACTGGTATCAAATTGTATTTGTAGCTGTAACATTCTTGGTTTTTCTACATATGACTATAAGCAGAGGACTACTTCACTGTCTTCCTGTGCAGCCATGTCTGAGCATCTACAGATTAAACTAAATATTTTATTGTAACTTCTTCCTCTTTATATTACATTTAGGGCAATATATCATGTTTTTTCTTTTTCTTTAATAACATGGATGTTGTTACTCTTGCTAGTTTTAAGTAGGTCAAAACACCTATGAATTTTATTTTAGAATATCAGAGGGGAGCTACAAGATGTTTGCTATAAAGAGGAGATACTAGATACTTCACTTCCCTTCTTGTCACCTACTTTGGGGAGGGAGAGAATGGGGATGAGCTGTAAGAGGGTGTCCCTATGACTACAGTTAACTTGAGATGAGAGCAGTACTGGGAGGCAGGCTTCAAAGGTTATAGAAATTCACTATCCACCTTCTCTAGTAAAAGGAGATAATTAAATCACTGAAAAGTCTAGTCTACTAACAACCAAAATGTGCATTTTTATAATGCAGTCATCATTTGCCAGGAAAGCCAACCTTAAAATAATCTGGTCTTTCTCAGTACTTTGTTTTTCCACTCCACTCTTCCGTGAACTGCCAGAGTTGCAGTTAATTTATCAAGAACAAACACTTTGTAAATACCAGAACCTGTAACTCAAAGCTATACAAACATGCCACTTTACAATACAGCAATTTATAAAGCACTTTTATATACATTATCATTTAATTTCATAAAAACCCTACGAATTAAGTATTATAGTAACTTTAAAAATATCACAGGAACTGAAATGAAAAGAGACAGGAATTCAGGGTTACCGTCAAATCCAATGTTGTTTCTACTCAATTCACTGCCTTACAAGATGATCTTTTTAGCGTTCTTTTTATTTACATTTTATATTTATGATAGTGGCAGAGTTTACCAATTTAATTATTCTGCAATATTGCCTCCAAATGAGTTTAGGTGTCAAGTTTAAACTAATCCCCCTAGTTTCACAAAAAAACTTCAAGTTATTTTTAATATAGTACTTCCTAAAGTTGCCTTAAATGTATTTCAAATTAATATGTATAACTATGTGATCATGCTTCATGTTACTTAATATCATTCATTTTGGAACCTATTTCACTGTTCAATTCTTACTATTCTTACAGTCACCAATCCCCACCGAAATGACAGGTCTTAAACTGAATCATGGTTTTACACTGACACATCACTGGTCAAAAGATCTTCTAACAATAAAGCTCATGAAACCATGATTTTTTTTTTAGTATCAAAATTTAACTATAAAGAAACCATCTCCCTAATGTGGAGAGCTAGCAACCACCTTCTCTGACTCGCTAAGTCTGGTAGTTATAATTTAGCATGTGAAAATTATTCTGAACCAAGTAGGAAAATAAGGATGTGGTCAGTCACATGTTTCATTCATACCCTTTTCTTATTCCAAGCCACCAAACCAAGAATATAAATCCACTGAAATCCCCAAGCAAAAATCTGAGAAAAGGACAATCCCTGAACCTCTAGCCCCAGAAGCATTCTCTTGTGTACCTGTAAACAATATTGACCTAAAATCTTAAACATTTTAGGAAAGGAGAGAAGAGGGGAATTAGTGAGGCTCTCAGCTCATCTCCTTCCTAAAATCAGCTTTCATTTTTTAGAAATGAAAGCATATTATTATTGAAGAAAACACATATAGAAATGTGATGTAACCAGACTAAAAAGAATACTACCTTAAACCATAGTTTATTACACAAAATTTGCAATGTAACTTAATTTTGATTGTACCTAATCTACTTTAGAATGATTTTCTTTAATACACAAAAAACACAAGAACCTGTCTTTTCCAGTACTAAATGGAAGGCCAAAATCACAAAGACTACTCTCTTCTTTGAGAATAAAAATTCTTCATTGTTGATCTGAAATATAAATTTAACTGGGTGTCCTGTATTTTATGTCAACCCTACACTCTTCAAACTAATTAAAGCTCTCTACCGAATTACTACAGCACCAGCTCCTATTCCTAAAGAACACCTGGGACATTCTATTACAGCAGAATTGTAACCAATAAAGTCTTAAGTTAGGCTGGAAGTGCTCTTTTCATGGTGATACTGGCTTTCTTAATAGGGGATGAGGGGATGATTTACCATCTTAACAAAAAAAAAAAAAAAAAAAAAAGCCTAATTTCTAACAGCCAAAGGTTAAACTTTTATGAGGTTCCATCCAAAGTCCTATTGCTGCTAGCTGCCCTGGAGTTCTGCTCAAGGCAACCTTTCACACAACAGAACAAAAAGCTAACCTGCCCTACATCACCCTCACCAACTACCAGCATGTCTGAGCTCATCATCATTGTGGTTACTAGCCAATCCATCTCACTGAGGGTATCCTGCCCTTGTTGGCCTTCTACTTCACCAGATACAATGTCCTCCTCAAGCAATTGATTCCTCCTGATAATGTGCGCAAAGCCATCAAGTCACACAGTGTCCTGTAGTGATCCATAAGGTTTTCTTTCATTGCCTAATAAACTCTTTACAGCTGACTTATCTCCCTGCATATCAAACACAGACTGGAAGAACATCATAGTTTGGTTTCTGGTAACCAAATATAAAGAAGTTGCTTATGATGATTATAATAAAAGGAATCTTGTTTTACATATTATGGGCAGGTCCTAAAAGCTACTTCAGGAGTCCCTGGGTGAGGCAAATAGTTATGGCCTCAACAACTAGCCAAAAGGTTGGTAGTTCAAACCTACTCAGACAGAGGCGTCTTTGAAAACAGGAGTGGTGATCTGCTTCCAAAAGGTCACAGCCTGGAAAACCCCATGGAGTGGTTCTACTCTGCACACATGGGGTCACCATTAGTCTGAATCAATTCCATAGCAAGTAACAAAAAAAAGCTACTTTAATGAATCCCAAAATTAATCTTTCATTTTTCTTGAATTCATAATCACAGAATTTTAGCCAGAAACAAATTCTTTTCTGACCTTTAAAATATTCTGAGAAGTCCATTCCATTTATATTTATTCACCTAATTTTTTTTAATTTTCTGAGTCCCAACTACTAATACAACAAAAACAAAAGATACTCCTTGTTTTACAAAGTTCCCCTCAACAAGCTCTTTGTTGTTGTTGTTGTTATGTGCCATCGAGTCGGCCCCGACTCATAGCGACCCCTCCTTGGGTTTCCGAGGCAGTATCACTACAGAAGTAGGATTGCCCAACCTTCCTTCCGAGGAGTGGCTGGTGGGTTTGAACCGCCAGCCATCTGGTTAGCAGGCAAGTGTCCTAGCCACTATGCTACCAGAGCTCCCCAACAAGCTCTTTACCCAACTTATAACAGCTTTGACAATGAGTGCAAGTAACTATTCTGCTGTTGTTGCTGTTACGTGCTGTCAAGTCAGACCCGACTCATAGCGACCCCTCCTTGGGTTTCCAAGGCAGTATCACTATGGAAGTAGACTGCCCCCCATCTTCCTTCGGAGGAGTGGCTGGTGGGTTTGAACTGCCAACCTTCTGGTTAGCAGTCAAGTGCCTTAGGCACTATGCTACCAAAGCTCCCAACTATTCTGCTAGTTTCATTAAAATCATCTCACACTAAACTTTTGTTCCTCGTGCTCTAAGCCACTGCTCTTTGATACAGCCCATCCATCTTTGGAGACTGCCTAATTCCCTTACTTCATTTACACTGCTACCTTGAAGGTATTAATAGATAGTCACATCCCTCTAGTGCTCCCTTTTCATAAGTTTAGCTCCTTCAGGCTTTTCTCAAAGTCTCATTCTATCATCAACTTAGAATGTATCTATGTCTCTTCCTAAATGTGGTTATCTGCAGCAAGAAAACAACACTGTTAGTAGTACCATCATTTTGATATGTGATCACTATGTTATTTGCCTGAGGGTAATTCAATAATAGTTAACTGCAAGATACTTGAAACCTCTTTATACTTGCTATCTTCCAGGTAGCAGTTTCCCGATTTGCATTATGGCTATTTATTCCATCTCCCTTGGTAATGATTTGAGATTCAGTATTAATGAATATAATTTCAATGCTGGAGCTGCTGTGCTATTTTTTTTCCCAGTTGCTCCACAATGGTTCCCAATCTGCTAAACTTGTATAATCCAAAAATCCTAAGTAAATGTAACATATTCCTTCAAGTATGGTTTAAAAAGTGTTTCACAGTTGCCACCACAAACCAGGGACATCTTATCGCCTTTTCTTTACCCCAAGAAAGCATTATTCTTTAAAACAATCTCACTGCTCTAGAATCATAAACAAGAAAGGTAAATAACTGTCCAGTGATTATTCTGCTTCCCATCTCCCTCCTTTCCCTAGGTTAGTATTCAAGTCAATCTATACTCATACCAGGAACGTGCCTCAGACATCAGCATCAGAGTAAGCATTCAGCTTGGTTAAAGTAAACATTGTGCTCCCAGCCCTGCACTCAACTAATAACTCAAAGGCAGAAGCTAGGGAATGAGGGACACAAGCTGCTAATTTAAAAAAAGTAAATAAAATGGTAACAAACAGGAAAACTTATGTTTTGATTATGATACTCAAACTACTGTAGTTTCCTTTGCCCCCAAGTTCATTAAAAAAAAAAAAATCAGTATTATATAAAACACAGCTAATATATGAACAATACTATATTTTCTTTACTAGTAATATGTGTAGATATTCCTTGTGAAAATCTTCACTGTGTTTATGAAACAATCAGATTATTTTAGACTAACAGGGCCTTTGGAAAAAAAAAAAAGTATTCAATACCTGAAAATGCTGTTTTTTTCAAACTACATCTCAATACCCACTGATGAATTGTGAAATCAATTTACAAGGTCACAACAATTCTCTTTAAATGAACTCCAGAGTAAGGGAAGGTATTGTTTCACAAACATGACACATTTATGCATATACTTAGCAACAAATAAAATCTATGTCTATTTGGGTCACAGACAAAAAGTTTGAAAGCCTTTTCTCTAAAGAGCTTTGTATTTTTTTTATTATTACTGTGATCTGGGTGAAAGTTTACAGAGTAAATTCACTTTCCATACAGCAGTTCACATACACTTTGTCTCATGACACTGGCTACAACTTACCCCAATGCAACAGCTCCCCTCCCTCTTCCTCCGGATAGTTACTCTTCCCTGTGTCCATTTCTCCATGCACTCCTGCCCCCTGAACTGTCTCCCTGTGCATAAACAGCCCTTCTTTCTCCCATGAGTGTTCTCTTCAAGGAGTGTATCTACCTTGGGTAAATGTTCAACTCATACGCCTGTCTTTTGTTTGGCTGGAAGCCACAATTGTGGGTTCAATTCCAGACCTGAAGGGCAGCTAGGGGCCATAGTCTCAGTGGTTCCACCAGGCTCCCTCAGACCAGCAAACCTGGTCCCCCTTTTTTTCCCCCAAATGATTTTGAGGAGCTCTGGTAGCATAGTGCCTAAGGCACATGACTGCTAACCAAAAAGCTGGCGGTTCAAACCCCCTGGCCACTCCTCAGAAGGAAGACTGGGCAATCTACTTCTGTAGTGATACTGCCTCGAAAACCCGAGGAGGGGCTGCTATATGAGTCGGGTCCGACTCGACGACAAATAACAACAACAACAAATGATTTTGAGTTTTGTTCCACATTGTTCTCCCTCTCTATCCAGGATCTCCTACATAGATCCCCCTCCAAGTGGTTGACAGTAGTAGCTGGGCACCATCTACTTCTTCTGGTCTCATATCCATATAGGCTGCAGATCGCATGGTGTACCAGTCACTAGGACTAATTGTTTCCACGAATATTTGGTTTTCTTCATTCTTCTTTGCTCTGGACGAGGAGAGACCTGTGCTTTGTATTTTTAAGGTAATTTCAGTAAGATTACATGTGAAACAGATATTTCTGTTTTATTAACGTAAACTAATCTCTACTAACTACATTTCAGCTCCTAGAAAATCTTAGTTTGGAATTTAATGCTTTAAAGTTCTTTCTTAATTAACAAGCAGCAAGGATGTGGCTGATAAATGTTGAAACAAGACGATAGGTACATAGGGGTTTATTTTATAATTAGCTCCACTTTTGTGTTTGAAATTCTAACCAAATTAAACATAAAAGAAAAAAAGGAAATGGGTGTCCCTAGTAAATATAAAGTGCAATGAATAGCTTTATAAATTGAAAGCTTTTAACACACGTTGTTACTAACGAGTATCAATTTAGAAACTACCTCAGATTTAAGTTAATATTTGGGTTGTCTTCTACAATTGTAAGGGACAGGTATATAAATCATTAAAAAATATCTAATAGAAAAGAGAAAACTAAGTCATATATAGAAGACACACTTCTTTAAAGGCTAGCATTAAAATAAATTGGTTAAATATACTTCACTGACTCTTCAGTAACCATTTGCCATGGAGTCAACTCCAATTCATGAAGACCTCATGTATGTCACAGTATAACTGTGTTTCATATGGTTTTCAGTGTCTGATTTTTTTGGAATTAGATTGCCAGGCCTTTCTTTCAAGGTGCCTCTAGGTGGACCTAAACCTCTAATCTTTTGACTAGCAGCCAAGTGCATTAACCGTTTGTGTCACCCAACGACTCAACTACTTCCCAATTCACAAACCAAAACCTCACTGCCATCAAGTAGACTGCAACTCACAGCAACCTCCAGTGGGTTTCCAAAGTGGTAATCTTTACAGATTCTTTACAGTAAGGAGCTCTGGTAGCATAGTGCCTAAGGCACTTGACTGCTGACCAGAAGGCTGGCGGTTCATACCCACGAGCCACTCCTCGGAAGGAAGGTTGGGCAATCTACTTCCATAGTGATACCACCTTGGAAACCCAAGGAGGAGTCATTATGAGTAGGGTCCAACTCGATGGCACACAACAACAACATTCTTTACAGAAGTAGACTGCTCTATCCTCCATCCTCAGAGGAGCTGGTGGGTGTGAAACGCCAACCTTCAAGTTAGCAGTCAAATGCCTTAGGCACTGCACCACCAGACCTCCTTACTTCCAACCTACTAAGTAACATAAAATATCTGGCAATTTATTTCTTAATTATTTAATTCACATTGGCAATTTTCCCAGCAAGTTTAACATGAGATCTCTGTGTAACAGACACTTTTTGCTTTCCTTGAAACAAGAACTGCATGAGTTGTCTAAAGTAGATTTAGAGTCAACTGGACTTCAAAATAGTGCATGTTTCAAGTAGATTTTCACCATTTGCAAAAGTAAGTTTTAAAAAAACTTATTTATTTTACAGCACCAGTACTATTTCTCTGGACCCTTACCAGTTAAGAGGCATTATCTAAGTTGGAAGGTCAACAGAATTTGGAAATTTTTAGAACTAGAAGGGAATTTAGATATCTTAAAAAAAAAAAAACTCACTGCCATTGAGTCAATTATGACACACAGTGACCCTCTTTGGGTTTCTGAGGTAGTAACTCTTTAAGGAAGTAGATTGCCAAGTCTTCCTTCCACATAGTGGCTAGTGGGTTTGAACCATCAACTTTCTGGTTAGCAGTCAAATGCCTTAGGCACTATGCCACGAGAACTCCCTAGGTATCATCTAGTCCAGTGGTTTTCAAGAGCTACCACCAGGAAGATGGCATAACAATTTACATATCCAGGTACACTCTTGCCCCCTTTTTTTTTAAATATCTTATTGCATATGGAGCACTGTGCTAGTATTCTACCAGAAAAGAACTTTGTATTTTGTTGTGCAATTTATATTAATTACTTTTTAAGTATGAGCACCGATTTGGATGTCATTAAAATTATTAAGGTAATTTGGAACTTAAATATTTTCTAATAATAAAAATCTTACATAATATAGAAAACCTTAACATTTCCAAAGTGCTTTTCACATCACTTCGTTTACATTCCACTGTCCAGTCAATGTGACTTAATATTTGAGAGTAACAATATGAATAATGATAAAACAAAAGAAAGTGAAGCATATCCAAAATGATGTTCTTCTGAAAAAATACTATAAAGCATACCATAAAGCTCCAGGAGCTCTGGTAGCATAGTGCCTAAAGCACTTGACTGCTAACCAGAAAGGCTGGTGGTTCAAACTCACTAGTCACTCCTCGGAAGGAAGGCTGGGCAATCTACTTCCTTAGCGATACTGCCTCAGAAACCCAAGGAAAGGTCCCTATGAATCGGATCCGACTTGACAGCAGTGAATTTTAGCATAAAGCTCCAGTAATTAAGACTTCTGGTAAGAAAGCTAGCCTTAAAACATTCCATAACTGTTTTCAGAAATGCAAAACAATATCATTTAGTACTTTCAAGTACAAGGAACTTGACACAGGATGTTTCCATCAAAGCTGATCACATTCTGCTTTAATTAACAGATTAGACTACTTTTTTAATCTGAAACACAACAACAAAACCAAAACAAAACAAAAAACCAGCAGGTATCTTAGGAACATTAAATGTGTTTCCCACTAACTAATTAATGTGCAAATAAATGTAGAATTAGGAACTTATTTTAAGTATTTAGTAAACCCTATTTCCACACAGACTGACCAAATTAAAAGTTCTGAGCAATCAGGTCAAAATAACCTCAAATTAATTAGATTTGGTTGATAAATGGGTGTTTCTGTATGCATATAAAACCAAACAAAGAAAATGTTAGGCCTACTTTGGATTTTAGGTAAATTAGAATTGGATTCAAATCTTGATTTCTTTCTAAACTGAAGAAAGCCTTGAAAAGCAGATGTATTTTACTTGTGCATTCAATCGTTTAATTTAGGTATCGACGCCACTAGAATAATGCTTTTACATAGGATCACTGCAATATTTCACTTCAAATTAGGTGAGGAATTTATGTAGATAAACCTATAAAATGCAACAGTTTATATAATCAACTAATTTTACAGGAGAGATTTCTTACCTTCCTACAGCTATTCTAACCAACTAAAATTAGGAATTCTACAGAAAAAAAAAATCCATATAAACCTCACACAAGTTAAAAATGAATTACCTAGGGTACTTAAAATTAAACATCATATTATGAATAAATGGCATTTTAAAAATTTAGGTATAATGATAAACAGTTAATGTTTTGTTTAAAGAGGCACACTAAAAGCCAAACCAACTGTTCACAGAAGGTGATTTTGCACCATGGTTTTTATTTTGATGTGTGAATTTACTTTAGAGGTCCCTGGTCTATTTATTTTCTGACAGATTCTATGTTTCCAGATGCTCCTCAAAGAAGATTCATTCTTGCATCCTGCTTTTCTCCTGGTACTACGGCAGACTTTCTTCTGTCTTTCCCTTTCTCTTACAACTTCATTCTCTACTTCTTTCTGATCCTGTCCAGACTGTGTTCTCACTGTAAACAAATTGAATAGAATGCATCAGAACATTTTCAGAATTCAACTTATTCCAAAATTTCTTTGCATATACTCAAACATCTGTATGAAATATCCAGCAGTCAGTTTCTCTACATGTTTCATTTGTATCGGTATTAGTACCTGATCTCCTTCCCAAATTGTTTTTAAAGCTTTACAGAGATCTAACAGTTTGATTTGACATAGGAATGATCTTATTTTAAAAATATAAGCGGTTTCAAACTAATGCAAAAAAAAACATATTCTAGTTACATTATCTGATCCTCTCAGAAGGCCCAGTTAAATACTTTTTATTAAAAAGTATAAATACAATAAAATAATATGTTGCCTTTTATTAAGCTAAAAGTACACTCTACAAGAGAAACTGTTTTACATCAAAACTGTATTAATGAGAAACAGAAAAAGAATTCCTTCAAGATAAAATGCTCATGGAAATTTGTTTAACTCAGGCAAAGCTAGACCTGTCATGAACTTCTATCTTAATATATGGCAAGTGCTGGGACTTGGAGCACATTTATACTTTAAAGATTTTGTTTCCTTTTGCTTTTTCAAACCTTGGTATAGTCACAGGTTAAGCTCTACTATATCTGGCAACAAAAAAAACCCATCTGTATCTCTTTCTAACCTGGATCCTGCAACCTACTATAAAACAGACACTAGGACAGCCCAGGAACAAGACCTGATGTAGTAACATGGCCTTTCCCAAGACCCCTGACTAATTCCTCATGCCTGGGTGCTCCGCTTTATCAGTGGGGTTATGGTGGTAGGTTGTCTAAAAGCCTGCAGGCATAGGAGCTACTGAACCAAAAAAAAAAAAAAAAAAAACCCTTGCCATCTAGTCAGTTCAGACTCATAACAACCCTACAGGACACATTAGAACTGTCCCATAGGTTTTTAAGGTTGTAATCTTTACGGAAGCAGACTGCCACATCTTTCTCCCATGGAGTGGTGTGGTGGGTTTTAACTGCCGACCTTTTGGTTAGCAGCAGAACTCTTAACTACTGTACCACCAGGGCTCCCTAGGATGTCCTTGTTGTTGTTGTTCTGTGCCTTCTTGTCAGACCCGACTCACAGAGACCCCTCCTTGGGTTTCCTAGGTGGTATCACTATGGAAGTAGATTGCCCAACCTTCCTTCCCAGGAGTGGCTGGTGAATTTGAACCTCCAGCCTGCTGGTTAGCAGTCAAGTGCCTTATGCACTATGCTACCAGAGCTCCCAGGATGTCCTTAGGAAATGTTTTATTCCAAGGCAAACTGTTTCTTCTGGTCATTTTTATCTTATTTGTATTAATTATGTCAAAATCTGTTGCATGGTATTTGGCATGTCAGCTGCCATAGATAAAATGTATCTTCTGTTGCTCATTTCGTTCACCTAAAAAGGAGATGCACAATCAATACAAACTGTTGTTGTTATGTGCCATCGAGTCGGCCCCGACTCATAGCGACCCCTCCTTGGGTTTCTGAGGCAGTATCACTATGGAAGTAGGATTGCCCAACCTTCCTTCTGAGGAGTGGCTGGTGGGTTTGAACCGCCAGCCTTCTGGTTAGCAGTCAAGTGCTTTAGCCACTATGCTACCAGAGCTCAATACAAATATACCTCTAAAAATGTGCTCGGAGAAAACTGCCAAACCACTGAAGCAAAAAGCACTTGACAGAAAAAAGACTCATGAATCTTTATAAATACTGGCATTGTTATAAAGCACATACGTTCACAACTATATGGTATCCCAAACAAAACTGCTTAAAACTTAGCTTAATAAAAAATTCATTCGATTTCATTTTTTCTCCACTGAACAGTGTTAATTATCCAATTCTGTATTTCCAGTATGAATATATTATCACTTTTTTATACTTCACATTCATTCATTCAACATTTATGACACTCCTACTGGGTGCCAGGTAGTACATTGGGTTTCTCTTATGCATGACAGTGGTATTCTATGAAAAGATGGTATCTGGCCTATATGAAAAAGTATCCAATTCACTAAAGATAGTCATGAAAGCTCCCAAACCGTGAAACAGAAACTTCCTCCCAGAATTTGCAATTACTTAGGCAGTATACCTGGTCACTTTTCTAAAAAAAGTTACGTAAGCCAAAGCACAAATCTCTCTGTGCAGGCCTCCAAATGGCCTCTTTACTTTTATTCAAGATGACGGTGACCAGCACTAACAATTAAGTATACGATACACAGATGAAGAGAAATATATAACTAATGTCACTTTTCAAAGGAAAATACCAGTAATAACTAACATTACTGAGATTCACTATACACCAAGCAGAAATCTAAGTGCTTTATGGCTATTATCTCATTTAATCCTCACATCATCCCTGCTGTTGTTATGTGCCGTGGAGTAGGACCGGATTCATAGCAACCCCTCCTTGGGTTTCCGAGGCGGTATCACTGAGTCAGGTCCAAGTGAGGGCACATAACAACAACAACCTTCTGAGGAGTGGCTGGTGGGTTTGAACCGCCAGCCTTCTGGTTAGTAGTCAAGTGCCTTAGGCACTACGCTACCAGAGCTCCTCACATCATCCCTAGAGCACTGGAATTACAAACTCCACTTTACAAATGAGGAAACTAAGGTCTGGAGGTAGTACATGCATTACTCAAAGTTACTCAGCTACAGAGTAGAAGAGCTGGGACTTAACCCAGAGACCCAAAGTCTGTGCTCCTGGCCACCAAATGATACCGCTTGGTTTATACTCCTTCAATTTTAGTCTAAAGCTAAAACTTGTCTTAGGAAGGTTTTTTTTTTTAACCAAGTTTCTTCCTTTAAAATTAGGTACATTTTTACTGATACATAAAAAATAAAAATCAACAACTTAAATAAGGGTTTTACTTGAAATTGTGGTCCTCCAAGTCTCAATTATTTGGATGGGAAATAAAATCTCTATGAATGAAAGTCCTGAATCTCTATGATAATTATGCACAGACTCAGTATTTTATCTTCTGTTGCTCGTTTTGGTTCACCCAAGGAGGAGATGCACAATCAATAGTAAATACACCTCTAAAAATGTACTCAGGGACACCTTGAAGGTCATCTAGTCTAAATTTTTCATTTTAGGAATAATGAAAGAGTCTTTTTTAGGGGAAAAAAAAAAAATCTTTATTTAATCTAAACTACCAACTATCCAATCCAGAAACACCTAAATTCTTTTTCAAGTCATCACTTTGTACAAATAACCTGAAACTTGGAACATTTCAACATCATATACATGGTATCCCATTTCTGAAGCACAGTAAGAAAATATAAACTCCATGACAAGAGGTGGGATTATTACCAGAGGAACACCTGAATCTTATCAGAAAACACAGAAAGCTACAAAATGGCATCTTATCTATATGAACATATGAACCCAAACTCAAAAGGTAGCCATTTCTTCCCTGAATTAAATTTACATTCATTTGGGTCAACTACCCAGTTTCACATCACCAGTCATGTCATGTGACTGAATTCAAGCTCATTTCAAGGAAAAGGCTGTATGTACTATGCTGTATTTAGAACACATATCACTTAGAACAGCCAGATGAGTCTTTTTAGGCCTATCCAAAAACCTTGCTATAGTTGCTAAGAAACTACAATTTCACCGTATTATAAATCATTGAAAGAACCTATGCCAACAGAGATTAGACATGTTAAAATCAAAAATCTCCCCCCTATTGTGCAAAACGAAACCATTCCATTTCACCAACCAAACAGTTGAAATTAAAATTAGGCTTCTTTACATCGTAATTTTAACATAGATGAAAACTAGTAAGGCAAATCAGATGAACTCTGCCTTGCCTACCACAACAGCCTAGTGCTTTGAAGGCAGGCAGGAATACCCAACATACTTAACATACTCAATGCCACAGACAAAAAACGTTTCCTTCCTGACCTGTGCAGTGATAATCCAAGGCCATGAAGCATACATAATATGTGATTAGTTCTACTTGACACAATGAACACTTATATTTAATCAGTGATGCCTTTTCAATCCTTTACTGATATATTTTCACTGTATTCTTCAGCATTTTAAGCCCAGGTTCTCCTTAGAATGCTCAATTATCACTGATTTAAGAAAATAAAATGAAAGTCATTGCAATTTCAGCTATTGTAACAGAGTAATTTCAAAGTGTCCTAACACTGAAGTATTAGTAAAGATAATTTATGGTTCACTCTCCAGTACTGACTTCTCACACATTCTTTCTTATAAAAATATTTTTTAAACCTCTTAATGGCTGTCTAGTCTCACCTGTGAAAAATCAATGAAGCAGCTGAATTGTAACACGTGCCTTCAATCAGAATCTGTTTTGCATAGGTCTCCCTATACAAATCACCATGATTCCCCACATTTTTCTCTATCTTCTCCAAAGAGCTTTAGTTCAAAATCCAATTATCTCTTTTCCACTGCACACATCCCAAGGACTACTTTTATGTTCCTTGGAAATAATGTCTCTTCTGTCTTGAAACTTTCAGATCTTAAATACCAACACTTCCTCCACCTCCCTCTCATCAGTCACTGCCCTCAATCCCACCACCACCGTAGTTCCCAACTCTGTCCCCCTGCCTTCCCAAACCAATATCATACAGCACCTGCCATAACCCAGCTCCTCCCTTCCCTAATATATCCTCCCCCCTGCAAACCCGGCTTCCTGCATTTTACTCCCTTCCCTTAATTCTTGTCTTCCCCCAGGCCCCATCTCTATACCCAGGCACCTTTACTTCTCCAATAAATATTCCCCGTACTTCAATTTCAACCCTTTCTCCCCAACCTCTGCTCATTTTCCTCTCCTTATTTAGAAACCCCCTTGAGCTCTTCCAACCACTATCGTAGAATGCCCAGCACTCCGCCCTCCTTAGCAAACGCAGCCCTCTCCCCCCATCTCGCTTAGAGCCACTGCTGCTTCTCTTTCCAGGTCCTCTACTGCAGTCAACCCACTCTTAGCTTTCCACCCACCTTCCCTCCACCCTCACATCCACAGTCCCCTGATTCCTTAGCCCCTCTAGTACTCTGCTCACCACCAATAAACCTCATTTTTAAGATTGCCAACAGTCTTACGGGCTCAATGGCAACCTCGACGACCCCCGCTCCCGGGACCCCAGTTCTCTCGGGGACCCTAAACGATAGCACCCCGTCACCTGTGAACACAAATGCCTGTCTTCGACCGCCTTCTCTAAAAGCTGTGGGCCCCCTCCCCATCCGCCCCCGCCACTCCAGCTCGTCACACCGGCTTCCTCGGCGTCCCCTCCAAAACGTGCAGCGACGAGCCCCACAACGAAGAGGCTCTAAGTCAGCAGCACCTCGGGCTCAAATCAGACGCCCTCTTTTCTGGACAAGCGCCTCCCGTCCTCGCACCGGCGCCTCTTCAAACCCCGACCAGCATCCCTTCCTCTCTGACCAGCGTCCTCTCAGGCTCCCGACCGGCTCCTTTCCCCAGGCTCCGGCATCTAGTGGCCCCTCAGCAGTCGCCGGCGCCTCGCAGCCCCCGCCCGGCCCGCCTCCGGCGCCCCGCTTACCGTTCTGAGCGGCGCCAGGCCCTGGGAGGAGGGAGCCAGAGACCAGCAACAGCGAGAGGGCCAGGGCGCTGGGGAGCGAGGAGCCCGACATCCTCCCTAGCAGCAGACCGAACAGCGACTGGGCCGGGGCCGGAGCCAGGGCCGGGGAAGGGAGGGGAGGGAGGGAGGGGGCGGGCGAGTGCGCGAGGGAGTGAGCAAGGGAAGCAACCGCGGCTCGGCTCCGTCCTTCCCCGTCCTCCTCCTACCGCCGCAGCGCCCAAGCCTCGCGAGACCTTAGCGCCCGGCCGTGGGCGGCAGAGGAGAGACAGCTACAGGACTCGCGAGAAGAGACCGCCTCACCTAAAGCTCCCGCCCCTTGGACCCCACGTCCCCGCCCCTGCAGAGGCTGATTGGCCTAGCGCGAGTAGGTCACGTGCTAAGGGCGCTTCTGGCCACGTGACGAGGCGAGGCGGGGCTCCTCCCGCCCTCTTGGCGCAGGGTGAGAGAGAAGTTTGAGTTCAGTTTACCTCCCTGCGCCCGAACGGTTCAAAATAAGAGGTATAGAAACACAATCTATTTTCTGCACATATACTGCCTCCCATTTGTTAGAGCTCTTAGCTACAGAATTTGTTACACCCCCGGCCCTTTTATGCCTTCCATTCGTGGTCCCCTATCAAAGTACTTCTATGTCTTCACTTTGGACTTGCACCATAGACCTCCTACTGGTATCTGGCCCCAACCTCCACTTCACATTTCCTGTTTTTCTCTTCCAGTCAAAGTGATGCACTCCCTGCGCCTGGCGTTACCTTGTGCTTTCCTCCCTCCTCATCTGTTCCCTCTGCCTGAAATGTCCTCCTTTTCTGCCCTTTCCTTTCCCAGTCCTCACCCGCCCACCTATTTTGGCCTTATTTTAGTTCATAGAATCTCCAGGCCAGAAGAGGTCTAAAAGTTCAACTATCCTAATTAACTACACGTCGGTAGACATTAAATTCTACAAGGAAATTACCATGCATTAATTTATACGAAGACTCCTTAGGAGCGTTTTGAAGATGCAAGGGACTTGTATTGACATTACTAGGTACACGGCCCACGCAGATGAAAAGAGAGCGCGTGCTCACTGAGTTCAGAAAGTAATCTATCACAGGCGTAAGGAAAAGGCAAATGACGGCATAGCGAAACCACCCCGAGGAAAGGAGTCAGCAAAGCGCTGTGGAGGTTGACTGGCCAAGTGGTCGCTTCTGTTTGCTCTGAAGTTTGGGAAAAACTATTCATATGGGTATTTCTTGTTCTATTCTCTGCACTGTCAGTCGTTGCCTGGCAAAGCAGTTTCTGTGGCTTAGCTCATCCCTGACTCAGAGCAGGCATCTTGGGAGTGTCTGTGGAGTGAAACTGTCAGGGGCCAGGTAAACAGTCGTGATGACCTGACTTGATTCAAACCTGGAGGAAGGAGTGCTCAGCGTGACCCTGCAATCTCTCTAAAACCAAAATAATCTAGAGTTTTCAACAAGATCTAGACAGCTGGCCATTCCAGAATGTGCTTTCTAGCGAGGGCCGGAACAATTTTGGCGGGTTGTTGATTAAGTGAAAACCAAATGCTTCAAGACACCGGGTGTGTGAAGTACAGAGATATTGACATGTATTTTTATCTGGACCATGGCCACTCCAGAAACAGCCCTGTAAACAGAACTAGAGGGATAGTGGTGAAGGACCAAGATTTTCATCTGATGAGAGCTTTGTCAGGACACAACCATTTTGCCTCATACTGATCATAGCAAACATCCCTATTTGATCCTAACGAAAACGATAGAGGGTGAAGGTAGTGATTGTTATACTCATTTTGTGGGTAAGGAGTGGAGACCTGCCCTGCCCAGAGTCGCAGAGTATTTGTGGTAATCATGAATGCAAATAGCCGGGTTTCCATCCTTCTAGGCTCATGGTCAGATTTCTTTGACCCCTTCAAGTTGGGAGTGGCATGTGACTTGCTGTGGCCGGTTAAATGTGAGAAGTGACATCACTTTTAGAAAGAAGCATTTCACTTCCAGTGCAGACACTGTAGCATGCTTTTTTGCCTGCATGGTAATCAGTGAATGTGATAGTGAAAGCATGTGTCAAAATGCAGCTGAGGTCAGCCTGGGTTCCTAGCACAATGAGCCAAACCCTCCTGACAACCCACATAAAAACAGGTAGCATTTCTTGAGTTAAGCTGAGATGTAGGGGTGTTTGCTCCCAATACATAATCTATACTCTTCTGGTTAGGGGAAAGATGAAACTCAAATTATATGCACACACCACCACCATCACCATCTACTAGCTGAGTGACCTTAGGCAAGTGACCTAATCTCTCTGGACCTAATTTTATTCATCTGACAGATGAGACTAATGACAGTACCTACCTCATAGGATCATAGGTGGAATAAAAAATAATTTTAAAAATTCACTGCTTTCAAGTCCATTCCAACTCACAGCAACCCCCACTGGGTTTCCAAGATCATAAATCTTTACAGAAGCTGACTGCCTCATCTTTCTTCCATAGAGCAGCTCGTAGGTTCAAACCACTGACCTTTAGATCAACAGCCAAATGCCTTAACCACTACACTACCAGAGCTCCTTGTAAGTGGAGTAGATGAGAAAATTTGTGAACAGTGTTTAGAATCGTTTCTGGCATGTAGAAAACATTCAAATGTTGATGATAATGATAAATACTGTTACTACTACTGCTGCTACAATTCTGACTCCAGTCCTGTGTTCTTCCCACTATCTCATGTGTCTTCCAAAAATGATTTGGGAAGACCTTTTTAAGCATAGGTGTTACCAGTCAACTGCCAAAACCTGCCGTTATAAGGAACCCTTTTTACCCATGACATTTTTTTTTTTAATCAAATCCCATTTAGCTGTACTTTCAGTCTTCTTTTGTTGCCAAACAGGAAGATTAAATAAAAGCTTCCAATAATTTGGTAACTTCTTTATAAAGAAATTAGGATTTCTTTTTTTCTTTTAAGATTTGCATACACTTAAAAATCTTTGTGGTCCGATCTGCAACCAGTCATGTGGATGGCGCAGGACTGGACAGCATTTCGTTCTGTTGTGCATGGGATCTCCATGAGTCGGAGTCGCCATGAGTCGGGGCACTGAGTCGGCTCGCGATGAGTCCGGGCACTGGACCACAGCTAACAACAAAATCTTTACAAGTGCAACTGTGCTAAAGGATGGTTGAATTCCTTGCAATGCCGAAGAGGATCCCTAGCGGTCCTCCGTGACACTTTCCCGGCCTCCTGGGACTTCTTGGGTCTAGTTTTAGTGTTGATAGCGCCCCCTGGTGGGAAGTATTGTAATAAAGCATTCCCAGTTGAAAGGATTCCTTAGGGTTGGTTTGGTGTGGTTCTTTTGACAATTGGGAAGGATGTCGATCAAAATGATAGCTTAGTAGAGTAGACCTGTTGTTGTTGTTATGTGCTCTCGAGTCGGACCCGACTCATAGCGACCTCTCTGGGTTTCCGAGGCAGTATCATTACTTCCAAGGCAGGGAATCCATCTACTATAATTTTTCAACCTCTTTGAGACCTGCCTTGGAAGTAATGATACCCTCTGCAGGAGAAAGATGAAGCAGTCTGCTTCCATAAATACTTGTTGCTGCTGTTGTTAGGTGCTGCCGAGTTGGTTCCAACCCATAGCGACCATGTATGTACATCAGAACACAGCACTGCCTCCTGCTTTGCCAGCCTCACAATCATTGCCGTGCTTGAGCCCATCTTCACACCCATTGTCTTTTGCAGGCGATTTTCCCAGTGCTGTATGTCATCTGATATCTTGACTGCTGCTTCCATTGGTGTTGATTGTAGAATTAAGTAGTATGAAGTCTTTGACAACTTAAATTTTTTCTCCATTTATCATGATGCTGCTTATTGGTCCAGTTGTGAAGGTTTTTGTTTTCTTTATATTGAGGTGCAATCCATACTGCAGACCGTAGTCTTCAATCCTCATCAGTAAGTGCTTCAAGTCATCCTCACTTTCAGCAAGCAAAGTTGTGTCAGCAGCGTATCACAGATTGTTAATGAGCCTTCCTCCAATCCTAATCCCATGTTCTTCTTCATATAGTCCAGCTTCTCAGACTATTTGCTCAGAATACAGAGCGGCTGATATGGTGAAAGGAGACAACCCTAACACACTCCCTTCTTGATTTTAAGCCATGCAGTGTCCCCTTGTTCTGTTCGAATGACAGCCTCCTGGTCTATATACAGGTTCCTCATGAGTACGATTTAGTGTTCTGGAATTCCCATTCTTCTCAATATTATCCATAATTTGTTATGACCCACACAATTGAATGCTTTTGCATAGTCAATAAAACACAAGTAAACATCTTTCTGGTATTCTTTGCTTTCAGCCAAGATCCATCTGACATCAGCAGTGATATCCCTCATTCCACGTCCTTTTCTGAATCCAGCTTGTGTTTCTGGAAGTTCTCTGTCAATATACTGCTGCACCCGTTTTAGAATTATCTTTAGCCAGATTTTACTTGTATGCAATATTAATGATATTGTTCAATAATTTCCACATTCTGTGGGATCACCTCTCTTTAGAATGGGTACAAATATGGATCTCTTCCAGTCAGTTGGCCAGGTAGCTGTCTTCCAAATCTCCTGGCATAGGCAAGTGAGTGCCTCCAGTGCAGCATCTGTTTGTTGAAACATCTCAATGGGTATTCTGTCAATTCCTGGAGACTTGTTCTTTGCCATTTCCTTTGACTTCTTCCTTCAATACCATTGGTTCTTGATCATATGCCACCTCCTGAAGTGGATGAACATTGACCAATTCTTTTTGGTACAGTGACTCTGTGTATTCCTTCCATCTTCTTTTGATGTTTCCCACATCATTCAATATATTGCTCATAGAATCTTTCAACATTGCAACTCAAGGCTTAAATTTTTTCCTCAGCTCTTTCAACTTGAGAAAGGCCAAGCGTGTCCTTTCCTTTTGGTTTTCTAACTCCAGGTCTTTGTATATTTCGTTATAATAATTGACTTTGTCTTCTCAAGCTGCCCTTATGAAATTTTCTGTTCAGTTCTTTTATTTTGTCATTTTTTCCATTTGCTTTAGTTACTCTTCATTCAAGGGCAAGTTTCAGAATCTCTTCTGACATCTATTTTGATCTTTTCTTCCTTTCCTGTCTTTTTAATGACCTTTTGTTTTCTTCATGGATGATGTTCTTAATGTCATCCCACAATTCCTCTGGTATTTGGTCATTGATGTTCAATGCATTGAATCTATTCTTTAGATGGTCTCTAAATTCGGGAGGTATATATTCAAGGTCATATTTTGGCTCTTGTGGTCTTGTTTTAATTGTATTGAACTTCAACTTGAACTTGCATATGAGCAGTTGATGGTCTGTTCCACAATCAGTTCCTGGCCTTGTTTTGGCTGAAGATATTGAATGTCTCCATAGCCTCTTGCCACAGATGTAGTCAATCTGATTCCTGTGTCCTCCATCTGGCAAAGTCCACATATATAGCTACTGTTTGTGTTGTTGAAAAAAGGTATTTGCAATGAATAACTCATTGGTCTTGCAAAATTCTATCATGCTAGCTCCAGCATTATTTCTATCATCAAGGCCAAATTTTCCAACTACTGGAGATTCTTCTTTGTTTCCAACTTTTGCATTCCAATCACCAGCGACAATCAGCACATCTTCATTGCATGGTTCATCAATTTCAGACTGCAGAAGTTGGTAAACATCTTCAATTTCCTCATCTTTGGCTTTGGTGTTTGGTGCACAAATTTGAATAATAGTAGTATTAACTGGCCTTCCTTGTAGGTGTATGGATATTATCCTATCAATGACAGCTTTGTACTTCAGGATAGATCTTGAAACATTCTTTGTGATGATGAATGCCATGCCATTTCTCTTCAACTTGTCATTCCCAGCATAGTAGATCATATGGTTGTCTGATTTAAAATGGCCAAAACTGGTCCATTTCAGCTCACTAATGCCTAGGATATCAATCTTTATGTGTTCCATTTCATTTTTGACAACTTCCAATTTTCCTACATTCATACTTAGTACATTCCATGTTTCGATTATTAATGGATGTTTGCAGCTGTTTCTTCTTATTTTGAGTCATACCACATCAGCAAATGGAGGTCCCAAAAGTACACTGCTAAGTGTATAAAAATGGCAAAACTACTTTGGAGAACTGTTCGGTAGGTTCTTAGTTAAATATACATTTAATCTAGGACTCAGCAATTCTTCCCCTGTATTCCCTTATGTCCACAAAATTATTTGTATAATAATGCTTATAGAAGCTTTATGCATAATAGCTAAAATAGGAAACAACCCACATATTCACGAACAGGTGAATGGATAAACAAACTGTGGAATATTCATACCATGGACTACATTCAGCAATAAAGAAAGAGTAAACTACTGATAGGTATAACAATATGGATGAATCTCAGAAGCATAATGCTGAGTGAAAGCGAGACAGAAAAAAGAGTATATGCTGTGTGATTTTATTTATATAAAGTTCCGTTGTTGTTGTTCTATGCCGTAGACTCAGACCTGACTCATAGTGACCCTTCCTTGGGTTTCCGAGGCAGTATCACTACGGAAGTAGATTGCCCCATCTTCCTTCCGAGGAGTGGCTGGTGGGTTTGAACCGCCAGCCTTCTGGTTAGCTGTCAAATGACTTAGGCACTATGCTACCAGAGCTCCCATATAAAGTTCTAGGGTAGGCAAAATTAATGTATAGTGATAGAAACCAGCCCAGTGTTTTCCTGGGGAGGAGAGGAGATTGACAGGTATGGTACCACTTCTATTCTGATGGTCAGTGCAGGGCTGAGACAGAGCAACTCAACAAACAAGTTGGCTCTCCCCAGTGTTATGGTTGGGTTCTTAGGGCTAATATTTAACAACCTTCTAATCTCTACTCAACTATCAAGACAAGTGCAAAATGGATATAGACTTGATGAAGAACAAAATATCCCCTTATAAAGTGATGTTAGAGAACAAGTGGGCTGGCTAACACTTTGCCACTGGATTTGGCAGGCTTATCTATTCAGAGACACTGGCAGTGCAGGAAAGTCACAGGCCTCTAACTACTACTAGAAAAGCTAGGGCATGATGGAGGAGCAGAGCCAGACACTTGCTCTCTGCAAGTGGCAAGTCCTAAAGGCAGGAGGGACAGGCTAAGCAAGCTGCTTCTCCCACACTCATACACCAGAAAACACTCCTGTGCCCCTGGGGAGGAGAAAGTAAAAGAAGCTTAGGAGTGTTATAATAATGAAGTGCTTCTCTGCTCTGGCTACACATTAGAGTCACTTGGGGAACTTTGAAAATTACCAATGTCCAGGCCCTGCCCCAGAGATTCTGATTTCATTGATGTAGGGAGGGATGCAGCATGAGTAGCAGAGTAATGTGCTTGTTTTGGTTACATAGTGCCACTCTGGCAAGAATATCCCACAAGTGGGATGGCTTTAATAAACAGTAGTTTATTCTCTTACAGCTTGGAGGCTTTAAGTTCCAGTTCGAAGTGCCAGGCTCCAGGGGCTCGGTGAAAGCCCCTCAACCTTGGGCTTCAGCTCTGTCTCCTGCTCCCGGCCCACTGAAGTTGAGGCTTTTCTTCACTCAGACAGCTGCTAGCTGCTGAGGCTGACAAGCTCAAGGTTGACATGTAAAAAGGCACAGTCCCTATGATACCATACCACAGGGCAGGCCATTAATTCAAGTCCATTGAAAGTCCCAAGGTTGGCAGAGCATGGCAGGCTGCTGAACAATGACATGGCCACATGCAGGGTTCAAGCATGCCAAAAGCTAGAGACCGTTCCCCAAGGCTTTTCCTTATGTATAGGAAGCAGACCACATCCCTAAGGCAGCTACTCCGCTGCTCACAATAGATTCCACCATGGAGTTGATTACCAGTTTCATCATGGGAAATACTACATTCAGTTGCCCAGCCACTCAACCAGGCCCGGCCAAGTTGACACACAAACTTAAGCACCACAGTGCTGTTATCCACTGGTTCTCAAACTTAGATGCACATTAGGTCACCTGGGCAATTTTCTTCTTTGCTTTATTACTATACTGCACTATTCTTTGGGGGGAGAGGGGCAGAGAGGAGGCAGATAGTATGTCCAGCTAAAAATTGTTTATTTCTTTAGACTCCTTTTCAGTTAGGGATGGTGCAAAAACAGCAAGGAGGCCACATGTTCTGACCTCCTCTAATCCCACAAGAGGAAGGCAGAATCACCATAAATAGCCCAAGGCCTATTACTGCAAGGCCAGACATGCTGCCTCCCTCCAGCCCTTTCACCAACCATTCCTCCCAAAGCACCTGCCACCTCTCTCCTGGGTTCAATAATTCACTGCAGTGGCCACACAGAACTCACAGATTACGGGGTTTATTAGGGAAGCACCAGGCTACAATTCAAGTTCAGG
>NW_006921820.1:4614466-4615967 GCF_000298275.1 Orycteropus afer afer | reverse complement strand
CCATACTAAGTAATTTACTACACTGCAGATGGCCATATGACCCATCTAATCCTAGCTAAAGAGATGTAGATGGAAATTCCTGAGTGGTGCCTCAGGGAAATCTTCTAAAGAGGAATAGATTTGGTTTTCACACTTCCTCCTTCCTTCGACCCTGGAATGGAGACATGGTGCTTGGAGTTACTGCAGCCATATTATGACAAAGAAGGTGAAGAATGAATGCTAAGGCTTGAAGTTAGGAGCAGCCTAAAACTTTGAAGATGTCCATGAATTTCTATACCAGCCATGAAATGCTTGTAACTGGACTTCTTGTTATGTGAGAAAAATAAATTCCTGTTTCTTTAAGGTGCCATTAGTTGCATTCTCAAGGAATCAAGCAAGTATCCAACATCTTGCTCTTCTATGACTTTCACCTTCATTTTGCTTGATTATATCACAATTCTCCCTCCTAAATACTATGTGGGAGGTAAATTTTCTTTAACTCTTTACATGTCTGAAAAAAAAAAAAACCTTATTTTTCTCTCATACTTGATTAGATCATTTGGATGGATACACAATCCTAGTTTGAAAATATTATTTCCACATAAGTTTCAGGGCACGGCTCTGTTTCCGTCTAGCATTTAATGTTACTAGTGAAAAATCTACTATTAATATGATTTCTCACTAATGCAACTGACTATTTTACCTTTTGGAAGCTTTTATAAATGGCACTTATTTTTGGTGTTCTGAAATTTCACAATGATGTGTCTAGATGTGGGTCTTTTTTTCGTCTTTCTATCTGAAGACTACTGTCTCTCTGCTGTCCTGGATAAATTCTAACCGTTCATGTTCTTTTTTCTCTTCATGAAATGTCTAACTTTTGGGATTGATTCCTTGGCCTTTATCTTTTCTCTGACATTTCCCATCTTTTCTGTTCTATGTTGTCAGAGATCTCCTTTACATTCTTCTATTACATTTCTAATTTCAGCAATGATGTTTTCAAATTCCAGGAGCAATTTCTCATTCTGTGATTGTTCTTTTATTCATAGCAATCTGTATTGTTTTATGGATATATTGTTGTCGATGTTTACTGCCGTCGAGTTGTATCAGACTCATTGCGACCCCTCCTAGGATTTCTGAGGCAGTATCACTCTGGTAGCATAGTGGCTAAGGCACTTGACTGCTCACCAGATGGCTGGCGGTTCAAACCCATCAGCCACTCCTAGGAAGGAAGGTTGGGCAATCCTACTTCCATAGTGATAACTGCCTCGGAAACCCAAGGAGGGGTCGCTATGAGTCAGGGGTGACTCGATGGCACATAACAACAACAACAACAATCACTACAGAAGTAGATTGCCCAATCTTCCTTCTGAGGAGTGGTTGGTGGGTTTTATCCTTTTTAAAATATTTTTTCAGAGGTAAACTAGATTTTAAAGGTTATGTTCTGGGGTCTGGATTACTTTTTCCTATTGGACAATTTTTTTTAATTGTTATTTTATTGTGATTTGGGTGAAGGTTTACAGAG
>NW_006921820.1:4601939-4606475 GCF_000298275.1 Orycteropus afer afer | reverse complement strand
CCTTTATTATGTTGAGGAATGTCCCTTCTATTCCTATTTTGCTGAGAGTTTTGATCAGGAATGGTGTTGGATTTTATCAAATGTCTTTTCTGCATCAATTGATATCATGTAGTTCTTCTGCTTTGTTTTATTTATGTGGAGGATGACATTGATTGTTTTTCTAATGTTGAACCATCCCTGCATATCTGATATGATCCCCACTTGGTCATAATGAATGATTTTCCTGATATGTTGTTGGAGTCTATTGGCTGGGATTTTGTTGAAGATTTTTGCATCTACATTCATGAGGGTTATTGGTCTGTAGTTTTCCTTTTGAGTGATGAAGAACACCAATTCACCTTAAAAACTAAATTCTTCTGCTTTCTGCATTAACTCTCTTTCTTCCAGGATTGGTTGACCAATTTGTTTATTTTGGTGTTCCTCAAATGTCTAATGATTCTTGATTGTCCATTTATATTTTATAAGTATAAGACTGTGCGATATATAGCTTGCATTCATTTTCTTCACCACTGAAGCTCTATTGCAAAACTGGCCTTTCTCTTTAATAGCAGGCTCAATGGATAACTCTAGGTGTGTGAGGCTCAGGAACAGTCAGAGAAGCTCCCTTAATTGATAAAATAAGAAAGAGTTTACTCTAGAAATGAGTGCTTGATTTCAGTCATGGGTAGATTGCCTTTCTTTTTTCTTTCCTTCTTTCTTTATTTCTTTTACTTTTTTTTTTTTTCTGTCTTGCTTTCCTTTACTTGTATTGTGAATTTACAGAGTTGTCTTGGGCCTAATTTTATTCTCTGGTCCCAAGATCTGATGAGGATTCTCCGTGAGGTAGATTCTCAATTTGATTAGAGGGTAGTAGTAATCATAGCTTTATCCTAGGGCCAACCATTGCAGCCAGTTGCCCTATATGAAGAGAGGAGAGATGGTGTTCCTGTTACCTAGTGCCACTCTGATAAGAATTATACCACAAATGGGATGGCTTTAACAAACAGGAGTTTATTCTTACAATTTGGAGGGTTTAAGTCTGAGTTCAAAGTGCCAGGTTCTAGGGGCTGGGTGAAAGCCCCTCAGCCTTGGGCTTCAGCTCTGCCTCCTAGTCTTGGCCCACTGGAGCTAGAGGCTTTTCTTCACTCACATAGCTTCTAGCTGCTGAGGCTGACAAGCCCAAGGTTGACAAGTAAAAAAGGCACAGTCCTGATGTTACCAAACCACATGGCAGGCCATTAATTAAAGTCCATTGAAAGTCCCAAGGTAAGCAGAGCATGGCAGGTTGCTGAATAATGACACAACTACATGCAGGGTTCAAGTGTGCCATAAGCTAGAGACCATTCCCAAAGCTGCTTCTTATATACGGGAAGCAGACCACATCCCTAAAGCAACTACTCAGCTGCTTGTGGTAGGTTCCACCATGGAGCTGATTATCAGTCTCATCATGGGGAGTAACTACCTCCAGCTGCCCAGCAACTCAACCAGTCCCACTGAAGTTGACACACAAACTTAACTACCACAGATGGTGACTGGCTCAGTTGTTCCAGTGCAGACATTTAATTAGTTACTCCAAGGTCCATTTCTGCTCCCTGCCTTTGCCGATTCTTCAAAGCTCTTTGAGAAAAAGCATCTCTGACTTATGTTTCAAATCTCTGCTACATTTTTTAAAAATATGAATATCTCTGCTCTGCTTTCTCCATTGGTTGAATGCCATCTTCATTAACTCATCTTTGTTTTTGTGGACCTCAGGTACATAGGATTGAAATAATCATACTCCTCAGTTTGTGGTAATCTATTATCAGTCTACAAGCTTCCTTTATTATTACAGTAAAACTTCTGAAAACCAGCACTTGTATAAGGCAGAAACTTGTTAGAAAAAGAAAACTCAAATATTTTCTACTATAATGAGCAATAGAAAACTATGATGATAGAAAACTTGTGAGAGCAGGAAAAACAAGACCAGCCTATTGAGTTCCAAATGTCACAGGTTTCACTGTGTTGTCATCTGCTTTGTTCTTCATACTCCATCTCAACTCCCTTCCCCTTCATGGGATATTTTTGTTTAATGCATGTTTGAATTTTTAACTTATATAAAGTGCATAAAGATATTACTATTTCTTACTTTTTAGTCAACATTGTGCTTTAAAGAAATGTCTATGATGTTTTACGGGTATTAAATTAATTGCTTTAGAATACAGCCTAGTATCACATTATAAACCTCCATTATATTCTATTCCTAGATTGCCTCCAGCTCTCTACTACCACAAACAGTATTTCATTTAATAATAATCATACATCTCCCTTATTTTCCTTTGTAAGAATTTCTCTGGAGTGTCCCTAGAACTGAGATTGGAGGTTCATAAGATATACAGATATTTAATTTCACTGTGTTAAAGCTAAGCCAGGTTTCACCCCACAAACGTGTCAGATGGATTCCTCTCCTATCTGATGGATACCAAACCAAACCCACTGCCATTGAGCCAATTCTGAGTCACAGCAACCCTACAGGACAGAGTAGAACTGCCCTATACAGTTTCCAAGGCTATAAATCTTTGTGGAAGCAGATTGTCTCTTCTTTCTCCTATGGAGTGGCTGGTGGCTTAGAACTATGATCTTCTGGCTTGCAGCTGAATGCCTTAAATACTGCACTACTAGGGTCCTTATCCAATGGATATAAAGAAGTATTTCATTGTTGTTTTAATTTTTATTTCTTTTTGCTCCCAGGTTTATTGAAAATATTATAGCATATGGACTTCCGGTAAGATGGAAGAATAGGCAGACAAGCAACACAGACCCTCTTCAACAAAGAAAAGAAAAACCAATTGACAGAGATACAGAAGATAATCCTGGAGCCCTGAGCTTTGAAAGGAACTATACAGAAGTGGATTAGGCACCAACTAGTGGAAAAACCTGAACGAAAACAGTGAGTACAGAGATGGTAGGAGCTGCGGACTGTCAGCTACTCTGATGGGACCAACAGCCTGAATAGTTCCAAGTGGTGTTGGGACCTGAGAATTGACCTAAAAAAGATCAGCCCTGGTCACCAAGGGCTGCAGGGACAACTGCGCTGGTGACCTATGACTAGGAAGGGAAACAGCAAGTGGGAGACAACCTGATCTGTTGACTTTCTGCTGTCTGGAGGGCACATTCATTTTGATTGTTTACACACAGTAGCCATTTTGGATATTTAAAGTGACTGAGGGCACAGCCATTTTGAATGTTTATAAGTGGTGGCCATTTTGGATATTTAAAGTGACTGAGGATGCAGCCATTTTGAATCTTTACAAGTAACAACCATTTTGGATTTTAAAGTGATAGCATTGTCATTTGGATTCTGGGGACCTAGAAATAGGCTCTGTTTGCCAAGGGCGGCAAGAACATGCGAGAGGCTGACAACAGGAAAAGAGACAGGTGTGTATAAGTGCTGTCAACTAGTGAATAGAGGAGCACAGCACAGTACCCTGCTTGTGTAGATAATATACAAACAAAACAAAGAAAACGAATATCGTGGGCAAGTCACTCCAACATACAATCACCAATTAAATATAAACACAAAAACGTCACAGTGCCTCGGAGACAACAGAGCATTGCAATGCACACAAAGAAGCAAGATAAAGCAGGAGAAACAAAGGACCAGGATACAGACCCAAAACACATCCCTGAAGATGACACCACATTGGAACTCCCTGATAAGGAATTTAAAAGAATTATATTTAGATATCTTCAACGAATTGAGAGACAGATCAAGGAAAACACAGAGAAAACCCTAGAACAATTTCAAAAGACAATACAAGAACAAAATGACAAAATAAATAAAAAATTAGAAATGATACAGAATCTACACACAGAAATCCAGAAGATTAATGCTAAATTTTCAAAAATAGATAAGATATTGAATGGGCAAAGGAGTAGAATTGAATTAATGGAAGACAGAGTTACAAAGACTGAAGGCAAATACCTGAACATTTCTTTGGAAAGGGCTTAATCAGAAAAAAGATCAAAACAAAATGAAGAAAGCCTTAGGTTCATGTGGGATACCATCAAAAGGAATAACCTACATGTAACTGGAATTCCAAAACAGGAAGACACAAATAAAACTAAAGAAAAAATTGTTGAAGATTTGTTGGAGAGACTTTTCCTGGTATGATGAAAGATGAAATATATCCATTCAGGAAGTCCAACGAACCCCAAACAGGACAGACCCCGAAAGAAAATCACCCAGATATATCATTATCAAACTTACCAAAACCAAACACAAAGAAAGAATTATGAGAGCAGCATGGGAAAAATGAAAAGTTACCTACAAGGGGCAACCAATAAGACTAAGCTTGGATTTCTTGACAGAAACCATGTAGGTGAGAAGACAATGGCATGGTATATATAAAACACTGAAGGAGAAAAATTTCCTCCAAGAATTAAGTAGCCAGCAAAATTGTCCCTCAAATATGATGGTGAAATTAAGACATTTCCAGATAAGCAGAAATTAAGGGAATTTGTTAAAACCAGACCAACCTTACAAGAGATGTTAAAGGGAATCCTTTGGACAGAGAAGCA
>NW_006921820.1:4595788-4601569 GCF_000298275.1 Orycteropus afer afer | reverse complement strand
GACATGATTCACAAACAAAATGAGCTCAGCATAGAAAATCATATGGAACAAAGAAATCGACACCACAAAAAAGCACATAACAAAAATGACAGCAACAAATTCATATTTGCCAATAATTACATATCTGGCAAGGAACTTATCTCTAAGATTTATAGTGGAAGAGTGGATGACCAAACTATGGTACACACACATACTGGCATGCTATGCAGCACTAAAGAATAATGTACAGTCTGCAAAACATCGCATAGTATGGATGAACTTGGAGGACATTATGCTGAGTGACATAAGGCAATCACAGAAGGACAAATATAGTATTAGTTTGTTGTTGTGGAGGGTCAAGGAAAAGTTTACATATGGAGGGAAACTTTCTTTGTTGGTTGCCAGGGGTGGAAGGGGAGGGGAGGAAACACACACACACACAAAATGCATTGACCCATGTCACTTTAGTTTTGTGTATTTTACTGTACATAAATTATATTTCAATAAAATGCATTTTAAAAAATATTACAGCATAGTAGAAAGATATACATGGCTCCACATGGTGTTTTGAAATTTGTTCCAACTGTGGGCTGAGTGTCCTGCAGGTTGGACAGACTGCCAAAATCCAAGAGCTTCAGCATTTCCTTAGAGTCAGGATCTACTTCAATGATCTCCTGATCCAGGGCCTGAGACCTCAGGAACGTAATTATCTCTCCTTTCTCTCTCTTCTTCCTGCAGCTTGTTGGAGATACCTCTCACAGCTCTGAAGACGATTCATCAGATGTATGACACAGGCTGCTATCTTGTTGCGGAGCTTCTTACTAGGAATTATGGTGATCTCCTCACACACACCCTTGTTGATGAGGAAGTTGTTGCCCAGGAATGTGTGGTACTTCTCAATGATGATCTGGCCCACGTTCTTCACAGTTTTGGTGCAAACGCAGCCCTGCGGATGAAGGAGACAGGGTCTTTCGTGAATCAGCGTACCCCTCCTGGAAAGAAGGCAGTGTCCAGCCTGCTGGGAGTGGAGTTCACCGGCAGGGACTGGATCCAGGAGAGAGAATAGGCCGGATGTGCCAGGAGCGCCAGGATTCCTGCCGAAGCCAGTGACCAACTCTGAGGCTGGCCTGGTAGGGCCTGCTAGCACCTGGCCCACAGCCTCCCTTTGGTGGTTGCAGGCTGCAGAAAACTGTGGATGGAGAATGGTTGTGGGGATGGCGGCCTCGATCCAAAACACCTAGCATCTTAATTTTTATTTCTTGAGCATCTGCTCCCATTTATGTCAGGCATTGGCTTTCCCTTTCTCCAAAGTGCCTATGGTATTAGCCAGGATAGACAAGATAATACTGCTATAAAAAAATAAAATAAAAATTAATATTTATTTCTTGTTCTTTCTATACATTCATAGGGGGGTGTTGAAGGGACACTAATCCTTACAGTCAATCAGAGACCCAGGATGATAGAGTCATCAAGCCAGGAAAAGAGGACATGGTAAACCATGCACTGGCTCTGGAGCTTGAACCCAGACATACCAGACATCATTTCCACTCACATTTCATTGTCAAGCCTAGTTACTTCAAGATTATGGGAAAGTACAATCTTACTGTTCTCAGAAAGAAGAGAACTAAAAATACATGCTGAACGACACTAATGACAACCACAGTCTGTCCTTCTGGTCAAGAAATATTCAGTTTGCTTTTCTCCCCTCATAAAAAGTACAATCCTTCCATATCCAAGGAATTTTACTAACCATTCCACCCAGTCATGATATCAAGTGCAAAGACCATAAACTCTGGGTGATATATAATGGTTTCTACCATCACCCCCACCCACACACACACACCAAAAATGAGCTCTGGTGGCATCCTTCCTAAGGCATCTGACTGTTAACCAGAAGATTGGTGGTTCAAACCTACCAGCCACTCCGCAGAAGGAAGACTGGGCAATCTATTTCCGTAAAGATTTACCACCTCAGAAACTCAAAGGGGGTCCCTATGAGTTAGAATCAACTCGATGGAAGTGAGTTTGATTTTTTGTTATGCCAGGTGGTGATAGCACTGCCAGATCAGAAAGACTTGTCTGAATCGCAGCCCCAGATCCCTATTTCAGAGATGAAGGAAGGGGCCTTCCCAGAGGCTTTTTCAGACATTTTCCATTCATTTCCCATACCACAAAGGTTCCCTGTAGCTCTCATGATGAAAATGGCTGCCCTTGGGTAATGTCACCCTCTTTTGTGCTCCTTGCCACTGAATTCTTACCACCAAAATGGTTTCCACTTCAGGCCCCCAAACCCAAAACCCATTGCCGTTGAGTCAATTCTGGCTCATAGTGACTCTATAGGACAGAGTAGAACTGCCCCATTGGATTTCCAAGGCTGTAAATCTATACAAGAGCAGACTGCCACATCTTTCTCCTATGGAGGGGGTGAGTGGTAGGAGATGAGGTCAGATGGACGGCATGGGGCTGGGTCATGCATGACTCATTGTTTACCATAAGTGAGATGGAGAGCCACTGAAGAATTTTGAGCAGAAAAAGTGATTTGATTTGCCTTGTGTTGTGAAAAGATCATTCTAACTGCTATGTAGGAAATAAACTATAGAAAGCAAAGGTGGAAGAAAAGAGATTAGGAGACTTGCTCCCATGCTGAGCTGAGTCCTTCTCTTCTCCCCATCTCCTTAATGTTGGGGAATGCTTTTTTCTTTTCTTCTTTTCTCTTTCTTCTGGATTCATACCTACCTGTCACCTCTAAGTGATGATGATGGTTTGGACCAGGGTGGTAGCAGTGGAGATGGTAAGAAGTAGTCTGATTCTGGATATATTTTGAATGTAGAGCCGGTAGGATGGCTGATGTGGAGTTTGCAAGAAAGGGAAAAATTAAGGATGACTGGAAAGGTTTTGGCCTGAACAAATGGAAGAATGGAGTTGCCATCATCTGAAATGGGGGAGGCTATGGGAGAAAGTTTACTTTTGTTTTGTTTTGTTTTCTGGGCAGTGGGGAGGAGTGGAAATAATGAATTTGACTAGAGACAAGTGGAGATGTTGAGTTAGCAGTTGGATATATAGACTTCAAGAACATTGTCCAAGCTGGAAATTTGAATTTTAGAGTTGTATCTCTAAATATTGTTGTTGTTGTTATGTGCCGTCGAGCTGGACCCAACTCATAGCAACCCCTCCTTGGGTTTCCGAGGCAGTATCACTACGGAAGTAGATTGCCCCATCTTCCTTCCGAGGAATGGCTGGTGGGTTTGAACCGCCAGCCTTCTGGTTAGCAGTCAAGTGCCTTAGCCACTATGCTACCAGAGCTCAAATATAGCTGGTATTTAAAGCCATCATAAGATGACCAAGCAAGTGGGTATACATCCAGAAGAAAAGAGTTCTGAGCATTCAGTTCTTGGGGGTGAGGTTTGAAGGAACCAACATGGGAGACTAGAAAGAGCAACTTGTAAGGAGAGAGGAAAAGCAAGACAGAGGTGTGTTCTAGAAGCAGAGAGTGTTTCAAGAAAGAGTAAATGATTCAGCAGAGTGAAAAGATCCCTGGAGAGAGAAGGAGATTGCTGGAGAAATGTCTTGAGCAGGTAAGAGTGCACAAGAGGAGGGCTGGCCTCAACAGGAACACAGACCCTTCATTCAAAATACCAGGAGGGAAGGCAGAGTATGGGGCCCAGATGCTCTGCTCTTCTTAAGGGTGCCTTTCCTTTCCTGCCTCCGTCACCTGGCCTCAGGCTCCATTGAGATCTTTCCAACCTGTATGTTGTCTTAAAGAAGTGCCCAAGGGCAAGGGCCCTGACCATTTCACTTGAAAAATTCCTGCCATCCTTCAAAGTCAATTATAAGACCCCCCTCTTCTGGGAACCCTTCCCGGATCTTCATAGCCCCAGGTCACACTGTGTTCTCCCTCCTCCCCTTCCTCCAAGAGCCCTGTTGGTATATCGGTTAAATGCTTGGCTTCTAAGCGAAAGTTTGGCTGTTTGAAGCTACCAGCAGCTCTGTGGGAGAAAGATGTTTTAGTCTACTTCTATAAGTATTTCAGTTTTGGAAACCCTGTGGGACAGTTCTACTCTGTCCTACCGGATCACTGTGAGTCAGAATTGACTCGATGACAATAGATTTCCTCTTCCTCCTCTAATTCCAGGAGATCTGGTTTTTCAGTGGGTTAAGGTATTTGGCTGCTATTCAAAAGGTCAGCAGAAACCCACCAGACACTGCATGGGAGAAAGATGAGACAGTCTGCTTTTATAAAGATTTACAGCCTTGGAAACCCTATGGGACAATTCTACTCTGTCCTATAGGGTCACTATGAACCAGAATTGACTTGATGGCAGTGGATTTGATTTTCCTCTAATTCCAAGACTAGCATTTGGGGCATCCATGTAGACTCAGGATAGATGAAGAAGCTACGCCCTCTTCAGCTGCATTCCCACTTATCACCTGGAAGGGGCTTAGAGGAGCAAGTAGCTTTATCAAAAGAACCAGAAAAAGAATAGGGAAATTGGAGGCAAATTATTAATTCCTTCCTGGCTTTGCAGGCTACTTATTCAGGGCTCTAGTCCTGCTTGATACAAAGCCAAGAGGGAAACCTTTCTGGTGCTGTCAGGGAGAAATAGTCAGTAGCTCAGCTGGGGAGGGATCATCTGGAGGAAAAGGAGACAAAAGCCTAGAACAGCTAACCCACTTCCTCCAGGCACATATTGAGTCTTTAGCAGGGCTGGGAAGTGAGCCCTGGTGTTCTGCTTTTCAGCCTACAGTATTTTCTATACCTCATCTACAACAGCCAGTATTAAGGCATTCGCTACAGAACTCGCGCTTTAGCTTAGCTACAACACAGAGGTTGGGGAGAGAAAGTGGACATGGGTGAGGACCCTGGAGAAGAGTGAGCTGTGTTTCCTGCCCTCAGAGAGTTCTGAAATGCCTGGGGAGATATAACATACATGGCCTGGGACAAGCAGAGGACAACAGACAGTGCACTGGAGACAGATGAGCACCTATAGCTTGGAGGAGGCTTAGGGAGTAAGTGGATTTGTCAGACTGACTCCCTTTCCCTGGGGTGGGAGAAACTGGACTGTGTGAATATTTATGAAGGGGTGTGGGGGTGCAAGGATCTCCAGGGTGGTGCAAACAGTTAAGCATTTGGCTACTAGCCGATAGGTTTGGTGGTTTGAACCCACCCAGAGGTCCCTCAAAGAACAGGTCTGACATCTGCTTCTGAAAACTCTAAGGAGCAGTTCTACTCTGCACACATGAGGTCGCCATGAGTTGGAATCCACTCAACAGCAACTAACAACAGTGAGGTGCAGAGGGAGTAATGGAAAGGGACTGTATTTCTTTTTAAACTTTTTATTGTGATTTGGGTGAAAGTTTACAGAGCAAATTTGCTTTGTGTTCAACAGTTCACATACATTTTGTTTCATGACATTGATTGCAGTCCCCCACAATGTAACAGCTCTCTTCCCACTTCTTCCCTGTGGTTACCTTTCCCTATGTCCTTCTTGGGAGCTCTGGTAGCATGGTGCCTAAGGCACTTGACTGCTAACCAGAAGGCTGGTGGTTCAAACCCACTAGCCACTCCTGGTTTTCATCTCTTTGCTATTGTGAACAGTGCTGCAATGAACATGGGTATGCATCTGTTTGTGTCCCGGCTCTCATTCTTTAGGATATATACCTAGCAATGGGATTGCTGGATCAAATGGTATTTCTATATCCAACTTTTTTTTTAATTGTGATTTGGGTGAAGATTTACAGAGCAAATTCACTTTCCATACAGCAGTTCACATATACTTTGTCTCATGACATTGACCACAGTTT
>NW_006921820.1:4577286-4593623 GCF_000298275.1 Orycteropus afer afer | reverse complement strand
TTTTCTGCAAGTGGATCTCCAGTTTTGCCAGCACCATTTATTAAACAAACATTCTCTTCCCCATTTAATGGATTTTGGGCCTTTGTCAAAGATCAGCTGATTATAGGTTGATGGATCTATTGCTGGGTTCTCAATTTATACCCAACTTTTTAAGTAAACGGCATACCATATTCCACAGTGGTTGTATCATTTTACAGTCCTACCAGCAGTGTATGAGAGTTCCAATCTTTCCACACCCTCACCAGCATTTGTAATTTTCTCTCTCACTGAACTTTACTATTATTGCTGGTGTGAGGTGGTATCTCATTGTTGTTTTGACTTGCATCCTTCTAATGGCTAAGGATCATGAGCATTTCTTCATGTGTTTGTTGTCCACCTCAATATCTTCTTTGGTAAAGTTTGTATTCATGTCCTCCCAGATTTTTTTTTTTTATTATTTTATTTTAACTTTTTATAGTAATGTGGCTAAAAGTTTACAGAGCAAATTGGCTTTACATTCAACATTCATACATATTTTGTTTTGTGACATTGATTGCAATGAGGACAAGACTACTGGGGTTCACCACTCGGCCCTCAACAATCCTGAGTGAGTGTCATCAACTCTGGGGCCAGGCAAAGGGCTGATATGGTAGCTCCATGATGCCTTCAGGACTCAGGCTCCTTCTGACTTATTTCCGTGCCATCCTTAACTTTTGTCCTCATGGGTACAAGATGGCTATTTTACTTTCTGTTTGTGTGTCTCTATTTCAGGCACAAGGAGAAAGAAGGGTGAAAAGAAAAGACACATGCTAGCTAAGCCTGCCCTTCAACACACCTTCTCCAAAGCCCCAACCAGTGAGTTTTACTTCTATCTTATTTGCCATACTGGATCAATGACCACCTCTAAGTGCAAGGAAGTCTGGAAAACTAAGTAGTTACAATTAAGGCATGGAACTTCTTACTTAGAATAAAAAGTATACTCCATTGATAAGGAAGAAGGGGAGAATGAAATTTACGACACAATTAGCAGCCTGAGTTACTACCTGTCACTTTCTTGTATTATGGTAGCTTATGTGTTGCAGTGAAACAGAAAGCTATGTCACTGGTATTTCAAATATCAGCAAGGTCACCCATGGTGGACAGGTTTCAGCAGAGCTTCCAGATTAAGACAGACTAGAAAGGAAGACCTGGAATCTACTTCTGAAATCAACCAATGAAAACCTTAAGGGAGTGGGTAGCACAACATGATCAATGGCAAAGGAAATTACTAAGATGTGCATAGGAGTAAAAGACAGGAAAGATAAATATTATTATATATCCAATCCTGCAAAAATAGTGTTAATAAACAACATCTACCTATGTTTACATAGGTAGACATACAAACTGAACAGATATGGGAAGGCAAAAAAAAAAAAAAAAACCTTATGGATCGCAACAGAACAACGTCTGACTTGCTTGCTTTGGGCATGTCATCAGGAGGGATTAATCACTAGAGGAGGACATCATATTTGGTGAAGTAAAGGGTCAACAAGGGTGAGGGAGACCCTCGGTGAGCTAGACCGGCACAATAGCTGCAATGGACTCAAACATACTGGTGATTGTAAGGATGATGCAGGACTAGACAACGTTTCTCTCTGTCATATTTAAGGTCACTATAAGTCAGAGTTGACTCAATAGCAGCTATCTATCTATCTACCCATTCATTCACCCACCTACCTACCTACCCATCTATCTATCTATCTATCTATCAGCAAATAAGAACAGTGGAAGGGTTTCAAATAGAAACCTGGTCAGATTTATATTTTAGAAAAATCTCTCTGTAGCTGTGCAGAAGATGGTAGACTGAGGAATCAACATCAGGAGAAAGAAAATCAATTAAGGGGCTACCATGATAATCCAATGAGGAGTGACAGGGACCCACATGAAGGTGGGGAGGCAGTAGTGGGTTTAGGGAAAGGGATGGATTCAAAGGATCTTCAGAAGCACCCCTTCATGCCTGTCTGGATATTGGCAGCAAGGGGAGAGAGAAGTGTAAGATGAGTTTTGGTTTAGGTTTGGATTCCTGGGAATCTTCATGGCAATCTAGGAGGAGAAGCAGGTTTTGAAGAACAGATATTAGTTCAGTTTTGCATGTGCCCAATTTGAAGAGCCTGTACTATGGGTAAGTGGAAAAAAGGGAGGAAGGCTTGCTCCATTCTGAGAGGTTTTGGATTGGTTTGTGATCTCTTTGGAAAACCAAAGTCATAACTGGGAATGGATTGCTTGCAGCCATCACTTTCTCCCGGATTGGGCCAGGAAGCTACTGTCCAATAAGACCCCATGGAGACAACCCTCCATCCTGAGTTCCTCTGCTTCTGGTGGGGACCTCGAGAACTCCTTCTTTATTCAGGAGGTCCCAAGGACAACCAGAAAAACATTCTCTGACCAAAGGAGAAGTCTGTGTGCTAGGATGGTTCCTCCAGCTGTCTTCATCTGGGGCCAAGCGTCTGAGTCTTAGCTGAGCTGAGCCCTGTAGCCATGCTGTCCATGCTTTGCCTTAGCTATTTTCCCTTCCAGAGGGATCAGGGCCTCTCAAGCCACTTGCAAAAAGGGCATGGAGGCAGCATCGTCTGACCTCCTCTAACTTCATGAGAGGGAGACAGAATCACCATCAGCAGCCCAAGGCTTATTCTTATGAAGCTAGACATACCACCACCCTCCAAACTAACCAATTCTGGTACCAATCATCCCTTCCACAGCATTCACTACTTCTTTGCAATGTTTGGCAATTCATTGCAATGGACACAGAACTCACAGAAAATATTGGTGATTATGGGGCTTATTAGGCAAGCAACAGGCTACAATTCAAGTTCAGGAACGCTTTCAGGATACAATTCTTCAATCAGGACAGTCTCCTCTCTGTTATGCCCTCAGGCATGCCTCTCTGGCCCTTAGCATCTTGGCCTGGCCTCTGCCCTGCTTGGGCAAGGGTTGCAAAGCTCTTTTAGCTCTGCCAATAGATGCACCTAGGTGCACCTCACTCTACCAGCAAGCCTCCTGCACAAAGGCACTCAGCTTTCTTGCTCTGTTGGCCGGCAAGTTCACTGCTTTGTCTCATGCCTTTGGTGTCTCAGCTGACTGTCTCTGCTGGTCATCTCTGCAGGTCATCTCTGCCAAGGAGGCCCAGTGCAGGGATCTCAGGTCCAAGGATGTGCTCCATTCCACCTCTTCTCTCTTGATGGTGGTGAGATCCTCCCATTGTGCCTCTATACAAGGGCTCATTTTAAGCCTAACTGAATGAAAAAAACTAACCAATCACCACATTAGGGTTCCATATACCTTATTTGCATGGCTCCACCCCCATAAGTGTACCATGTACCTTTACTTACATGACTTACAAGTTATTCGATCCCCTTGGTGGACCACAAGCATCTTATATTTGCATAGTTCCACCCAGCCATCAGGGTGGGAGTCACAAAGACCATGGCTAAAAGACCCACATCAAGTAATTACTGCACCACACCACTGCTTCCAGGAATGGGAGCCAACACCCACTTCCTTCCTTCTAGACCTGACCTCTTTGGGCAATTATGATATAAGTCTCCCACACTATAAACTAGTCTACACTGCTCCTTCATTGTTCATCACAGCTGGGTCATGCCTTCCCAGCCAGTCTGTAAGTCCTCTAGGACCAGACCTGTGTCATGCTGCAGGGCACAAAGTATAGGGTTGGCATTTGGTGAAGGGAAGGACAGTAAATTGAATTTCCTATACCAAAAGGCAAATTCACTGCCATCAAGTTGGTTTGGATGAGGCAGATTGTCTCATCTTTCTTCCACAGAGCAGCTGGTAGGTTTGAACCACCAAACTTTCAGTTAACAGGCAAGTGCCTTAACCACTATGCCACCAGAACTCCTTCAGTTTCTTATGTTGTTGTTGTTAAGTGCCGTCGAGTCGTTTCCGACTCATAGCGACCCCATGCACAGCAGAACGAAACACTGCCCGATCCCGCGCCAGCCCCACAATCCCTGCTATACTTGAGCCCATCATCGCAGCCACCGTATCAATCCATCTCCTTGAAGGCCTCCCCCTCTTTCATCGACCCTCCACCCTACCAAGCATGACATCCTTCTCCAGGGAATGGTCCCTTCTTACAACATGACCAAAATAGGTGAGACAAAGTCTGGCCATTCTTGCTTCCAAGGAGCATTCTGGCTGCACTTCCTCCAGGACAGATCTGTTAGTTCTTTCAGCAGTCTACAGTACTTTCAGCATTCTTCGCCAGCATCACAACTCAAAAGCATCAACTCTTCTTCGGTCTTCCTTATTCATTGTCCAGCTCTCACATGCATACCAGGTGATTGGAAATATCATGGCTTGTGTCAGGCGCACCTTAGTCCTCAAGGAGATATCCTTGCTCCTCAGCACTTGAAACAGTTCCTTCGCAGTTGACTTTCCCAATGCTACACGTCGTCTAATGTCCTGACTGCTGCTTCCATTGGCATCGATTGTAGAACAAAGCAACGTGAATTCCTTGACAACCTCAATCTTCTCTCCATTTATTGTGATGCTGCTCATTGGTCCAGTTGTGAGGATTTTTGTTTTCTTTATGTTGAGATGTAATCCATACTGCAGATTGTATTCTTCAACCCTCATCAGTAGGTGCCTTAAGTCATCCTCACTTTCAGCAAGCAAAGTTGTATCGTCTGCATATCTCAGGTTGTTAATGATTCTTCCTCCAATCCTGATACCACGTTTTTCTTCATATAGTCCAGCTTCTCGGATTATTTGCTCAGCATATAGATTGAATAAGTGTGGAGACAGAATACAACCCTGACACACTCCCTTCTTGATTTTAAACCATGTAGTGTCCCCTTGTTCTGTTCGAACGACAGCCTCCTGGTCAAGGTACAGATTCCTCATGAGTACAATTAAGTGCTCGGGAATTCCCATTCTTCTCAATGTTATCCATAATTTGTCATGATCCACACAATCAAATGCCTTTGCATAGTCAATAAAACACAATTAAACATCTTTCTGGTATTCCCTGCCTTGAGCCAAGATCCATTTGACAACAGCTATGATATCCCTTGTTCCACGTCCTCTTCTGAATGCGGCTTGAACCTCTGGAAGTTCTCTGTCAATACACTGCTGCAAACGTTTCTTATAGATCTGTTTAAATGCCATTTGCAAGGTCCTACTGTAGGACTCCTGGCTCCCTCAGCACAGGGACATCTCTCGCTGGGAGGCTTCCCCCCAGGTTGCTGAACCTACTGGAGACTACTCTTCCTGAGACTTGTGAGGCCAGGCCCAGGCTGGGCAGGTTTAACAGGGCAGGTATGAACCGGAGGGGACAGTGATGACCTCTAGAAATGCTGGACCAGATGGCTAACTCTTAACTCCAACCCATTGACCCTTTCCCTAGGAGCAGTCATATAAGGCTAACAAAACAAAACAACCCAAACCCATTGCCATCAAATCTGTTCTGACTCATAGTGTCCCTACAGGGCACAGTAGAATGGCCCCATGGGGTTTCTAAGGCTGTAATCTTTACAGAAGCAGACTGCCACATCTTTTATCCTGTACAGTAGGTGGTAGGTTTGAACTGACAATCTCTTGTGTAGCAACTGAGCACTTAATCACTGTACCACCAGAACTCCTCATATAGACATTAAAAAAAAAAAAAAAAACCTAAACTCATTGCTGTGGAGGCTATTTTGATTCATAGTGACCCTATAGACAGAGTAGAATTATTCCATAGGGTTTCCAAGGCTATAAATCTTTATGGAAGCATAGTGTGACATCTCCCATGGAGTGGGTGGTCGGTTCGAACAGCCAACCTTTTGGTTAGCAGGTGAGCACTTTAACCACTGTACCACCAGGCCTCAGCAGAACTCCTCATACAGACACAGTAGTTATCAAATGCACATTTAGAAATACATGGACACACAGACTCAGATTCAGAGAACTGCGCACATGTGTTCAAAATTTACTCACGCATGTACTTCCCCACCACATGCCACACACACAGCCAAGTTTGAGTCCAAGACTTAATTTCAAAGGGAAAAAAACCTGGTTCTTCCATTTAATAGCTGGGTGTCATAAAGTATAAATTACTTAATCCCTTTGTGTCTTAATTTCCTTATCTGTATAAAGGAGGGTAATAATGGCATTCACCTCACTGAGTTGTTATGAAGATTAAATGAGATTAAATGGTAAAGAGCTTAAAGTAGTGGCCAACACTTAGGACTGCTAACCAGAAGGCTGGTGGTTCAAACCCACCAGCCAGCCACTCCTTGGAAGGAAGATTGGGTAATCTACTCTCCTAGTGATACCACCGCCTGGGAAACCCAAGAACGGGTCCCTACCAGTTGGATCTGACTCCACCGCAGTGAGTTTGGTTTTTTTCAGAGTTTTATTGTTGAAGGAGCCCTGATGATATAGTGGTTAAGGCATTTGGCTACTAACCTAAAAGGTCAGTGGTTTGAACCTACCAGCCACTCCGCAAAAAGAAGACGAGGCAATCTGCTTCCACAGAGATTTACAGCCTTGGAAACCCAATGAGGTGGAATTGATGATGGCCGGGAGTTTATCACTTATTATTATATGCACCCATGGAGAGAAACACTTACATATTCACACGTATTTCCTAAGCTTTCTCCCATACTACTATTGTCAGTAGGTTGTGGGCCTGGCAGGACCACAAGGCTGGAATTCCTCCACCCCTCTCAGCCTCTGTTTTCTCTTCTGTAAAATGGGGAGCTTACTTACCAGGCAGGGCTGTTGTGAGGACTAAAGAGGCCAGCCTCCTAGTCTAGGCCCTGACCCACAGAAGCCTCTCTACACTTTCTCTGCGGCTATCTGTAATGATGACAAACAGGTCCAATAACAAGTGCAAGGTCGGTTCTGGGGAGGCACACAGCCTCCACCTATATTGCACCAAGGCAATGGCCAGGCAGCTCTCCCTCCGACCCCCTCCAGATGGCAGCTGGGCCCGGTAAGGACAGAACCCTAGGCCACAGCACACCAAGCCTGTCCCCTCTTTTGGAGTCGGGTATGGTGGCACCCTGACATGAGGCTGGGGGCAGGGCTGGCCGGGTGGCTGTGGGTGGAAGGAAAAGAGGAAAAGCGGCGCAGGGGAGCAGGGGAAATTGCCCTGCGGTTGGCTCAGGCGCCCACGACACTGTATTTATAGAGAGCTCCCTCCAGCATTCAACTCCTTGCTGTCGAGTTAACCCTTTGCAGGCCGCGGTGCCAAAGAGAACACTCAACCGCGATCAGCCAGCCAGATTCTAGCTCTGCCTCTGCCGCCAGCAGCTTGGGTGGTGGTGGGTGGAGTCAATGACCAGTCACTAGTCCTCTCCAGCGGACAATAAACTTGGGATTTTGGAAGTGTGGGAATGGGTGGGGGATGGGCAGGTATTAGACCAGTGTCCCCTACCCGGAGCACCCGGTCTTCTCAGCGTGGGTCTGGACTGGGGTCGGGGGCGGGGTCCAGGCCTGGTGCCCTGCCCAGCAGGCGGGCTTAGGCCTTTGCCCCAAACCGCCGCCGCGGGGCCAATCCGGCCTGTGGGGCGCAGCCCCGCAGTCTTTCCGGGCCCGCGGCTTCCTCCAGCCGCCCCGCCTCTCGGACTCCTGGGCCGCCCCGGGCCACCATTGAGGCCCGGCCTCGCGGCGGCGGCGGCGACTGGATTGCACTCCGCTGCGTCCCAGAGTCCCAGGAGTCCGCGTGGCGCGGTGAGTGCTTGCGTGGCGCTGCCGGCGGCGGGGTGGGGGCCGCCTTTGTCTGCAGCGGTGCCTGGCCGGGGGCCGTGGAGCCTGAGACCCGCGCTCCCAGCCCCGGGCGGCATTTCTGCTACAGGGTTGCTGTAACCGGGAGCGACGCGCCCTCTCGCGCCCACGGGCACCCACACCCCAGCCCTCTCCCCGGGTGCGAGGCTGGCCTCCGAGCACGTGAGTACGGTGAGCTCTCAGGACCGAATATCTGGCTCTAGGGCCCTGAGGGAGCTGGGGCAGCGAGGATCCTACCCCGCCCAAACCTAGCCACCCCTTCTCTCCTGAAGAGAGGAGCCTGGGGCACGGTCGGTCGTGCAGGCACCGGGGAAGCTACTGGAGGAGGCTGGGCGGGTGATTGGGACTACCGAGGCCCTGGGTGTAGAGGGGGAATCGAGGCAGATCTGTCACCGTGTTTGCTGATTCTGAAAAGCTTAACGAAGCTGCTAGCTGGGGCCAGGAGGGAAGTAGAGCCTCCAGGACCCTGCTGAGGGAAGCACCCTGAAGTTAATAGACTACCGGCCAGTGAGGCGGGGGCTCACTCAATCTGGCCCTGGAGAAGATTGAGGGGGCTTCCACGGGCAGAAGGGGGAATGGAGGGGTCAGATTCTTAGAAGGGCAGATAGGGACAGCGGGCCAGAGGGGAGGGAGGGAGTAGGTGTGTGTGTGGGGGGGCAGGTGGAGGACGAGTTACATCAGGGAATGAGGGGGGAGCAGGAATAGGGCAGTTTTGGCTTGGGAAGTCTCCAGGAGATGATGGATGAGGTAGGGTGGGGAGGACAAGGGGAGCACAGCTGAAGAAGAGAGTTGTTGTTGTTGTTGTTGTTATGTGCCGTCGAGAGAGTAGGGCTACTCATGTAGGGAAGGTAGGGTGAGGTCATGCTAGAGGGAAGGGCATTGAATTCCAGTGTCCCACCGCCCTAAGTTGCTATGGTTTAGTGGCTACCAGTGAACTCCCTGAAAAGGGGATTTATTTCTAAACAAAACCTGCCCTAATGAGAAATGCATGATGGATGACTCAGATAAGGGATCGATTTTTGAGGGGAAAGATTAAGAAAATGGCAAAGCAAAGAATATGGGGTAGTGGGGGGGGGGTGTTGTTTTGACTTGAGAAAAACTGCCTTCAAATTGGATGTCGGCAATTATAGATGAATCTGATTTTTTCATTAAATTAGAGCCCCTCTGTCCTTTTATTATAAGCATGTGTTTAGCAGTTTCTGTATTAGGAAGTAATGTAGCTGGTTTTTGTCTTTAAGAGAGTTCTTTATTTAGTTCAGCTTCTCTCTAATTCCCTCTGGCCACCCAGAATGCCCTAGGAAATCTGATGCAGTGCACCCTTCCTTGTAGTGTGGGGGCCGGCAAATAGGTGGGGTACTTTTGGAGGCCCAGGGAAATTGAAGTCTAATCTTGAAATTGAAGTCTAAACATGTCAGGCTGGGTTGGGCAGATCTGAGTGCCAGGGAGGGGTGGAGGGCTATGGGGCTGTGGGGTATGAGTGGTGGCTCATATTTCCAGCTTGTTTTAGGAAGGAGAGTATTTTGGGTGAGTACATTTTCCTGATATTAGAATTCCCCGGCTTAAGCACTAACATTTTTTATGTTAACTCTTGAGCATGGAAACCTTTCTTCCCAATATTACGTCCATCGCACTCTGCTTAAATGGAATGTACTGATGTCTATGAAATTTTTCTTCATGACTTTTTGGGTCAGCACCGTGAACATCAGGTTTCACAATAAGGGGTCATATGGCAAGGGTGACTCTTGAGGGGGTGAACTTTTGTCCCTGCACTAATGCAGCATCCGTAATACTTTTATTGGTCCCATGATTGATCTTTGGAGTTGTGTCTTCTTAATGACATTGGGGTCCCTGAGTGGTGTAAATGGTTAATGCACTCAGCTGCTAAATAAAAGTTTGGAGGTTCGAGTGCAGCCAGGGAGGTACCTTGGGAAAAAGGGCAGATGATCTACTTGGAAAGTTAGCCATTGAAAACACTATGGAGGACAGTCCTGCTGTCACACACATGGGGTTGTTGTGAGTCAGAATTGACTCAATGGCCAAAAAGAAGGATATCACTCATGATTTCTCTTGCCTGCCTACAGTAAGCTTTCTAGTATATGGCCTTTAGACCATATGCTAGAGAAATCAGCCCATCCAGCTTGTTGGTGTTCATGCAAGCCTAAGGATGGGAAAGGTGTTGGGATTTGAGGGCCTGGTTTTCCTTCCTGCTCCTGGCCCTCTCACAGTTCTGCCCATGTTCCGAATAGAAGCAGGTTAGCTGAATATCTGAGATGCCCTGACTGCTAGGTTGGGACACTTCCATGTTTATGGAAAGGACAGTTACATGTATCCATTCAAAGTAGTTCTCTGGAGAGGCTGTGTCCTTATTCTAGTGAGGTGGACTTCTGAACCTTTCTGAGGGAATCCCCCATCTTCAACCATTGGCCTTCTCTGGAGAAGTCCATGTTCATTCTTTGGAATAGAATTTGGGTTTGTCACTGAATGGGCAGCACTGTTCAGGGTCAGAGTTGCAATGGGATCACAGAGATGTGAGCTGAGATTTCCCAGTGCCCAAAGAGACTCCTGGGAAATGTAGAAAAAGCATCTGGCTTGTTGCCAGCTGGTTCTTGGTAGGACATCAGGAGTTTGGGTTGTGTGCCAAAAAAGGACCCTAATCAAAGCAGCCTCTGGAATTATGATCACACAGGGGCTGCTGAGCCTGTGGACCTGAGTCATGGGATCAAGGGAGTGGAAGAAGGGCAGGGAGAATGATGTCACGGCCCATGAGCTTATCCTCTGAGTGGGTGGAGACTTCTCATTGCTGTCCTTTTCCCACACCCCCAGGGCAGGAGTGGTAGAGAGGGCCACTAGCAAGGAGGAGAGGACCCCTCAAAACATTAAACATAGAATTATCATGTTGTTAAGGAGCCCTGGTGGTACAGTATTTAAGCACTCAGCTGCTAACCGAAAGATGTGGCAGTCTGCTTCCATAAAGATTACAGGTCTGGAAACCCTATGGGACAGTTCTACTGTGCCATATAAGGTTGCTATGAGTCTGAATCAACTCGACGGCAGTGGGTTTGGTTTTTGGGTTTTTTCTTGTTGACTCAGAATAAGAGAGCATCTGGGAGAGGATCACATGTGCTGTTATATACCCCTTCCCCTCATCCCCAGTTCTGTTGCCTCTGCAGTATGATGTTCTAGATGAAAGCATTGAGTTTTCAGGTTTGGGAGTGGGGCTGTGCGGGATACTGAATAAACATCATCTCCTTTAAGCATCATAGCAGTCCTGTGAGGTTGGGTATCCTTAGCATCATTGTAAAAAAAAAAATAAACAGTTGCGTTTGAGTTGATTCTGACTCCTGGGAACCTCATGTGTGTCAGAGCAGAGCTGTGCTCCATAGGGTTTTCAATGGCTGATTTTTTGGAAGCAGATTGCCAGGATTTTCTTCTGAGGCACCTCTAGATAAACTTGAACTTCCAACCTTTCAGTTAGCATCTAAGCCTGTTAACCATTTACACCACCCAAGGACTCCAAACTGAGGCCCAGAATGGGCAAGCAGCAAGCCCAAAGACACACAGCTGGCAAATAGTGGAGCTAGGATACAAGCCCAGGGCCGTCTGCCTCCAGAGCTGAGACTTTCTACCACTCTGGGTTAAGCACAAGTTTTACTCCTCATTCTGGAGCCTAGCAAGATGAGCCAGGGGTCCCCCAGGGAGGAAAAGAGGACTCATGTGGGGGCCTGGGAGAGGGCAAGCCTGACCTGAGTGACCCAGAACTTGCAGCCCAGTTGAGACTGTTGCTGAGAGTTCTTATTGCACTGATGCCTCCAGCAGTTCCTCCTACACCCTTCAATTCTGACCAGTGCTCCCAGCTAGCTGTCCCCATTATCCCTGTCAATCTCTTTGTGGTCCAGGGAATGGATACCTCCTCCACACCCTTAATGCCTTTGGGCATGTGGTCATCCACTCGGCATAGAGAGTATGTTGGAGGGAAACCCTCTGGGAGTAGAGAATGAGAGGCATTTTTTGGTTGGAGAACCGTAGAGCAGGGAGAGATACTATGTCTGAGGCACAGGGGTCCCAGGTCACCCTTCAAGTCAACCTAGCTCTTAGAAGCTGGTGCGCCCCAGTGATGGGTGCTAGCGGGAGGGTCTGTACTGAGGGATATGGCAACATTAGGAACAGTGGGAGCTGGAGCCCATAATGCTTGTTGCTGGAGCTAGGCTTCTGGGAGGGAGGAAGGGGAGAGGACCACTAGACATGGGCTAGACACAGAGATGGAGTCCTTCATTTGCAGCCTGGAGCTAGAGTGGAGATGGTGCTAGTCTATGGAGATGGGATTATGGGTGGAAAGGGGGACACAGAAGGAGTAATGGTCCCAGGGACTTAGATATATAGTCCAACAGAGGAGATCTGGGTGTGTGTGGGGGGTGGTTTTATTGCAGAGAGTCCCAAGAGGCCACCCCCATGCCCAAGGCAATAATAACAGCAATGGTAATAATGTTTTGGTATCACTTTTTTGGTGTAGGAGTGCTGGTGGCATAGTGCCTAAGGCATTTGACTGCTAACCAGAAGGCTGGTGGTTCAAATCCACCAGCCACTCCTTGGAAGGAAGACTGGGCAATCTACTTCCGAAGAGATACCACTTCAGAAACCCAAGAAGGGGTCGCTATGAGTTGGTATTGATTCAATGGCAGTGAGTTTGTTTTGTTTTGTCTTGGTGTTAGGTACTTTCCTAAGTTCTCTAGCCCTAGGGGTGAGGATAGTTATCCATGTTTTAGAGCTGTGGGATTGAGTAGCAAAGAAGTTAAGTCATTTACTCTTGGTCAGGCATGTTGACAAGGTGGCATGAGGATTCCATTTGACTGGTGAGGAATCGAGGCCTGGGGGCATTAGTGAGCTGCCTCCTAGTCACCTCTAAAGATGACTGAGTGTGGGCTCTGGGAGCAGCCTGCCTCCCCCTCTGGCCTCAAATTCTAGTCTATACAATTGTCATGGAGATGGGAACTGGACCAGGTGAACTGGTCCAGTTTGAAGTGGCCTTCAAACTCTAAGGGCTGGAGGAGACTACTGCATTCCTGAGAAAGGTTCCTGGGGGATGGGAGGTTGGGAGGTGGGATTTTAAGGCTTGTTTAGGTGGGCATCTAGCAAGACTGGGCAGATGTTGATGGAATGCAGATGCATGCTGCAGGCCTGCCAATGTTTGACCCCAGGAGCCTCCCTCTGACCTGGTGTCATGCTCTCTCATCCCTTCCTCTCTCTATTCCCCTCCTTCCCAGCCCTCTTTGGGGTGCATCTCCTCTGAGCTCTGTGTGGCTTTCCCTCTTTTCAGGGCTCTGTGCCTTCACTGATGTGTATGTGTGTGTGTGTGTTTGTGCACACATATGTGTGCACAGATCTACACACACCTCTGGTTCCAAGATAGTTGCAGTTGCCCTATCAAATGGCTGCTGGGTGTTCAGAAGATGCATGCTTAATTTGGGGTGGCCCCCTAGCCATACCAAAAAACAAACTCACTGCCATCGAGTTTATTCTGACTCATAATGACCTCCATTGGTTTTCTGAGGTGGTAAATCTTTATGGAAGTATATTGCTCCATCTTCATTCCACAGAGTGGCTGGTGGGTTTGAACCACCAACCTTCTGGTTAATAGTCAAGCCTTAGGCACCGTGCTACCAAAGGTAGGCCAACTGCTGCTACAAAACTCTCCACTGTTCTTGCAGACCCACTGACGCAGGCTGTTATGGATTCTCCGTGGTTTTGCCTCCTCCAGATTCTGATACTCTGACCTCAGTGTGGAGAGAAGGGATATGGTGGGGATGGGAAGGCCAGAGCTCAGCTCTGTGCTGTTGTCCTTGTTTCTTTGTTCCTAAAGCCACTGGGGAAGCAAGTGGAGGATGCCAAAAAGACCTTGGCCCAATCTACCAGGCTGGCCCTGATGACACACTGCCGTCCTGACTCACACAGAAATCACTTTGAGAGGAAGAATTTATTTTTTCTCTTGGGTGGGATCACGGGGCTGAGGAGTAGCCCAAACTAACTCAGATTATCAGAAAAAGGAAAAGCCAAGAGTGAAACCATTCCCAAGGACCCTCCATTCCTCTTTCCCCAGGCCTTTCCCATTTATAGAGCCCCTAGCAGTACTCATTAGGTCAGTTAAGATATATTTACTCTGTTGAGTCTTATAATCAACCCATAAGAGTCAAAACAAACAAACTCATTGCCATTGAGTTGATTCTAACTCATTGAGACCCTATAGGACAAAGTAGAACTGTCCCCTAGGGTTTCCAAGGCTATAATGTTTATGGAAGGAGCTCTGGTGGCATAGTGCCTAAGGCATTTGCCTGCTAACCAGAAGGCTGGTGGTTCAAACCTACCAACCACTCCTCAGAAGGAAGATTGGGCAAACTACTTCCATAGGGATACCACCTCGGAAACCCAAGGAGGGGTTGCTATGAGTCGGATCCGACTCAGTGGCAGTGAGTTTGGGGTTTTTTTTTTTTGGTAATCTTTATGGAAGCAGATTGCCACATCTCTCTCCTGGGGAGCAGCTGGTGGGTTTGAACCGATGACCTTTTGGGTAGCAGCTGAGTGTCTCACCACTGTGCCACCAGGGCTCCTTTCCTATAAGGGTAGAGTTTATCATCCCTACTTTTCAAATGAGAAAACTAAGGCTCAGAGAGGGTATTTCTCCCAAGTCACCTGACTAGGAGGTGGCAGTGTCTAAATTTGAACTTGCCTCTCCGACTCCAGTTACTTCTTCCATGAAGCATCTCATGACTACATGAGTCCAGCATGTAATCATGGTCACAGCATAGAGTCATAGCCAGGCCCCTCTTTTATATAAATTATTATTTATTTGTTTTTTTAAATGTGATTTGGGTGAAGATTTACAGAACAAATTCACTTTCTGTACAGCAGTTCACATAACACTTTGTCTCATGACATTGACCACAATGTACCACAATGCAACAGCTCCCCTTCCAATAATTATCTCTTCCCTGTGTCCATCCCTCCATGCCCTTCTGCCCCCTGAGCTGTCTCCCAGTGCATAAGCAGCCCTTCTTTCTCCCATGATTGTTCTCTCCAAGAAGTGTATCTACCTCAGGTAAATGTTCAACTCATATGCCTGTCTTTTGCTTGGCTGGAAGCCACAGGTATGGGTTCAATTCCAGACCTGATGGGCAGCTAGGGGCCATAGTCTCAATGGTTCTACCAGGCTCTATTGGACCAGCAAACCTGGTCCGCCCCCCCCCTTTTTTTTTTCTCCAAATGATTTTGAGTTTTGTCCACATTGTTCTCCGTCTCTATCCAGGATCTCCTACATAGAGCCCCTTCCAAGTGGTTCACATTGGTAGCCAGGCACCATCTAGTTCTTCTGGTCTCATACTTGTATAGGCTGCAGATTGGGTGGTGTACCAGTTGCCAGGACTGATTTTATCCATGAATGTTTGGTTTTCTTCATTCTTCTTTGCTCTGGACGAGGAGAGACCCATCGTTGAATCTAGATGACAGCTTGCAAGCTTTTAAGATCCTAGTCGCTATTTGCCAAAGTAGGAGGTGCAGGCCCCTCCTTTGATGGCTGAGGAGACAAAGACAGAGAAGGCAAGAGATCTGCTGTGGGGAACCTAGCAAGTTAGTGCTGGAGCCTAGTCTAAAACCCACATCATCTCTTCGATGTTGCTGTTGGGTTTTTCTTGTTAGTTGCCAAGAATTAGATGCTTGTCAAAATTAGGAGCTCTGGTGGCATAATGCCTAAGGCTAACCAGAAGGTTGGTGGTTCAAACCCACCTTCTACTCTGTCGAAGGAAGACTGGGCAATCTACTCCTGTAAAGATTTAACGCCTCAGAAACCCAAAGGGGGTCACTATGAGTTGGAATCAAGTCAATGGCAGTGAGTTTGGTTTTTTTGGATGTCAAAATTTCAGAAGTGTATCAAGAAAGTGTAAGTAGACTCCTACTCTCATTCCTGTGCCCCAAGGATAGGTTCACTATCAGGTTTTCAGGTCCTTTTCCAGCTTACAAACATCCATCTGTCCATCTCTCTATCTAGCAGTGCACACATGCATATTCATTTATTCATTCATCAGGTAATGCATTGAGCCCCATTTCTTGCTGAAATTAGAGATACATTGGCAAATAAAGGAGAGATGTATCCTGATCAGGGAGCTTCTAGTCTGACATGAATGAACAAACTGAGCGTGGTCAATAACAGGGGCCTCCTTAGAGTGTCAGACCTCTGACCCAGCTTTTCTGCTAAGGTGACTCTGAGGATAAAAATGTTACTTATGTCATCCAGGAAGAAGGAACTGTTTTGCAAAGACCTTGAAAGGTAGGAAAGAGGGTCCCATGTTGTAGGAACTAGAAGAGGCCCACTATAGGGACCAAAGCCAAAACCAAAACTACTGCCATTGAGTTTATGATTCATATTGACTCTATAGACACAGTAGAACTGCCCCATAGGCTGTAAATCTTTACAAGAGGCAGACTGCCTCATCTTTCTCGCATAGAGTTGTTGTTGTTGTTGTTATGTGCCGTCGAGTCAAACCCGACTCATAGCGACCCCTCCTTGGGTTTCCGAGGCAGTATCACTACGGAAGTAGGAT
>NW_006921820.1:4525980-4577186 GCF_000298275.1 Orycteropus afer afer | reverse complement strand
GGGTTTGAACCACCAGCCGTCTGGTTAGCAGGCAAGTGTCTTAGCCACTATGCTACCAGAGCTCCCATAGAGTACGTGATAGATTTGAACCACTGGCCTTTTGATTAGCAGCCAAAGCTTTAACTACTGCACCACCAGAGCTCCTCTCACCATGGGGGAAGGGGGATGCAAATGATGAGGCAGGGGATACAGGCAGGGCTCTGTGGGCCATGGAGGAGCTGGGATTTTTCCTCCACTTGAAACGAACAGCCCTGGGCTTAAATGTTGAGGGTGGGGAAGGGAGTGGTGATATGATGCAATTTATGTTTTTAAAGCAAAAGTTCTGGCCACTATGTAGAGTATTTTTTAAAAAACCAAACCCATTGCCACCAAGTCAATTCCAACTCATAAGTCAATTTCAACCCTATAAGACAGTAGAACTGCTCCATAGGGTTTCCAAGGCTGTACCTCTTTATGGAAGCAGACTACCTCATCTTTCTCCTGCAGAGTGGCTGGTGGGTTCAAACTGTTGACCTTTAGATTTGCAGCTGAATGCCTTAACCACTGTACCACCAGGGCTACTTGTATATAGCGTTTAGAACTTGGAGTAAGGCAAGAGAGAAAGCGGGGAGACCAGTGAGGAGGCCTTTGTAGTCATCCAAGCAAAACTCGGAAGACCAAGGAGAGAAGCAGAGATGAAGGGAAATAGAGAGATTGGAGATCCCTCAGGGAGGGGTTAGCAAACTTTTCCTGTAAAAAGGCCTGATAAAAAAACCAAACCAAACTCATTGCCATCAAGTTGAGTCAATTCGACTCATAGCAACCCCTCCTTGGGTTACCGAGGTGGTATTGCTAGGGAAGTAGATTGCCCAGTCTCCCACCCAAGGAGTGGCTGATCGGTTTGAACCACCAGCCTTCTGGTTAGCAGTCAAAGCCTTAAGCACTATGCCACCAGAGTTCCCAAAAGGGACTGAAGTAAAAATTTTAGACTTTGTGGACTATACAGACTCTGTTGCAGCTACTTAACTCTGCCCTAGTAGCATAAAAATCAGCCCTAGACTATATGTAAATGAAGGGCCATGTCTCTGCGACAAAACCAAAAAACCAAACCCACTGCCACTGAGTTAATTCCGAGTCACAGCTACCCCCATTGGGTTTCCAAGGCAGTAAATTTTTCTGGAAGTAGATTGCCCCATCTTTCTTTCGCAGAGCAACTGATGGGTTTGAACTGCCAATCTTCTGGTTAGCAGTCAAATGCCTTAGGCACTGTGCCACTAATACTTCTCCAGTGAGACTTTATTAATGGACACTGAAATTTGAATTTCATATAATTTTAATGTGTCACAAAATATTCTTCTTCTGATTTTTTTTTCTCAACCAATATATTTAAAATATTTAAGGTTTAATGATAAAAGTTAAACTTTTTAAAATCATTCTTAACTGGTGAGCAAAACAAAAACAGTGAGCTGCATTTGGCCCTCAAGCTGTGGTTTGCAGACCCCTTGAGGGCACATAACAACAATAACAACAACAAGGTATAATTGGCGATTCCAAATGACTGTTCTTGGTGATGGATTGCAGAGGTAAGAGAAACACAAGTTCCTGGCTTGAGTAAACACTGTAGATAGTGATGCCTTTTTCAAGGGTGAAAGACTGGGGAGGAGTGTGTTTGGGGGAAAAATCAAGAGTTTGATTAGGACTGAGTTAAGAGGGAGATGCCTTTGAGCTGCTCAAACAGAGCTGTTAATGAGATGTTGTTGTTATGTGCCATTGAGTCAGACCTGACTCATAGCGATACCTCCTTGGGTTTCTGAGGCAGTATCACTAAGGAAGTAGATTGCCCAAGCTTCCTTCTGAGGAGTGGCTGGTGGGTTTGAACCACCAGCCTTCTGGTTAGCAGTCAAGTACCTTAGGCACTATGCTACCAGAGCTCCCTGTTGATGAGACAATTGGATTTAAGTTTGGAGCTCAGATGAGAGTAGATTTGAGAAGTAAATTTGGGAGCTGCCAGCACATAAATGGTATTTAAAGTCATGGGAGGGGATGAAATCATGTAGGAAGAAAACTGTAGAGTTGAGAAGAGAATGTAGGGAGTGAGGCCCAGAGAGCCACAGCACATGAGGGGGTTGAGTGTAGGAGAAGGAAGGGCCTGCAATGGGCCAACCAAAACCAAACTCACTGCCGTTGAGTCGATACAACTCATAGCAACCCCACCTTGGGTTTCCGAAGTGTTATCTCTTCAGAAGTAGATTGCCCAAGTCTTCCTTCCCAGGAGTGGCTGGTGGGCAGTCAAATGCCTTAGGCACTATGCCACCAGAGCTCCTGACACCAAAACAAACCAAACAAAACTCACCACCATCGAGTCAGTCCCAACTCATAGCAACCTCTCCTTGGGTTTCTGCGGCGGTATCACTATGGAAGTAGATTGCCCAACCTTCCTTCCAAGGAGTGGCTGGTGGGTTTGAACCACCAGCCTTCTGGTTAGCAGTCAAATGCCTTAGGCACTACACCACCAGAGCTCCCCGGCAATGGGCAGTAAGTGATATATAGAGATAGGTGACTACACCTGGGTGGTTCTGTGTGATGTGACTTTACCTCTCGTTAATACAATTGTTAAAAGGGATCATATATTTTGCAACATACTTTATTTCACTTAGCAATATATCTTGGACTTATTTACATATTAATACATATGCTTTTTTTCCTGCATACTTTTTTTTTTTTAATTGTGATTTAGGTGAAAGTTTACAGAGCAAAGTCACATTCCATACAGCAGTTCACACACACATTGTCTCATGACATTGACTACAATTTATCCCAATGTGACAGCTCCCCTCCCACTTCCTCCCAATAGTTACCTGTTCCCTGCGTCCATCCCTCCATGCACTCTTGCTCCCTGAACTGTCTCCCTGTGCACAAGCAGCCCTTCTTTCTCCCATGATTATTCTCTCAACTCATATCCCTGTCTTTTGTTTGACTGGAAGCCACAGGTATGGGTTCAATTGCAGACCTGAAGGGCAGCTAGGGACCATAGTCTCAGTAATACACATGCTTTTGAAGAGCTGTATATTATTCTGTTAAATAGATGGACTATAGTCCATATCCTAGTTGCCTATTGTTTCCAGTTTCTGCTACTACCAATACTGTTGCAATGAATAGTCCCTTCCGTGTATCTTTGAATACTGATGCTAGTGTTCTGTAAACTGATTTCTGCAAACTGTTATTGTGTGCCAACGAGTTGATTCCAACTCATAACGACCCTATATGACAGAGTATAACTGATCCATAGGGTTTCCTAGGCTGTAATCTTTATGGGAGCAGATTGCCAGATCTTTTCTCTTGTGGAGACGCTGGGTAGGTTCGAATCGGCAACTTTTCAGTTAGCAGGCAACCACTTCTGCCAACTTAAAAAACAAAACAAAACAAAACTCACTGCCATTGAGTTGATTCTGACTCATAGCAACCCTTTAGGACAGAGTAGAACTGCTCCATAGGGTTTCTAAGACTGTAAATCTTTATGGAAGCAGATTGTCTCATCTTTCTCTCCACAGAGTGGCTGGTGGGTTCGAACCACCAACCTTTTGGTTAGTAGCTGAATGCTTTAACCACTGTACCACCAACTAGTGTGTCTGCTAACTAGTGTTCTATAAACGATTTTCTGCAAACTGTGACCCAAGGGACAAATCTGCCGCTTGTTTGTACAGCCCACAAAGAGTGGCTTTTACATTTCTAGTGATGGAAAAAAAAAATCACAATACATGAAAATTATATAAAATTCAAATCTGAGGGTCCATAAACATTTATCGGAACACAGCTATGCTCATTCATGTATGCATTGTCTATCTATGGCTGCTTTTGCCTGGCAAATGGCAGAGGTGAGGAGTTGCAATCAAGACTGGATAGCCTGCAAAGCCTAATATATTTATTATCTGCACCTTTCTGGAAAAAAATTTGCTGACCCCTGTCTGAGTTGATTCTATGTCCAGGACCAGCAGTGGCCCCATATACAGATGGAGTGGGGTATTTTGAACAGCTCCAACAAGGGTACCATATTACAAAACAAATAAAAAACTTTAACACCTGAAATTCTACCATCTGCTCACTCTTCTTTTGAATAAACCATTGCCCATTTCAAATATCTTCCCTCAAAATGTAAGCCTTCTCAGTAAGAGTAAATTACATATTGATCAATTAATTAAACGTTTGGTGAGCCTTCCTGGAGCAAGAATGTCACTCTTCTACTTAAAACCCTTGCTCCTCATCACTGACAAAGAAAATTCAAGCAAAACCCTTCCTACTCTAGCCCCTGCCTACCTTTTAGCTTCTCCTCCTGTGGCCACCATCTTGTACCTCAGATCTCAAGCCCATACTGAATTGCTTGCAATTCTTCCAGCATGCCATGCTGCGTCCTACCTCAGTACCTTTGCACAGCTTCCTTCTCTGCCTAGAATGTCCTTTTCCAGCCTGACCACTGGGGAGTTACTCTTCAATTTTCAAGGTTCAGATTTGGGGTTACCTTATTTCTGAGGTATTTCTAAGTAGCCTTCATTATATCTTGTATAGTACATTGAACTAAACTGCAACATTTATGTATAGAAATCATTAAACGCAGTTTATTCATCTCTGTCCCTAATGCTTGCCCAAGGCACTCGGTGAATAGTTAAATGAATTAGTAGATACATTAATGAATATATATTTGAAGACTCTTTTCAGTTGCAGGTAATGCAAACCTGACTCAAACTGACTTAAGAGTAAAATAAAAGATTGGCTCAAGTATTGTGGCAGTGTAAGTGAGTGGGTTGCTTCAGGTATAGCTGGATCCAGAGGCTTAAATGATATTTTCAGGGCTCTTCTTTATTGTTAGTCTCTGCCACTGTTTGAGTTTTGATCAATTCGTACGTCTTGTTCAGAGGGATGCCTATTTAAGTCCTTTGCCCATTTTTTAATTGGATTGTCTTCTTGTTGTTGAAATACAGGATTTGTTTATATATTCTGGATGTTGTTGTTGTTATGTGCCGTCTAGTCGGACCCAACTCATAGCGACCCCTCCTTGGGTTTCCGAGGCAGTATCACTACGAAAGTATTAAACCCTTATGAAGTATATGGTTAAGAAGCTCTGGTGGTGCAGTGGTTAAGACATTTGGCTGCTAACCAGGTCAGTGGTTCAAACCCACCAGCTGCTCTGTGAGAGGAAGATGAGGCAATCTATTTCCATAAAGATTTACAGCCTTGGAAACACTGTGGGTCACTATGAGTAGGAATCCACTTGATGGCAGTGGGTTTGTTTTTGGTTTTGGTAGGTATATAGTTACCAAATATTTCCTCCCATTCTGTAAGCTGTCTCTGTACTTTTTTGAGGTCCTTTGATGCCCAAAAGTTAAAAATTTTGATGAAATCCAATTTACCTATTTTGTCTTTTATGGCTCATTTTTTTGATGCTATATCCAAAAATCTGTTGTCAAATACAAGATCTTGAAGCTTTACTCCTGTGTTTTCTTCTAAGATTTTTATGGGTTAGTTCTTAGATTTTGTCCATTTATTTATTTTGAGTTAATATTTGTATATGATGTGAGATCCAACTTTACTCTTTTGCCTATGAAGATACAATGGTCCCAGTACCATTTGTTGAAAAGACTATTCTTTCCCCTTTTTATGAACTTGGTATCTTTGTCAAAAAATCAATTGGCCATAGATATCTGGATTCCCAATTCTATTTCATTGGTCTATATGTCTATCCTTATACCAGTACCAATCTATCCTTATACTGTAACTTTATAGTACATTTTGAAATTGGGAAGTGTGAGCTTTCTGACTTTATACTTCTTTTTCAAGATTGTTCTAGCAATTTGGGGTCCCTTGCAGTTCCATCTGAATTTGAGGATTGGCTTTTCCATTTCTGGAAAAAAAAAAAATCCAGCAGGAATTTTGATAGGGATTGCACTGAATCTATAGATTGCTTTGGGTAATATTGATATCTTAACAATATTAAGTCTTCCAATCCATGAAGACGAGATATCTTTCCATTTATTTAGGGCTTCTTTAATTTCTTTGAGCACTATTTTATAGGTTTTGGTATACAAATCTTTTACTTCCCCAGTTAAAATTATTCCTATGTATTTTATTCTTTTAAAGTTAAGAGAGGGATGGCCCCTTATTTTAGTTCAGATGACAGGTCCTCAGGGACATCTATCTTGCTGCTCTGCAGTCCCCAGGGTATTGCCTCTGACAGTATAGTCCCCATGGCTCACCACATCTGTGTTCCAACTAGTGGGAAGGAGGAGGAAGGAGGAGGAAGAAGGAGAGGATAAGCTCCTTCTCTATAAGGCATAACCTGGAATTTGTACACATGGTTATTCTCATAGCCTATAAGCTAGAAAATAGCCACACCCAGCTGCAAGGGAGACTGGGATCTGTAGTCTTTAGCTGAGTGGTCATGAGCCTAGCTAAAATTCTACAGAATGAGAGAATGAATGTAAGGGGAAGGCTAGTGCTTAATGCCACAGTCTCTGTGCATTTCACTGTGACCTGCATGGCAGCTAATTAGGTAAACCTGAAGGAGCTAGTACATGAAGGCTTAAGGTACTGATGAAGTTCTGATAGCATCCAGCAAAGCTTTTCTTTTATAGATGGAAACGTTGAGCTCAGAGAGGGGATGTCACAGTCACCTGCTTAAGAATGCACAGCAAGGTGTCAGAGCTGGGACTAGAACCCCAAACTTTGGGCTCATGGTCTGCCATTTGATCTGGCTGAGAGATAGGCAGTGCCAGAAGGACTCTTGGACCTGGGAAGGGGACCCCCTTCCCAACTGTCCACCTGGGGAGCTGCTCATCGTTTTTCAGGACTCAGCTTTGGGGTTACCTTGTCTTTGAGATACTTCCAAGTAGCCCTGACTGTATCTTGTATAGTATACTATGCATACCCATCTTCCCTATTAAAATGCAGGCTCCTTAAGGATACATAGAGAGCTTATTCACCTCTGTCTCCAGTGCCTGCCCAGGGCAAGAGTTAATGACTTACTGAATACATGAATGTATTTTTGAGGAGGCTTTCAGTTTCAGGTCAACCTGTGAAAGCTGGAAACTGTGTAAGGTAGAAACCTGTTAGAGAAGGAAAACTCAAATATTGTCCACTAATAGAGAGTGATAGAAAAGAGGTAAGACTGTTCCCTGTCAAATGCAGAAAACTTGCAAAACCCAGAAAAACAAGGCAGTCCTGTAGAGTTCCAGCTCTCATGGGTTTCACTGTAGAAACCTAGCTCAAACTAGCTTAAAGGGGAAAATGATTGGCTCAAGTATCTGGGCAGTCTAAGTGTGCAACTTTCAGGAATAGCTGGATCCAGGGGTATAAATGATGTTTTTGGAGCTCTGTATCCCTCTGTCTTTTTTGTCCACTCTGTGGGAAGTGGTACCTAAGCAGTCCCAGGAGGCCTGGGGAGGAAGCCGGGATTAGGAGGAGATGAGGTGATGCTGGTGATCATGGAGGGGAGAAAGAGCTCTTCTTGACCATTGCCAAGTCCTGATCCAGAGCCCAGTCTTGGCCCTTGTTTTTTGGCTTGGATTTTATGGGGGCATGTCTTGGGTCATCTCTCAGGAGCTTCCCTGTGACTCCATCTTTGCTGGAATTAGATGCACTTACTGCACCTCAGGACAAGGGTGGCCTAGACCAATCCCTTCTACTTCTCTGTGAAGGCCCAAGGTGCTTGGTGTTCTTTCCTGGCAGGGCTCCTTGGAGTTCCTGTGTGGGACTAGGACTAGGGGAGAGGAAGAGGAGGGAGAGCTGGCTAACGACTCATTGCGAGGAGTGGCACATGCTAATTCCAGGGCAAGTCGCCCTGGGCAAGAGAATTCCCCTCTGAAGAAAAGATGGACTGGAGTAGCATTTATGCCTCAGGAGGTTGTTGGTCTCCATGTGGCTCTGGGTCCCAGAGCTGCCTGTCTGTCCATATGGGCAGTGATTCCTTTCTCAGGCCATCCTCTCACTCTCTGAGCAGCTCCTGGACTCTGAAATGTGTTCCTCTCTCCTGCCCTGCATTTCTGGCATCCAGCTGTCTCTCGGTGCTATGAATTCTCAGGTTTGGGGCAGTTAGGTTTCTCCTCTCTAGGGTGGGCCGTGACTGTGGGCTTCCTGGGTCCAAAGTTTAGGGGAAGAATCAACAGGAGAGCAAGCCCAGTGCATACCCTTGGTAGCCCCCTCATTCCCTGTCTGGAGGGAAGGATAGCTTGGCCCTTGGGGATCACTTGTCAGTCTGCTCAGGAGAGAGGTTCTCTCTGATCTCCCCATATTCACAGAGGTGGCAAGGAGGCATTTCCAGGAAGTCCTGAGGAGCAAAACTCAGTGGCAGGAATTAGCTTCATGTATGGAACAGCCAGTCACTAGAAGGGCTTGAGTGGCAGGCATAGGATTATAGTGAATGGGGAGCCATGGGAGGTTCTTGAGCAGGGGAAGGACATGAGCAGATTCCTGTTTTAGGTCCTAAGAGAAGGCACCTTAGAGAAGCATTGGCCGAGAAGGCGTGGAGATAACAAAGCCAATGAGCAGGATCTCAGGAGGGTCAGGAGGAGCCTTGGTGAACTCAGGCCAGGGTGGCAGGTGGTGAGGTGATGAGCAGTGGGGAGGGAGGAGAGAGGCGGCGCAGGAAGAACAGACTGGCTTCAGTTCTGTCTAGGGGTGAGAGACAGAAACTGAGACTAAGGAAGGAGCCTGGGAGCTCCTTAATCCTCAGCCCTTCCTGTGGTGGCAGGCAGGCAGGCAGGCACAGCAGGCAGCTCCCCTCAGGGCTAGGTTTTCCTGTGGGCTGTGGTTGGCCGTCACAGGGCAGGATGTGGGTGCCCTCCAAGGGTGCCTTTATGAATGGTGTGAGAAGGCTGCTGACTCAGCTGGCGGCAAGGCTTTGAGGCTGCTTGATTTTGGAGCGGAAGCGTCTGGGAAGGAAGTGGCTGCTCAGGGCTTCCCCACTGCGGCAGACAGCTGGGGTGGGGATGCCAGGCAGGATGCACTTGGCTTGGCTGAGAGACAGGGAGTCCCCGAAGCCCAGCTGCTGGGGCTGTGTGTGTGGGGTGGTGCTTGGCTGGGATTGGAGGGTTGAGGTTGGGTGCCTGGTGACTGGGATTGATGCTAATGGCTATTGATGTCCTTTGCTGTGTGGAAGGGCAGAAGGGTATGGTAGGAGGTTGGGGACCTGGACTCTTCTCAGCTCTGCTACTGGCAAATTACATGACATGAATGAAGTCACTTCACTTATCTGGGCTTTACTTTTTTTCTCCTACAAAATGGGACCGAGTTGCCTGGCCCATCTCCCAGGGAAGTCATGAGGATGTGACATCACCTATATTCTGGATGATCAGTGCTAGTTGACATGGATCAGCACTGGTCATGTGGCTTGATCAGGATGTGACATGAGTGATCAGGCAGCACTTGTGGGACGGAGGAAAAAGTGTGTGCTGTCTGCCAGAGTCAGCCACACTGGGGGGGATGGCCAGGATCGGAAGCAGGGCTGGAGCCAGGGGAAGCTGGGCCCTGGCTCAGGCTCAGGCTCGACCAGTAGCCACAGACCCGCCTCTTACTTAGCCCCAACTCCAGCCTTGAGGGGACAGCCCAGCCCTGGCCTCTCCCACCTCTGACTGGCCTTGCATTAAAGTAGCAAATGTGTTCTCTGCCTGGAGTCCCACACTCATACTCCAGCAACCTCTGAGAACTCTCCCCTGAAAGTTTCTGTAGAAATACACTAACTTCACATACTTTACATAGAACCCTTCTGTGTCCTCTGTGTCAGGCAATGCCCTACCTGGTCACCGAGGCTCAAAACCATAGATATCTTGACTGCTCTCTTTCTCCCCATGTTCCCAAACCTGCCTCATCTCTTCTGTCTAGCCTTTTCATTTATCCTGCAGAATTAATCTTTATGAGGACAAATCTGACCTTCAGTGGCTCCCAGCTGCCTTCAGGATAAAGTTCACACCCCTTATTACCCTGTCTCTGAGTCTGGCTCCAGCCTCAGCTCCTACTCTCCCCTCCCCAATGAGGTGTTGTTTCTAGCCAAATTGATCTGTGCACAGTCCTCTCCAAGAGCAGGCCTTGAACTTGCCAACTTTCCCTTCATTTGTCTCCTCTTCTTTATATATGTACACCAACATCTTCAGGCTGAGAGGGTGGATCCCAGCTGCCCACTCCTCACCTCCCCTGGCCCAGCCTCCCCAGGGACTCGACTCCCTCCTGCCAGCATCTCTCACAAAGATCCCCTTGCAGGAGGCCTCGTGGGGAGTGGGAGGCCTGAGGGAGGGAGAGAGGGAGGACCACCCAGTGGGCTGTTGCAGGCTTCCTCCAGCTGGTTCCAGGGGAGATGAGGTAAGAGGGGGCCTGGGGAGGACCTTTTGAGACAAAGGCCTCACTTCCTGTTCCTCGCAGGCAGGGACAGCCTTCCACCACGGAGATCCCAGCTGTCAGCTGCCTCACAGGAAGATGTGGCACCAGCAGCGCAGCCCTGTGGGTATGCGTGTGGCCACAGCCCTGGGAGTGCTGTGGTTCTGCCTCACAGGTGAGGAGAAGAGATGAGGAGGGATGGAGAAGGGGAGAGGAGGGACAGTGATCACGATGGGGAATGAGGGGGACTCCCACTCCAACCCAGGGTCCTGCCAAGCCATCTCTATCTAGCAGTGGCTGGGGTCTATGCCCTGTCCACACCTGGATCCATTAGGCAGCAGACTTGATCTTTCTCAGGTTCCTCTACTATAAAGTAGCAATCTATGAGGCAGTGGTGGTTCGGTGGTAGAATTCACACCTTCCATGTGGGAGACCAGAGTTTGATTTCCAAGCAGGGCACCTCATAAGCAGCCACCACCCGTCTGTCAGTGGAGGCTTATGTGTTGCTCTGATGCTGAACAGATCTCAGCAGAGCTTCTAGACTAAGACAGAATAGGAAGAAAGGCCTGGTGATCTACTTCCAACAACCAGCCAATGAAAACCCTGTGGATCACAGTGGTCCAATATGCAGCCAGTCATGGGAATGGCCAGGCAGCATTCTGTTCTGCTGAGCATGGGGTCGCCATAAGGGGGCCGACTTGACAGCATCTAGTAACGATCATCATGGTGTAGCCTGCTCTGCGAGATGGTGAGCACTAAACGTGATAATGCTGTTTCTTGAACACACTGTGCACGCTCCCTCCTCAGAGCCTTTGCGCCTACTGTTTCCTCTGCCCGTAACTTTCTGCCTCCAGATGTCCTTATGACTTGGCATTTACGTTGTTTCAGGTCTTTGCACAAATGTCACTTCTTTAGCAAGGCTTTCCTGGCCACCATGTGTGAAATAGCACATTCCTCCTCCAACCTACCCTATCCCTGACCTTGCTTCATTCTTTCTCTTAGCATTTACCTCCACCGCGTCTATCTTTACTTGCTTATTGCCTGCTCAAAGAGCAGGGTTTAGCCTCAGTGTAACCATGTTGAATGACATAAATCTTCCTACACATTGGTTAGCACATAGTAAGCACTCAATGATGGTAGCTACTTTAACAGTAATATCATATTTCAAATCTGAATCAACATTTCTGCTGAGGGAGATTGGCGTCTTCCTGGATGGGGAGGACAATGCTGAGTGTCTGGCGCCATCTTGTGGCTACAACGAGGTGATGCTCCCTATGCTTGCTTTGACCTCTCTGGAAAAGGCTTTGTCTGGGTGCCTCCTCAGGGTTCATCCCCCAAGTTCCCAGTAAAGGAGACACCATGTGCTAGCTGGCTAACCTGAGGTACCTGGGATTGCAACAAGAGAGCCAGGGCCAGCTTCAGACCATCAGAGACCTCCACATACTGCAAAGATTATACACGACTGTGTATAATTCACAGTAAAACTGTTAAACACAAAATAAACGCTTTGTTTTTCTAAATGGAAGAAAACTTTCATAGGTGCTGCAGTCAACTACCTTTTTCCCCAAGACTGTTCAATCTTCACAGTTCTTGAGTGTGCCTGCTTTGTTGGTGTCCAAAGCACACACACTATCTGACCATTACCCAAGAATGGCCCTGCAGGATGGGGGTGTCTCTGCTCCCTAAGAAAGACTATCAGTGACCCTTGCCAAACTTTTCCAGGCTCTAAAGGAAGAGGTTTGGAAGGAAGGTTCGGCAATCTACTTCAGTACTGATACCGCCTTAGAAACCCAAGGAGGGGTCACTATAATTAGGATCCAATTCGATGGCAGTGGTTTTTTTTTTTTGTTTTTTTTAAAGGAAGAGGTAGAATGCAGGTGCAGGTGACTGGATAGGGAAGCTGCAGGGTAAGTGCACAGGAGATAGGGCAGAAGTGGGGCAAGGGAACCTGCCCTGGGTGGGAGATGGCTTTTCTCTCCGGGCTTTTTTTTTTTTTTTTGGACATGCCTGAAGCTTGGTCTCTGGGAATGCAATTGATCCTGGCCCATTGGGATCATGCTGCTTGGCCCTCACCTCTAAGCCATCAGCAAGTCTTCTGGAGACCCCCACCTCAATGAACTCTGAATCTTATCTCATTGTCTCCATCTCTAAGGAGCTCTGGTGGTGGCGTAGTGCCTAAGGCACTTGACTGCTAACCAGAAGGCTGATGGTTCAAACCCACCAGCCACTCCTCAGAAGGAAGACTGGGCAATCTACTTCTGTAGAGATACTGCCTCAGAAGCCCAAGGAGGGGTCCCTATGAGTCAGAATCGGCTCCACGGCAGTGAGTTTGTGTTTGGTTGTGGTTTTGGTCACCATTTCTAGCTCCCCAAAACCAGGCTGTCATCATTTTTTACAGGAACCAGTGAAATAACCTAATTTATCCCCTTGCTTTCCCTCTTGCCCTCCTACAATCCAGCCTCCACAGAGAAGTCAGAGTTTATTTAGGAAAACAAAATACCATAAATAAATAAATAAATTTAAATACTTTTTTTCTTTTGTACAGAGAAGACCACTATTTACATTTTGGTGTGTACTTTTCTAGACCCTCACTGCTTCCTAATTTATAAAAATAATATATACTTATGGGAAAATTGCAAGCAGCACAGATAGCTGTAAAATACCAGCTTTTTTTTTTTTTTTAAAGTAACACTACTGTCTATTAGCTTGTTTCCTCCCTTCATTCCCCTAATCAAACAATGGAAATTTGTGTGCTAGTTGGCCCCTCTCTCTCATTAAAATGTAAACCCTGTAGAGGTTTACATAACCTTGGTCATCCTCTCTGTTGCATTTTGAAATCTCATCATAAGCAAATAGTAGGTGCTAACTATATTTTCCTTGAAAGAATGATCTGAATGAATGAGAACCACAGGCACCTCCTTTTGGATCTCAGGCCTAAAAGGAAGGGTAGGCAGGCCCTGGGGTTACCTGGAGGAGGAGGAGAAGACCTGGGAGGCCTGGGTGTCCCTACCCCTCCTCACTGCCCACCCCTTGGTTCCTGCTTCCAGGCGCGGTAGAGGTCCGGGTCCCCGAAGACCCAGTGGTGGCTCTAGTAGGCACTGACACCATCCTGCGCTGCTCCTTCTCGCCGGATCCCGACTTCAGCCTGGCGCAGCTCAACCTCATATGGCAGCTAACAGACACCAAACAGCTGGTGCACAGCTTCGCGGAGGGTCGGGACCAGGGCAGCGCCTATGCCAACCGCACCGCGCTCTTCCCGGACCTGCTGGCTCAGGGCAACGCGTCCCTGAGGCTACAGCGCGTGCGCGTGGCAGATGAGGGCAGCTTCACCTGCTTCGTGAGCATCCGGGACTTCGGCAGTGCCGCGGTCAGCCTGCAGGTGGCAGGTGAGCATGAGGAGGGCGCTCATTCCCCGGTCTCCACCCCTCAGGTCTCCACCCCTCAGACAACCCGTAACCCCTGACCCACGGCCCACCACTGACCCCATCCAAGTCCCCGAGCTGACGCCCAGCACTCAGTCTTCCTTCAGTGCTCCTCCCCTGCCCCTTGCCCTACCTTTTCACCACTGCTCTGTGCCTCCCTTCAGCCTCTTACTTGAAGCCCATTATGACCCTGGAACCCAATAAGGATCTGCGGCCTGGAGACACGGTGACCATCACGTGCTCCAGCTACGGGGGCTACCCCGAGGCCAAGGTACTCTGGCAGGACAGGCGGGGTGCGCCCTTGACCAGCAACGTGACCACATCGCAGATGGCCAACGAGCAGGGCTTATTCAATGTGCGCAGCGTGCTGAGGGTGGTGCTGAGCGCCAATGGCACCTATAGCTGCTTGGTGCGCAACCCTGTGCTGCAGCAGGATGCCCACGGCTCTGTCACCATCAGGCCCCACAGAAGCCCCACAGGTATTTAGCTCCCCCTACCCCCCTTAAATGTTTGTCTGAGGGAGGATGATTCTGGTTCTGTCTTCAGGGCCCATGAGTTCCCCACCTTTAGCCTCCCAGGGCAGGGAGATGTCTAGCAGAGATAAAGTGAAAAATACACAGGGTGGGCGACTTACGTGTGTGTGGAGGGGGCCATGATCTCGGGCCTTCTCCAGTCCACCTCTCCTGGCCACAGGGTTCTGAAGACCTTGAAAAGAAGGCATCACGGTGGAAAAACATCCAGGTCTCAGCAGAGAGCAGAAGTATAGGGGAAAGAAAGGGACCCTGCCGGGGAGGGGGAGGTTACTTTGATAGTGGCCCGGGGCCCTTTAGTATCACACTGCCCTAGGCCTGGACCCCAGAGAGTGGACCTTGTCAGGCTAAGGCCAACCTGCTGGATTTTTGTCAAGAGGATTAGGGAGACTCCATGTCTGGGAGTTCTGAAACTCAGTATGCTTTGGGGTGTGAGGAGGAAATGGGAGGACAGAGAAGGGCCCGGGGAGTTAATGGGGGTAGGAGCTCTGGGAGGCTGCAGGATGGTAACCCTGAGCACCTCTGTCCCCCCTAGGCGCCGTAGAGGTTCAGGTCCCTGAAGACCCAGTGGTGGCCCTGGTGGGCACAGATGCCACTCTGCGCTGCTCCTTCTCACCCGATCCTGACTTCAGCCTGGCGCAGCTCAACCTCATTTGGCAGCTGACAGATACCAAACAGCTGGTGCACAGCTTCGCGGAGGGTCGGGACCAGGGCAGCGCCTACGCCAACCGCACGGCACTCTTCCCGGACCTGCTGGCTCAGGGCAACGCGTCCCTGAGGCTACAGCGCGTGCGCGTGGCTGATGAGGGCAGCTTCACCTGCTTCGTGAGCATCCGGGACTTCGGCAGTGCCGCAGTCAGCCTGCAGGTGGCAGGTGAGCGTGAGGAGGGCGCTCATTCCCCTGTCTTCACACCTCAGATATGCCCCTGCCCACCATTGACCCCAGATCCAGGCCCCAGAGCTGACCCCTAGCACTCACAGCCCCAGGAAACCATTTCCTTCACTGCATCTCCCCTGCCCCTTGCCTACTCTTTGAACCCTGCTCTGTGCCCCCCTTCAGCTCCTTACTCGAAGCCCAGTATGACCTTGGAGCCCAATAAGGACCTGCGGCCTGGAGACACAGTGACCATCACATGCTCCAGTTACCGGGGCTACCCCGAGGCCGAGGTATTCTGGCAGGACGGGCAGGGAGCGCTCTTGACCAGCAACGTCACCACATCGCAGATGGCCAACGAGCAGGGCTTGTTCGACGTGCGCAGCGTGCTGAGGGTGGTGCTGAGCGCCAACGGCACCTACAGCTGCTTGGTGCGCAACCCCGTGCTGCAGCAGGATGCCCACGGCTCTGTCACCATCACAGGTGAGGCGACTGGCAGACAGGAAGGAAGGATGTGTTTTTTCAAGTTCAGACTCAGCACTGGTCAAAAGACTGTTTAAAAACCACTCTCACACAGTTCAGGTGTTTCAGACTCTCCCCAACAAGAAGTCCTTAAAGGACTTTAATGAGCTGATAAGAATAATTTGTAATATTTTCCTTCCTAAGAGCACCTTAGGTGATACTTGTGCTTCTTATGTAGAGGACAAAGTAATGGCCTGGAATCAGAGGCATGGGCGGAGTTCTGGAGCAGCCTCAAGGTGGCCTGGGGCTATGGTGGTGTAGTGATTTCCAACCGGAACCTCCCCCGAGAATGGGAAGGTGTTGCTTCATCGGTGGGCACTATCTGATTCTGGAGCCCCAGAGACCGCAGGGCCTCTGCAGCCTGTCAAACCTCTCACCTGGGCCAGTGTTGGCTTTTTCTGGCCGCAGTTGGAATAGCTGGGTCTGTCTCTGCTGCCCCCATGTGGCCAGATGCTAAATAGCGGTCTCTCAACCTCTGGTTTCTGGGATCCTAGCCTAGGCACCCTTCTCTTCCATTAGTGCACACCTAAGGGGGGCATCTCTTGTGCCTGGGGGTATGCAGAGGGCTCAAGCCCACGTTCAGGCCAAGGTTTCCACCAGTGTATGGACCTGAGAGTCCTCTATCCAGTCCTTCTCCAGGCTTATTTGTTCAGCCTGGTCCCTTAATCCTTCCTCCTGGGCCAGCCAAGCTTTCTCAGGGGCCACCCTGCACCACCTGGGACCAGAACAGCTGATTCTGTCTGTCTCTTCCCATGGCTTCTACCCATCCACCCACACCATCCAGGTCTGATCACCAGCCTAGTTTCTACACAAAACTCAGGACTTACTGCTTGTTCCTGTTTTGCTTCTCCCTCTTGAGTGGGCCCTGGGCCTCACATGGGCCACACAAGCCCAGAGCCAGTGCTTCTTACACTTGTTTTCTAGGAGTTCATGGCTCAGTCTTCCTTCTAGTCTGTGTATTTCTTTCTAGCCAGGCTATGTTTCCTCTGCCTACCACCTCCCCAAGATTGACCCCATCCCCTTCCTGGAGAGACCTTGCTCTCTGGGTGAGAGTCACTCCCCTGGGCTCTGATGCTCTCAGAAGTCCCCCTGACCTTTTAGAGAGCACCACTTGGGTCTTGTGGTAAAAACATTGTGTTCACAGGAAACAATAGAAAACTCAGGATAGTGTGAGATTGACAGGAAGTGGGAACTTTTCAGGGAAGAAAAGGGGTGTCAGGAAGTGGTCAGGAGAGGCCTCTAGGGGGAAATGTGAGTAGAGAAGAATCTTGAAGGATAGATGGGCTTCATGATCATTTGGGCTGAATATATGTAAGTGTGATTGCAGGGACATTGTTTACTCCACTTAAGAGAAAAATTTGCTTTAAATTGCTTTAGCAGATAATGTTTTAATAAAACCCTTAAACTGCTAATTACAAATAATAGTCCTTCGTTACATTTATAAGACATTTAGAATTCTGAAAAGTACTTTCATTTAGGCCCATGTTGCCAAGCACATTTCACAGATGAGGGAACTTAGGTCCAGAAAAGGAATTTTTCCCAGGCCAGAGAATAACACAGTGGCTCTGAATACTTTGGAGAATCTTTGAAAATTGGATAAATCCCCAGACACATGTGTGATTGCATGTGATAGTTTTGAGGGTTCCTGGCCCCCCCTAAACCCACCATGGAGGTCTGTAGACCCCAGCTCCCATACCCTGCAGTGAGTAGATGAACTAGGATCAGAATCCAACTTTGGCCTCTTGGCCTAATTTCCTGTCCTCCCCACCAGCCGGCCTCCTGTTTTTGTTAGAGCAGGTCTGGCCTACTTTGGAGCCCTTGGCCTGTATTTTGCTTTGGGGAGCTTTGTGCCTTGTCTGAACATTCTGGGATTCAGGCTTTGAGGCACTGGACCTGGTCTCTCCCATAGCTGATGGAAGTTAGTTAAGCTGACAATGCAGCATAGAGTCTCTACGTGAAGGCTTTATGGAGAGAGACCCTGGGCTTGGGTCTAAGCCTAGCTCTGACCTTTAGTGGTTGAGTGGGGTCAATTCTGACCTATGTTCTAGACATCAACACCAGCCTGAGAGTAGACATAGAAACAAGCCGCCCAGAGTATTTTTGTGGCTCTGCACCCTCCCCACTGCAGGAGCCTCATCCTGGGACTCAGAGGTTTCTTAGATATGCTGTCTTCCTCTCTTGCTCCTGCTCTAAAGTTAGTGGGGAGCCACAGAAGGTTCTTGAGCATCATTCAACTGCAGACTCTTTAGCATGTTGGGGGATGTCCACATTGGCCATGGCTGTATCTGGATTTGGAAGGAATATGGATGAATGGGAAAGTGGCATTGGGAATGTAAATGACCTCTACTCATAGTGCTAGGGTCCACTGGAGCCCCAGTCCTGTTCACAGCTTGACTAATGCCCTCAGGGTAATGAGGGACAGGCATGACAGTCTCTCCCTATTCTCCCACATCCTCTCCCAGGGCAGCCCATGACATTCCCACCTGAGGCCTTATGGGTGACTGTGGGGCTCTCCATCTGTCTCGTTGCACTACTAGTAGCCCTGGCCTTTGTGTGCTGGAGGAAGATTAAACAAAGCTGTGAGGAGGAAAATGCAGGTAAGTGGGAGAGAGTGGTTATGTCTGTGTGTAAATGTATGCATGTGTGAGCACTCACAGTGTGCCTGTAATATCAATATAAGTATGTGGAAAATGATGGAATGGGTGTGGGTATGCAAATTGGGCTGGATTCAGTGTATGTATGTTGTGGGTGGGCAAACTTGAGACTGAATATGTCTTGTGGGTGCAGGGCCAATGTGAGCTTACCTGTCAGTGTGCAAATATAGCAGGATGAGTGTGGCTTTAAGTGTAACTGAGAGTGAGTGGGTGGATGTACAAGGCTGAAGTGTGACAAAGAGTTGAATATGTCTGTGGAAGTAAGAGTGAGTATGAGATTATAAGGCAGTGAACATGAATGTGTTTGTGAGTGAGAGAGCAGGTTTAGAACACAGAAATTTAGCAGCACAACTGTGAATGTTTCAGTGGTTTTGTGTGACTGTGTATGAATGTGTGGGTAGATTCTGAAGCTGATGCCCTTTGCCAGGCTGAGCCTCAGTATGAGTTGACTATTGCAATTGGTAAGGAGCTCTGGTAGCACAGTGCCTAAGGCATCTGACTGCTAATTAGAAGGTTGGTGGTTCAAACCCACCAGCCACTCTGTGAAAGGAAACCTGGGCAATCTACTTCCGTAAAGATTTAGTGCCTCGGAAACCCAATGGGGGTTGCTATGAGTCTGAATAGAGTCGATGGCAGTGGGTTTGGTTTGGTTTATTGCAATTGGTAGGTGGGTGATTTGACATTGGGAGATAGGTGAGTTGACCATGGTAGGTGGCTGACTTAACTCTGTTAAGTGGCGGATGGATGAGTGGACATTGGCGCATTGGTAAGTTGGTGCTGCTGGATGGTAGATGGGTAAACAGAGGCATGAGAGTAGATGGGCAGTCAGAGGCTGAAAAAAGACTAGCTGTCAGGAAGGAGAATGTGTATATGAATGGAGAAGAAATCGGTCAGTTGATAGATGGGTAAGGCCTGTGCATTGACAGCTGGGTAGGCCAGGGGAAGGGTGAGTGGATAATAAATGGATGGGTGTATATGTTGGAGGTGCTACTTGACTGACTGGTGCATGCATGGATGAGGTATTGGGGTTGGTGGGTTGGTGGAGGGGTGGATAAGGGCTCTTTGACTAGGTGGGTGGTGGGCTCCAGGCTGGGAGCCCTTTCGACCTGCCACAAGGCTCTGCTCTGCTCTGCTCTGTGCTGATCTCAAGCTCTGACCCTGTGAACAGCATTGGAAACACAGTTCAAGCCTGCTCAGGCCTCATTTACCTGCATTCCCAGATGGGAAGTGTAGTGATGAAAGTGAGGCTGAGAAAAGTTTTTGGTTCAGTTAGATTTCTTGTCTCCCAGGAACTGAGGACCAGGAGGGGGATGGAGAAGGATCCAAGACAGGTGAGTCTGAGCTTGGAGCTGACCTGGGCTGGAAAAAGCACACAGGGAACAGGACAGAGGACATGACAGCCTGGAAGGGCCAGATTTGCTTTAAGATTTGAATCAAGTATGCTGTTTGGCCTGAGGTCTCTCACGCCAGAGTCTGGTATTTGCTTAGAGTTAGACCTAGAGATGGATCTCCCCTTCCAAGTGGTGCTTCATTTCTTCTGCTTACCTTTACCCACCCACCAGGGCTGGTCCCGCCCCTCGTGACCCTGTACTATTGCAAGGTCTGGTAGCTTCTTAGGGGTGGGCTCAGAAGACAGGGCTGTCCTGGGCACAGAGTTTAGAGTCAGACAGCCTCGGTTTAAGTTCCAGCCCTATCTCCTACAAACTGAGAAGCCTTGGCCAAATCACTTCATGTCTCTGAGCTTCAGTTTTCTCATCTGTAAAATGAGTGTAACAATAGAGCTTACCTTCATAGGTCATGTGGGTTAAATTAAATAAACTAATGTATGTAAGGGAGCTCTGGTAGCATAGTGGCTAAAGCACTTGACTGCTAACCAGAAGGCTGGCGGTTCAAACCCACCAGCCACTCCTCGGAAGGAAGGTTGGGCAATCCTACTTCCGTAGTGATACTGCCTCAGAAACCCAAGGAGGGGTCGACTCGACGGCACATAACAACAACAATGTATGTAAAGTGCTCAGTTATATACCCATCACCTAGTGAGTGCTTGGTACACTGGAGCCCTGTTGTTAGGTAAATAGTTAAAGATGATCCCACTGTAATAAGAGGCTGGGTACCTTGTAGGAAGGTGCTTTATTTCTCTGGGCTTCAGTTTCTCCATCTATAAAATGGTCAGGCTGACCCTTGCCCTGATGGCACTGGAGGGCTGTTCAAAACTGTCTTGAGAAAGGATAGGAAAGTGATTGGCAAAGGAGATGGTATGGGGGAGGATACAAATCAGGAGCCTAGCTTGGGGTGAGCACCAACTCACTCATGCCATGACCACTGGAGGCCTCACTACCTTCCCTTCCAGGGGTGCCTGGGCTGGGAGAAGTAGATTCCTGCTGGCCCATTTGGGATGGTTCCCTTCCCACCCCCACGGAAGGAGTGGCAGAAGATTGACACCTGGGGATTGCTGTAAATCGTGGCAATTAATTTTGGTGCCCGTGTGTGGCAGCCACAGAGACAGCCCTGGAATTGGGCCTCATTTTTCATGCTCAGAGGCAGATGTGGTTGGAAGAAGGGAAGGAGTAAAGAGAAGAGAAGGCCAGTGATTTGTTCAGGCTCAGTTCCACATGGTCCCAAGCCCAGTTCTACGAGGTCTCAGGCCCACCTCTGGATACCTATAGATATGCCAAGTTCTCTATTAGCTCTCTACATCACTTTTGTTTGTGGAGCAGCCTCAGTGCATTTTCACTTCTCAGCTCATTGGAGGGCAGGTGATTGTTCCCATTCTATAGATGCAGAAAACTGAGGCCCAGCGAGAAGGGTGACAAGCCACAGTGGAGCTTGGGACAGCAGCCTAGGGCTCCTTCCCTGGTGCTGCAATGTCCCCACTCTCCCAACTTCTTCCACCTTCTCTCTCTTCCTTGCAGTCCCTTTAGCCTCTACTTCTTCCTCAGCTTCTGTCCCTCTCCCCTCTCCTGACCCCTTGTCCTGCTGCTTTCCATAATCCCCCTCTCACAGCAGACTCCATCCTTTTTTGCAGCCCTGCGGCCTCTCAAACATGCTGAAAGCAAAGAAGGTAAAGACAAGTGGTGCTTGAGATTGTGGGTCTGTGTGTCTGTGCACCTGTGTGTAGGAGACTGGGAGGGTTATTCATTGGTGACCTGAGGTTCCCTCCCCAGAAGAGCTGCCTTGACTTCCCCCCTTGTGAGATGGCATAGAGCTGAGTAACTGAGGTCCCCACATTAGTTGGAATACAGGTCACAGCTGCTCTGTATAGTGTTCAATGGCAGCAGTAGAGGCCTAGGTTGGGGCCTAGGGGATGGAGATAAATGATTCTCCCATGTTGTTCTGGACCAAATGAGACATAGAAGAGCAGAGCAGATAGGGATCAAAGTGTCAGCTTGGTTTCTGGTGAGTGTGGCCTGGGTGTGAGAAGCAGTGGGCTTTCCAATCCTGCTCCCCTATGAGGCAGCCTGGGGCCTGGTCTCTGGCCAACTAGCCAACTGCAAAGGCAGAGAAATCAGATGGAGCCCAAGAAACAGAAGAGGAGCACATGTCAAGTCCTTCTTCCAAACTCTTCATTCAGGCTCAGGAGTGGAGAGAGGCCAAGGGTGTGAATCTGAGAAGCCAGAGGGAGGGAGGTTCCCCCACAGCATCATTCTTGAGGAGATCAGTATGAGAAGGGGCAGTTGGGAAAGGGTTTCTGGCTAGAGGAGGGAAGTGGGCCAGGCATTGGAGGATATATTGGATGGACAGGCAGGGGGAGATGGGAAGGAAAAGTATCCTAGCTAAAGGGAACAGTTGGGAGGCCAGAGTGTGTGTAGTGTGAGTGGCCCCTGGGGACTGAGGACAGAGGCTCCCTTGGACACCTTCCTGGCCATGTCTAACACCCAGCTCCTGTGCTTATTATGCCAGGGCCTGTGAGAGCAGTGGTTGGCACAGGGAACTGCTGGTTGAACTGCTATGGCCAACCTCACACTCATCGCTAACCCTGAATATGTGACCAGAACCTAGGGTTCTGGTGCATCCCCACCCACTCCTTGCCCTAGAATAGAACTTGCTGTGTTTAATGTTGTTTTCCTCTTTGTTCTTCCCATCCTGAAATACAGATGATGGACAAGAAATAGCCTGACCATGAGGACCAGGAAGCTGCCGCCCTGCTTGGAGCCTGTACCTCCACTGGGCCCTCAATGTGAGCCCAGGGCTAGGGGCTTCCCTGCCTCCAAGAGATGGGTCCTGTTACTCTGGTGGGTCTACTCACTCTCCAAAGGACACGATACTTAGACTAACCCCCTGTTCCCACTACTTTATTTCTCTGATGGACTTGATTCCCGAGTCACCCTACTGCCTTATTTCTCTGATGACATGATACATAAACCATCCTGCTGCCTTATTTCTACAGACACAGCTACAGAACACCCCACCACCTTATTTCCCCAGGGACCTGCCACCTGCACCATCTGGCTATCTTTTTTCTCCAAAGGACACAATATTCAGACTGATCCTTTGCTTTATTTCTCCAAAGACATGATACACTTCTCAATGACCCTTATACACTAGTTGTCATTTCTCAGCCTTGTAGTCCTGATTTCCCCCGTAATCCCATCTCTCAAGGTCCCTGCAATCTCAGCAGCTCTTTGAGTCTAGAGGCTGTTTCCTCCTTCTCTGGCCCCAATATTAGCTTTTTCCTTCTCCACTGAGTAAAAACAGGACACACTCAGCCCCCCCACAGGTGTGTACATATATACAGTTGCACGTGCTGGAACACGTATATCCCTCTACCTCCCTACCCCCCACTGCCGTCTCATTTGTGGTACCCTGGGCTGTGCCCTGTGAGCACCTCCCCTCTGATTAGCCCTCCCCATAAGAGGCATGTGCTGGTCACATGACTCTCTTGGATGTGTGTGATGGGCTCCCCCTGGGATCAGCCTCTGTCCCTGTCTTTCCTGCCTTGGGACCCACAAAACATTGATTTTGTTCCTTTCATTTATCCACCCAATTACTGTTTATTCAGCATCCACTGGGTGTCAGCACTGTGTTAGGTGCTGGGGACCCTGAGTGAGCAGGCAAGTAACTCTTTCCCTCAAGGATCTCACCATCCAGGTGGGAAACTCGTGAGGAAACAGACAAGGAGCTGTGTGTGCATCAGCTGGAGGACAGTTAGGGAGGGTGGTTCTTTGCAGATGGCTTGCTCCCTCCTCACCCCTCTTTTGTGCCCACAGCTTCTGGATACCTCACCCCCTACCCCATCCCTAATCCTTACCCAGAGCATGGGGCAGGGGCAGAAACCTGGGGAGAGGGCCATAGCCTCTTGCCACAACTGGGGACTGATGGTTTCCAGTGACATGCTAGTATGAGCCTGGAACAGCTGGCAGGTGGCCATGGGCCCCCAGACCTTGGATAGCAGCAGCATAGGTGAATCCTAGGACCTCCCTCATTGACTAGACTTGGGGGGTGGGGCCAGGAGAGGCTGTGGGGCACAGATGCTTGCTCCCTACCCAACCATGGTGCTATTCCAGGGCTGGGGCCAGCACCTGGCTTGTCTCTGGCCAGCCTCCAGCAGAATAGAACTTCTGATGTTCTGGTGTCCGCCTAGTGACATTTTTCCCCCAAGAACGGAGGACGTGGGGATTTTTAATTTAAATATGGGACGCTGAGGGATTTTGTAAACCAGGGGGTGGAATGTCTTGGGGAAAAATAAATGCCTTTGTTAAAAGCTTTCTCTCTGTAAGTGTTTGGAACCAGGATGGGGCACCAGGACTCTGCAAAAGGATTTCCTCCAGGAAATTTCAGGCTGGCATGAGGCGGCCTGGGTCTCTTTATGCTCATCATTAAGGGATGTTGGTGTGTGAGCAGAGATCCTAGCAGATTCTGAGCTGTCCCAAGACCCTGTTGCAAAGTCCACTGATTAAACTGAGAAGTGAAGCAAAAGCTTGCCCTGAGTAGCCAAAAACTGGGACCTCCAAGTGCTTGGGACTCAGAGAGAGGCAGTAACCAGAGGCCTAGAGGCAGTGAGAAGCCACGATGAGGGTGGAGTGTGGAGTGGCTGGTGGGCAGCAGAGTCAAACGATACAAATGCAACAAAGAGTGTGAATGGCTATGTGCCACTCGTCTCTCTGGCCTCAGTTTCCTTTTTGGTAATGTTAGGTCTGGTGACGTAGTGCCTAAGGCATTTGACTGCTAACCAGAAGGCTGGTGGTTCAAACCCACCAGCCGCTCCTCGGAAAGAAGACTGAGCAATATACTTCTGTAGTGATAATGCCTCGGAAACCCGAAGAGGGGTCACTAATAGTTGGAACTGATTCCATGGCAGTGAGTGTGGTTTGGTTTTTGGAATGTGAGGTCAGATGACCAGAAAGCCACACCTTTGGTCATTGTATGGACTCCTCCCACTCCTCGGAGCACCACCTGGTTTCTTTTTCTCAGAAGATTCAAACCCAAGGGTTGTTTAGGATCTTGTCTGATGCTTCCATTTTATTGCTGGGGAAGCTGAGATCTAGGGCCTGGAGAGGAGCTCTATGTGCTATTCTTGGCCGATCCAGTGGACTGGGCATCAGGCTGGGGTCAGAGGTCAAGGCCCAGGCCCTAGAGCTGTCCTGTGACTTGAAGCAATACATTTAGCTCTCTGGGCCTTAGTCTTCTGAGGACATGGAAGTTTTAACCACCTTTCATCTCAAAACACTGAGAGGAGGTAGTGAATGTTGCAGGCAAACAGATTTCCAGACAGAACCAGGCTGAGGGATGAAGGAACCCACAAAGCATTCTGTGTCCATTTGCCTCTTAGTGACAGTGTCTCAGCTCTTGGCTGGCAGTCAGTCCCCACAGCATCACAGGCCTGGAGCAGCAAGAAGAGCCTAGACTGGGAGTCAGGACACTGGACTTTTAATCCTGGCTCTGCTATTAACTGCCACCAAGCCTCTGATTTTTTTTTTTTTTTTTTGTCTTTTATCTCTTGTTGTTGTTATGTGCCGTTGAGTCCAACCCGACTCATAGCGACCCCTCCTTGGGTTTCCAAGGCAGTATCACTACGGAAGTAGGATTGCCCAACCTTCCTTCCGAGGAGTGGCTGGTGGGTTTGAACCTCCAGCTGTCTGGTTAGCAGGCAAGTGTCTTAGCCACTATGCTACCAGAGCTCCCTTAAATCTCTTAAAGAGAGGTGAGATGTCTCCTGAAAGGAATCCCTGGGTGGCACAAACAGATAAGCGCTCAACTAATAGCTGAAAGGTTGACGCTTCAAACTCACCCAGAGATGCCTCAGAAGTAAGACCTGGCATCTGCTTCTGAAAGGTCCCAGCCTTGGAAATCCTGTGGAGCAGTTCTGCTCTGCACACGTGGGGTCACCATGAGTCAGAATCAACAGCAGCTAACAACAACCACCATGTCTCCTGAAAAATATGTGGCATTCTCACCAACGAGGGTATTTATTATAAGGTTGATGGCTCTAGGAGTCCCCCTGCATGTGTTCCGAGTGGGTTTCCAATCAAAGACTTGGGCCTTTGTCCTTTATACTCTCGAGTGTCCTTGTGCGTGTCACTTCACTGGGCTTCAGTCCCCACCTGTGAAGTAGGGACAATAATAGCTTCTCTTTCATAAGATTGTTGTGAGAATTGGACAAGACAGTGGGTGAAAACCCATGCTGCCAACTCTAAGTGCTGGGCACAGGGGAGGGGTTGATTTTTTTCCTTTCTTGTAGTCATGGTTGCACACTCTTGCTCCAGAGGTGATTGTATAGATGGAGGGCAGTGACCCAGAGCAAGCTGAGCCTTGGTTTACCCATCTGTAAAACAGGCACAGTAACCCATACCTTTTCTTTCTGAAGGGGCCGTAATAAGGTTCAGACATGACACTATATGAAGTGCTCAAGGGAGGGACCCAGTAGCTGTGGGACTTGCCTGGGGGCTGAGGAGTGAGGAAGGTGTCCCCTGGTGATGAGTACCCCAGAGAGCAGTATTTTTAGCTGCTCTTCCTGGGCAAAGCTCCAGCTCCTGCATTTTAATGGAGAAATAATTCTCACAGTGTGACATGCTTTAGCCTGCAGGTGTCATATCCATATTAAAGAGAGGACAGAGCAAGGGTTCATTTGCCTGGTTGGAGGTGTGACCAGAATTTGCCTCCAGGACCATTTGTAACAAGGGCTGTGAAGACCAATTAGTGATCTGACCATTCAGAGAGAGGAGGGGGGGGATGGTGGCAGCATTGCTGGGGTGCACTAAGTCATCCTGCCTCTTTCTCAACCTGCTTGTTTCCTCTTCTGGTGCCTTGCCTTCCCCTGAGTTCTTTTCAGGGAGAGGCACCTGATCTTGCTGGGCCCCAGGAGATGGTTGTGGGAGGGGATGCTGGTGTGTAAGCAGAGTTCCTAACAGATTCTAAGCTGTCCCAAGACCCTTTTGCAAAGTCCACTGATTAATCTGAGAAGTGAAGCCAAAGCTTGCCCTGAGTAGCCAAAAACTGGGATCTCTAAGTGCTTGGGACTCACAGATAAGTGGCAACAGAGGCCTAGGGGTAGCGAAAAGCTGCAATGAGGAGTGGAGTGTGGAGTGGCTGGTGGGGAGCAGGGTCAAGTACAAGTGCAACAAATACAGAAATGAATAAAGTGATTGTTCCCACCCCCACTCTCAAAGGGAATCACTAGTAACAGGTTGTCAACCTTCCAGAGGAGTCTGGTGGTGTAAACAGCTAATACACTGGGCTGCTAACTGAAAGGTTAGAGGTCTGAGTCTACCCAGAGGTGCCTGGAGAAAGATCAGCTGATTAAAACCCTATGGAGCACAGTTCTACTCTGATACACATGAGGTTGCCATGAGTCAAAGTTGACCCAGTGGCAACTGGCATTCTTTCCAGGGTTTTCCCCTAAAAAAAAAACCTACAAACCCACTGCCATCAAGTTAATTCTGATTCATAGAGACCCCCACTGGGTTTCCCAGGCTGTAAATCTACAGAAGTAGATCACCCCATCTTCCTTCCACAGAGCAGCTGGTGGGTTTAAACGGCTAACCTCCTGGTTAGCAGTCAAATGCCTTAGGCACTCTACCACCACAGTTCCCTGGCTTTTCCCCTAGGCTAACACATTTACAAAAATGAAATCATACATACTGTTCTTCAACATTTTATCTGTTTTCCTTTACCACTTTTCCAAGCCAGTGCTTCTAGAGCGCCTCCCTCCTCCTCTTTTTTATTGACGTATAACCTACGCTAAAAAAGCTCTGGTGGTGCAGTGGTTAAGGCATTTGGCTGCTAATCAAAAGGTCGAAGTTTGAACCCACCAGCTGTTCCACAAGATTGAAAGGTAAGGCAATCTGCTTCCATAAAGATTTATAGCCTTGGAAACCCTATGGGGGCAGTTCTACTCTGTCCCGTAGTGTTACTGTGAGGTGGAATCAACTCAATAGCAGTGGTTTGGTTTTTTATACTTGGGACACAAATAATGCAGTCTTTAAAAAAAAAAAACTTTTTATTGTGATTTGGGTAAAAGTTTATAGAATAAATTAGTTTCCATTCAACAGTTCATATACATTTTGTTTCATGACATGGACTGCAATCTCTACATGTAACAAATCTCTTCCCACTTCCTCCCTGTGGTTACCTTTTCCCTGTGTCCTGCTTTCCAATTTGTTCCTGCCCTCTGAGCTATCTCCCTGCAGAAAAGCTGCCCTTCTGATCTCCCATGGTTGATTGTTCTAAGGAGTGCCACTCCTGGTGTAATTGTTCACGTCATAGTCCTGTCTATTGTTTGGCTGAGAGCTAACCAATGGGAGTGAGTCCAGTTCCAAGCCTGACCAACCTAAGGCCATAATCTCTGGGGTTTCACCAGTCTATCAGACCAATAAGCCTGGTCTTTTTTTTTTTTTTTTAAGATTTTGAGTTTTGTTCCACGTTTTTCTCCCACTCTATTCAGGATCTCCTATTTTGATTCTTTTCCAAGTGGTTGGCAGTGGTAGCTGGGCACCATCTAGTTCTTCTGGTCTCGAGATCATGTAGGCTGAGGTTCCCATGGTCTACTAGTCCCTTAGACTTAATTTTCCACGCATCTTTTTCTTCACTAGTCTTTGCTCCAGATGAGGAGAGACCAATACTTGCATCTTAGATGGCCACAGGCAAGCTTTTAAGATCCCAGTTGCTACTCACCAAAGTAGGATGGAAAACAATGTTTTTGTGAACTGTGTTATGCCAATTGAGCTTGATGTCTCCTGTGACCATGGTCCAGAGCCCACAGGTCCACCGACTCACTCCCTTAAGATGTTTGGTTGTGGCTAAGAAGTTATCCGAACATTGTCCTCTGTTAGCTCTATACAAATAATGTAGTCTTGTGGCAGAATTTCTACAGTATAAAGCCTTACAAGTGGGATCTCTGGGTTATGGGGCCTGAGCAATTTAATCATTGGTAGAGTTGCCAATCGTTTGGGCTACTTTTCTAGCCAGTCCCTGTGGCAGCAAGAATGTGTTTGTGAAGAACACTTAAGACCTTTAGCAAAACTAATTCTAGACCTGGTGGGCAAACGTTGCTTGGAATTCACAACCAGCTGGGTGGGAGCAGGGGCATACCCGGACTCAGCAGTGGGGGGCCGATGGGTGTTCAGCTTTTCTTCCTTTCCCCCATCCAGACAGCCTATCCCGTAAGCTTCTGCCTTGTGGCTGCAGCCTTATCACTTTCTTATGATCTGTCTTTACATTTCTGGGACCTCAGTACTGGAGGTGAGTGTGTCTGCCTCCTGCTGGATGGTCTGGTCATAGCACCACAGCTTGATTGTGTGCCAGGGTTGAGTTGAGCCCTGACCATAATTGATAGGGCTTCATCAACACCTTGACGGATATATATACCTCAGGGCAAGTTTGAGCTCCTGCACTTGTGTCTGAGGAAGTTCATACCACCATTGAGTTCCACCAGCTCCAGATAATTATGGTGACACTGTCACCACTGGAAGTCCCTACATGGCTCAAGTGGTTAACTGTTCAACTACTAACTGAAAGGTTGGTGGTTGAAAGCCACTCAGGTGCCTCAGAAGAAAGGCCTGGCAATTTGCTTTTAAAAGATCACAGGCTTGAAAACTATGGAGTGTAGTTCTACTTTATAACATATGGGGTCACCATGAGTCAGAATCAACTGCTTTTTTTGTTTGCTTGTTTGTTTTCCCCACCATCACAAGGGGGTTACTTTATTAGAGCAGAGAAGAGTCTGAGGCTGATGGGGCAGACAAATCCCAACTCTCAGAGACAGAGAGACTGAGTTTTACCTCTGGCCTTTCCCCAGTATCTGAGCAGCATAACATCCTCCTCCCCTTAACCTCCTTATCTGATATGATATCTTCACCTTCATCACCCTCCTCTGGACATGTTTCATCATTGTCCCTTTCAGAGTGAGTTCCTGGCATGGATCATAATGTTTCAGCTCATAATAGATTAGCTTCTCTCCTCCTTGATCCTGAGCACCATGCTTCTAATGATACAGCTCCAGATCCCATTAGTCCAGTGGTTCTCAGCCCTGGCCAGACATTAGAATCACTTAGAGAGATTTTCAGTAGTAATGATGCCTGGGTTCCACTGCAGAGGTTCTGATGCATTTGATTGAGATCATTGCTAAATATTTGATGTGCATACTCTGGGGACTCTAGCTTACAAGTTAATTCAAAATGGGATTCAGAGAACAACTCTGAACAGAAATATTAGAGAGGAGCAGAGAAAGTAGATGCTTCCAGGCACCTGAGACAAGTTGGCTTATCTCAATGGTCACTTAATCAGACCAAAGAGTTTTCATTTTTTTTATTTGAAGGAAGCTCGGAAAATACATGTTTGGTAAAAAGAAGAGTGAGACCTTGTTCCCTGTGTTGTGGGTCCCAGGAACCTTAATTTCCTGCCCTCATTCAGATCATATACCTACCTGTGGTCTGGGAAATGAGGAGGGATGGGGTGCCATGGATGATGCTAAGTCCCTTTCAGCTTGAGTATAGAAAATGGGGGGACTTTCCCACTCCTGAGTGCCCCCCCATCCTCACTGCTTCCCTTTCTCCCTCAATCTTTCTCTAGTCGCCCCCAGTCCTCCAGATGTGCACAGACACATGGCTGGTTCTGACTCCCTTCCCCCTCCCTCCAGCACCATGTTCTCCACAGAGGGCAGAGCCATCTGTCCTGCTCCCTGCAGCCATCAGTCTGTGTGTGTGTGCCAGGCTCAGGGAAACAGCCCTCATGCTCTTCCTGCTTTCCTCCCTCCCGATGTCAAGCTTGCTCCTGCCCCAGGATATCCTGGGGTCTTTGCTATGCTGAAGGACTCCCAGTGGTACAACAGTTAAGTGCTCAGCTGCTAACCAAAAGGTTGACAGTTTGAACCCACCCAGCAGCTCCAAGGGAGAAAGACCTGGTGATCTGCTCCCATAAAGACCACAGCCTAGAAAACCCTAGGAGTCGTTCTACTGTGTCACATGGGATTTCTATGAGTCGGAATCAACTCAAGGGCGCCTAACACCAACTATTACACTATAAGCCTGCAGTATCTAGTGTGACTGGAGCATAGCATCACTCCTCTACCACTTCCCCCCAGTTCATCTCACCTGAAGGTCTCTGGATCTAGTCCTTAGTCTCAAAACTATGTATCCAGAGTGTGTCTGCTTACCCAGTTCTGTAATTCTGTCAGGCTATCACACCGTGGGGGTCCTGATCTGGGCTGCCTCTTGTGTTTCAATATCCTCCCCTGAAAAGTTCCTGCAGAGGGTGACTCCCCACTGTTGCGGGTTGGGGAGGAGGGACTGACAGACATCTCTGCAGAGCCTGACCAATATTGTGCCTTATTTGCTAAGATAATGTAGTGTCATTTGCTGCTAATGATTGAATGCACTACTTCTTCCTATAGCTTTTGTAATTGCAGTGAATCCCATCAGTGGTGATGGCAGCTTCAGGAAACCTTCTGGGAACCCAAAGCTGGCCTGGTTGCTGGAGGAGCACAGCCTCCTTGGGTGACCACACTGAGGCCCTTGGTAACCTGGAGGCATGGCCAGGATGCTGATTTCCTTGGCATCTCTAGCTGTGCCGTCCTTCTGAGTGTCCGCTGGGAGAATCTGGGTCAGCTCAACAAGAGAGTGTACCAGCAGCCAGGGGGTCTGGGTCCAGGGCAGTTGTGGAGTGGGTGCTACAGGCTGCAACAGGAGAGTGTATTGTGTTCTGTCTGGAGGATGGGTGGAGGGAGTGAGAGTGGGTGGAGGCCACATCTGGGAAACATAAGGGAGAAGGAGACAGAGATATGACTGATGAGTGGCAGAACTTGCATGTGCCATTGTCAATCCTGTACAGCAGCCTTTGCTCCAGCCCTCCCCTCAACCTAGTCTGCCCTCTCTCTCCCTACCTGTGGGAATCCTGCACACTCCCTCCCTTGCCTCCCCCGCAGATCTTTGATGGCACCTCAGTGTTTCACAGCCAAGATGAAGCACTGGCTTATTCATTGCTCTCTGGGAGTTCATCTTTGTCTCCAAGAGCAACTCTGTATTTCCCCAGAGTCCAGGGCTGGGCACAGAGCATTCCCAATCCTCTGGGACATGCAAGTAAGGAAGTACCTACAAGCACTAGCATTCAGGTCTCCAAGTGGAAGTAACTGAGGCTGGGGTTCATTTCTGCACTAGCCAAGAACAAAGGATTTCCCAGCACATGAATAATGTAAATGAGGCTGCCAAAGGGTATTTAACCCATTTAAAGGAAAAAATAGAAGTCTTTTAGAAGCCCCTATTTACCCAGAAACAATTGATATGGTAATTGCAAGTCATTCATTTTTATTTACCTGAGACGGTTCCCTCAGCTCTCTGCACCCACTCTGCGTGGAGAATGCTACCTGCTAATCCTTGGAAAGCTGGGTACACTGAGTCTACTGTGTCCTTGAAGCCTGCATCTGTCAAATGGTGTCGAGAATAGCGCCCCTCCCCTGGCTGACTGAGACGGAGAGAGATTGTCCAAAGGACAGAGCCTTCACAAGGCCGCCTTATTTGCACTTTTACGGTGTAAATGGATAGGTTTGAGCAGAGGATCTGGTCTCAGGCTCAGCCAGGACAAAGGAGAAAGATTTGACCTGAGACCAATGGAGAAGGGACAAACAGTCAGATGGGCAGGACAGGTGGAGATGAGGGGATGGGGAGGACTGCTCATTGCTCAGCTGGAGATGTCAGTTGCTGGAGCCCAGGGCGAGTGGGGAGCAGCCGTGGCCCCCTGAGCATGAGCCCTGCAGATCAATGTAATCCCTTGGCCTGCGGATCGATTCTGTATCTCAGAGTTTAATTGGGTTGTTGGCTTTGGCTTGGGGAAGAGAAACAGGATCTTTCCCAAGGAGAGGAGCTTAGTCAGAAGTGGCCTTGGTGCCTCCACCCCTGCTCTGCCTATCCCTCTCTAGCTCCTCCCTGGACCCAGCCAAGGCTCCGCTGACCAGATGGGATGGAACTTGCAGTCATGATGCTGTGCTGAGGGGCCCCTGGGATGACCATCTCACCCTCTGCACCTGGTCTGATGTGGCCCTGGATATATATGTGCACGCATTGTAGGGGAGAGGGAGATGAGGAGAGCAAAGGGCAGTGTCTACAGATCTTGAAACATTAGCTTGCCCAGCAAGGAACCTGCTAGCCTCTTCCTCTCTGTACTGTTGCACTGCAAGAAGGGGAGGAATTGCCCAACAATGTGGGGTGGGGGTGGGGGGCAAAGCTCAGAGCAGGACCCAGGAGGTCCCTCCCTCCCAGCTCCTTTAGGACTCTGTTGAATACCCCAATGGGATTCTGTCCCCAGGACAGGAGCATGGGTATCTGAGAAACACTTCCTACAGAGGTTGGGGCTTTTCCTCTTTGCAGCCCCTGCAGGCCCAGCTCCTCTGAGTAAATATTTCAGCCGTGCTGATGCTGATAGTTGAGATCTTAAAGCGTACCTGTCCCTACAGCCTCTGCAACCTCCTTTCGGCTCCTGTGGTTTTCCTAATAAACACCTTTAAAATATTTATGAAGGCAACTTCAATGAAGTAACCCAACATGGCTTTAAAATGATTTTCTTCCTGTAATAGGTAGCTCAGACATGACCTCTAATTCCCAAACTCCCAAGTGCAGGCCCAACGGGGTAGAGCCTCAGGGTGGGCACTCAGGGGTCTCCATTAAAGAGTGAAGCAGTGGGGCCCTTTCCCTCTCTTGAGGCAGTCTTGGCCAGGCCTAGAGGCAGGTGTGGAGATGTGACAGTGTGATGAAGCTCGAGGGTTGAACTCTGGAGAAAGGACTCAAGGGTATGGACAGGCAGACCAAGGTTTTGGGATCACTTCTGGCAACAGAGGAGGTGGAAGACTGGAAGCTTCTTTAGAGCCACAGACAGCACCCCTAAGCCCTACCCCTGGGGGACTGAGAAGCCCAGGAGCTGGGAGGTAGGACCCCACTTTGTTGACATGAATGGGGAAGAACAATATTCTACAAGAAAGCAATGAATGCTGTGGACTGATGGATGAGGCCCTGGGTGCCTTGATGGCTGAACAGTTGTGGCTGAGCTTCCCAGCAGCCCTGGTGGGAGAGGGCATGATAGCAACATCTCATGTATACCTTAATAATAATAACAACAACAATAATAATAATAAATAGAGAAAAGAGAAACCAATTGACAATGATACAGAAGATAATCCTGGAGACCTGGGCTTTGAAAGGAAGTATACAGAAGTAGACTAGGCACCAACTAGTGGAAGAACCTGAATGAAAACAGAACTTAAGAACAGGCTCTGTTTGCCAAGTATGGCAGGGACATATGGGAGGCTGACAATGGGAAAGACAGGTGGTGAATATATAAGTGGTGCAAACTAGAAAACAGAGGAGCACAGCACAGTACCCTGCTTATGTAGATAACATAAAACAAAACAAAGAAAATTAAAATCGTGGGAAAACTACTCCAACATACAATCACCAATTAAATATAAGCAGAAAAATGTCACAATGTCTCAGAGACAACAGAGCATCACAGTCCACACAAAGAAGCAAGATAAAGCAGGAGAAACAAGGGATCAGGATAACAGACCCAAAACACATCCCTGAGGAAGAAGCAGCATTGGAACTCCCTGATAAGGAATTCAAAAGAAGGATATTCAAGTATCCAACAAATTGAGAGACAGATCTAGGAGAACACAGAGAAAACCCTAGAATAATTTTGAAAGACAACACAAGAACAAAATGACAAAATAAGTGAAAAATTAGAAAACATACAAAACCTACACATAGAAATCCAGAAGATTAATAGTAAATTTTCAGAAATAGATAAGACATTGAATGGGCAAAGGAGTAAAATGAATCAATGGAAGACAGAATTAGTGAGATTGAAGCCAAATACCTCAACACTTCTTTAGAAAGTGCTCAATCAGAAAAAAGATCAAAACAAAATGAAGAAAGCCTAAGGTTCATGTGGGATACCATCAAAAGGAATAAACTATGTGTAATCGAAATTCCAGAACAGGAAGAGACAAATAAAACCACAGAGAAAATTGTTGAAGATTTGTTGGAAGAGACTTTTCCTAGTAGGATGAAAGATGAGAACATACATTCAAGAAGTCCAATGAACCCCAAGCAGGATAGACCCCAAAAGAAAATCACCAAGACATATCATCATCAAACTCACCAAAACCAAAGATAAAGAAAGAAACCTTAAAGCAGCATGGGAAAAGTTACCTACAAGGGGCAACCAATAAGGCTAAGCTCAGATTTCTCAGCAGAAACCATGCAGGTGAGAAGACAATGGGATGGTATATATGAAACCCTGAAAGAGAAAAATTTCCAACCAAGAATTATGTACCCAGCAAAATTGTCCCTCAAATATTATGGTGAAATTAGGACATTTCCAGATAAGCAGAAATTAAGGGAATTTGTTAAAACCAGACCAACTTTACAAGAGATGCTAAAAGGAGCCCTGTGGACAAAGAAGCAACAACAGCAAACAACAACTGACCATTAACACACATGATGACAACCCAGCTATGGAAGTAGCCAAAGTAAAGAAGCCTACAAGACTGTAAACAGGGAACCAGAGACATCAACTGACAAATGAGGACAACTACAAATCAGAAAGAGGGAAAAAACTGTGTAGTTACAGAACTTCTAGATGGTAGGGAAGTCAAGACAACTACAAGATAGAACAGACTGTTCTAAACTTGGGAAGAAAACTATAAATCACAGGGTAACTGCAAAAAATAAAACAAACAAACAAAAAAACTGATAAAGCCTTCACATCAAAATAGAAAAGAGGACCAGCACAAATATTTAGCAAATACTAAAACAATAGCAATGAAGGAAGTGATAACACAGTTCATAAACAAAATGAGCTCAGCATAGAAAATTATACAGAACAAAGAAATCAGCACCACAAAAAAAGCACATAACAAAAATAACAGCAACAAATTCGTACTTGTCGATAATTACATATCTGGCAGGGAACTTATCTCTAAGATTTATAGAAAACTCCAATGCCTCAACAGCTAAGGAATTAACAATCCAATTGAAAAATGGGCAGAAGACATGCATAGACACTTCAAGGAGAATATTCAGGTGGGCAGCAAATACATGAAGAGATGCTCATGATCACTGGCCATCAGAGAGATGCAAATCAAAACAACAGTAAGATACCATCTCACCCCAGCACTGATGGCAAGGTTCAACAAGACAGAAAATAACAAATGCTGGCAGGGATGTGGAGAGACTGGGACTCTCATACACTGCTGGTGGGACTGTGATGTGATACAACCACTGTGGAAAGCAGTATGGCAATTCCTTAGAAAGCTGGAATTGGAAATACCACTTGACCCAGCAATCCCATTACTAGGTCTATATCCTAGAGAGGTGAGAGCCAGGATAGGAACAGATATATACACACCCGTGTTCATCACAAAACTATTTACAACATCAAAAAAATGGAAACAACCTACGTGCCCATCAATGGAAGAGTGGATGGGCACTCTTAGTTTGGTATGATCAAACTATGGTACAGACATACAATGGAATGCTATGCAGCCCTAAAGGATATCACTACAGAAGTAGTTTGCCCATTCTTCTCTCTGAGGAGTGGCTGGTGGGTTTGAACCACCAGTCTTCTGGTTAGCAGTCAAATGCCTTAGGCACTATGCCCCCAGAGCTCCTTCATGTATACATGCAGGAAGGAAATTCGGGATCTACCATTGGCCCCAGATTTGTAAGAGTGGTCTTTGAAACTCCAGGGAGCCCCTCCTGCCCCCCCTTTCTTGCACAAATCCCCAAGCTACCCTCTTGTGTCCAGCTAGGATGTCCTCTTGTCCTCCTGGTTCAGCTGGGGAGATCAGAGTTCCTCCTCACGCCCCTTGCAGGCTAGAAAGAAAACCTGTGTCCATCTTTCTCTCTCTCTAGGACACTGGCATGCAGATTGAGGGGAAGCCCTGATGTAGAGATCTGGGGAGGAGGGTTCTAGCCGCACCCTCTTGGCCCCCAGAAAACTCTTTAACAAGAGCTGTTTTCATCACCATCGCCTAAAGCCTGGAGCTGCTCTAATTACGTGTCAGACTGGAATCTGACAAGAAGCATTTTAATTATTAATTTGAAGTGTGCTGAGTGTCAGGATGGAGGAGGGTCAGTTCTCCAAGCTCATGCCTAGCCCTGGCGGGACCTCATTAGTGACATGTTGAGGTGTCTATCTCCCAGCCTCCCCTCCTAGCTGGAACCTCTTTTCTGCCAGCGCCTAAAATCTGTCTCCCTCTGCTGCCCTCCCTAACCCCTTATTTTGCCCAGCTTTTTCTTGGTTTCTTTATTTTCTTGAGACAGTAAGAGTCTATTGCTCCCATTATATAGATGGAGGAGACTGAGGCCCAGGAAGGGCAGAGGATCATTCTGATGTCAGAGTGCATTAACCACAGGCAGGGCAGGCCCTTTGGATTTCCCAATTCTAGGCTCCCTAGTTCTTGCCTAGTGGAGGTGGCCTCTTGTAGACCTATCACATGTCATCCACATGTCCACATCACCTAAGATGTCATGCAAACTTTGCTTGGATTTGTTACATGCATCTGTCTTCTTTAAGGAGTAGGTTCCTTGCTCCACTGACACCTAAGTGTGAGAATGCCCTTCTGAGTTCTGGGGCCAGACCTGTGTCCTGTGCCTGCTTTGGCAGAGTCAAGGTCTGCCGTGGACCAAGGACATAATTTTGCTTGTTGCCTCCCATGCCCTCAGTCAAGGGAGACTCATCCTCTGTTCATTGGTTGTTCTCTGAATTTAACCCTCTACACTCTCCTGTGTATTGAGGGCTGTCTCTTCTGTTACATGTCATTGCTTCTGCAATCTGGATTCAGGGCCAGAAGCCCCAGGCTGGGAAGTAGCCCTAGGGCTGAAGAATGTACTACTTCACATCTATTCAGTGCTGACTTGCTTTTGGATCTGAAAATACCTTTTGCTTTTCCTCTCAGCCCATGTGATTTAAAAAGTGAGGTTAAGAAGGCTTCTTTATCCCAGGCCAATCCCTGATTGCCCAGGCAGCCCCAACTCTACTCTGGCTGATCCCATTCCTTTGCAGGTCAATCTGCCTCTGCAGGCATCCAAGGTTTTACTCACAGAAACCTGCTCTCAGGGCAATGGCCTTTAGTTCATTTCTTGATGCAGCCTTTCTTATGTGCTGTTCTTGGATGGAGAGGTCATGATCCAATAGAGAAAGCATGCTAATGCATACTTGATCTTGGAGGAGCTTAGGGACCAGAGGAGGAAGCAAGGAACCCTGGAAGAATCAAGAAGGCTTTCCAGAGGTGGTGATGTCAGTTGAGTCTAGAAGGAGACTTGGTATATCAGTCATAGGTGGGTGCGGGAAACAGGAAGTGACTGTATTTTAAGCAGAAAGGGGTTTAAATACAGGGGATTGGGTGTTTACAAAATTGGTGGAGTTGCTGAAGGAGCAGATACCACAGAATGTACATTGCCATCAGGTAATTACACTCTTGGTTACAATCAGAAATGTGTTGTGGTAGGCTGAAAAATGGTCCTCCCAAAGATGTCCACATCCTAATTCCTGGAACCTGTGACTATGCTACCTTATATGGCAAAAGGGATTTTGTAGGTGTGATTAAATTTAAAATCTTGAGATGGGAAGATTATCCTGGATTATCAGGGTAGGCCCCATGAGGGTCCTTATAAGTGGGAGACAGAAAAGCAGTGTCAGAAAATGAAGGAGATAGGCTGATAGAAGCAGGTCGGAGAGAGAGGGAGATTTGGCCTGATGAAGGAGGAGGGGGCCCTGAGGTAAGGAATGCAGGTGGCCTCTAAACCAAAAAAAAAAACAAACTCACTGCCATCTAGTTGGATGTGACTCATAGCGACCCCTCCTTGGGTTTCCTAGGTGGTATCACTACGGGAGTAGAAGCTGGGAAAAATAGACAAGGAAGCAGATTCTTCCCTCAAGCCTCCAGAAGGAACAGTGATCTGCTGACATCTTGATGTTAGCCCAGTGAAAAGGTTTTCGGACTTCTGATTACCAGAACTCTAAGAAAATAAATGTGTGGTAATTTGTTACAGCAGCAAAAGGAAACTAATACAAGGGCAGTGGGGGAACGATAAGTAAAAGTCACTGGAATCTTAGGGTTCAAGAACATGCTATCATAATCTGATCCAGGAATCAAAAATCTACTGTTGCTACCCCTTCACACCCATGAGTCCGAAGACATCACTGAAATGCTGCTGCATTTCCAAAAACAGCCAAGAGCAGCAGCAGATGGCCCCAAATCTGCCTGCCAGATCTGGTAAAGGTGCAATTGAATTGCTGGAACCTAATTCAAACCCACCAGCCACTCCTCGGAAGGAAGGTTGGGCAATCCTACTTCCGTAGTGATACTGCCTTGGAAACCCAAGGAGGGGTCGCTATGAGTCGGGGCCGACTTGACGGCACATAACAACAACAACAACAATTCACATATGGGGGGGGTCCCTGGTGGCATAAATTATTTGCTCTTGACTGCTGATCTAAAGGTTGGTGGTTCCAACCCACCCATCAGTGCGATGGAAGAAAGGCCTGGTAACCTGCTTCCATTAAGAGCCAAGATTACAGTTTTACTCTGTAACACATGGAGTTGCCCTGAGTCAAAATCGACTCATTAGCAGCTAACAACAACAACAGTTGTGAAGGAGTCTGGGAAACATCATTTTTAGCTTTCCAACCTCTGCAATTCTGTAAGGCCACAAGAAGGAGGTAGGAATTGGCTGCTGAGTGTCTATCAAACATATCAAACACACTGGGGAATAATTAATGATTAAAATAAGTAATATGTGTTAAAACCTGTCTATAGGCTCATTACGAAAACCTCACAACAGCCTACGCACAGATGTTGTATCTGCCCTCTGTTCAGATGAGGCTAAATCACTTACCCAAAATCCTACAGCAAGGAAGTGGTGGAGCCAGGGTTTGAAATGAGCTTTGCTTGAATTCAGAGCTTGAGTTTCTGACTACGGCACAATACTAAGGATGGACAAGTCAGTTCCATGAGAGGAAATGGCCTTGAAGAACAGGAAGGCATGAAGAAGCCAGGCCCTTCAGGGAACTGCAAGTAGTCTATATGCCTTAAGCACCAGCTGCATTGACCAGCAGAGACCAGATTGTGAAGGGTCTTAAATGTCCTGGTAAATTTCTACAAGTTGATCTTAAACGTCATGAGGGACCATTAATTTTTTTTCTCCCCATAGAAGGTTTTAAGGCAGGAGATTGACATGAGTTATTTTTCATTTTATATGTGAAAATTAGTTTAAACCAGAGATTGGGGAGCTGAGTCAGGGAGATCAGTTAGGAGACCTAACTGTAAGGAAAGACTAAACAAAATCCTAAACCAGACTGAGCTCTGACCCTGGTCACACAATGAGCTCTACCCATCACACAGTAAGTCCTGATCCTAGTCACATACTGAGCCCTGACTCAACTCAGCTCACATGGAGCCTTGGGTCACAGACCAAGCCCTGACCCTGGACACACACTGAGCCCTGACCCAGGTCTCACACTGAGCCCTGACTCCTATCACACACTGAGCCCTGACTCAGATCACAGACTGAGCACTGACCCTCGACATACACTGAGTCCTCAGATTGAGTCTCAATTGTTAGGCTCTCCTGAGCCTTCACCTTTATTGCAGACTAGGCTTGTCCCAGAGCTGAGCCCTTATCTCATCCAGCCATCCTATGAAGCACTGATCACCAGGGCAATCAGGTGAAAGAGTGATTCACTCTACTCGGCCCTTCTCTGCTATGTCTGCAGCCTAGAAGCTACATCTTAAAAAAGCAGAGAGGTGTCAGCCTCCCATGAAGGATGACCTGACAATGCTTGCTTAGTGCCTGATGAAGCCTGGAGAGAAGGAGAGGTGGAGGAGGAGAGGAAGGTGAGTTCCTGAACATTAAGCTCCCTTTTCCATGAACAAGGGGCTCTCATTACAAAACTAGGGCTCCCTGACAACCAGATGGTGTTCGGTTTGTGGGCAGGGAATGCAATGACAACTTGGAGCTTGGCGTATTCTGGCCCTCCAGGAGATAGATCAGACTCCAGGACCTTTCAGGGCCACATCCAAATGGGGTCTTACTTAGCAAGAAGAGAGCTGAGGAAGCCTGGGGGCAAGCAGGGCATGCTGGGCCTATCCCTCACGGGCACCACCAGCATGGCACAGGCAGCACTGTGGATGGAGGTGACAGAATGTGCACGTCAGATAGGGCACTAGGCAGAACCAGACCCTTTGTCTTCTGATGGCAAATGGGTCCAAGGCAATCAAAGATGAGATCAACATCTCCCTTATGCCAGAGCCTCTGCACTGCCCTCTGTACCCCACCTCCTTACTTTTCCCTTCCAGCTCCAGGGCCTACCTGGATAGAGTACTCCAACCCTGACCCCATGCAGATTTCCAGTAGCATCTCTCTTGTGCCTACAAATATCCAGAGGACAAGGGAAGGATTCCCTTTGTTACCATATGTGATCATTGACAGAATGGAGGAGGCAAAACTTTCCCAATGGGCATCTTGTGAAAAATCCTGAAAACACCCTGATTCAGGTAGCCCCACTTCAAGGAAAGCTGTCTGGGATGCTCTGCTGTGGCTTCACCTTCCTGTTCTGTCTCTTTGATGACTTAAGGGGCAAGTTCTATCCTTGTCTAGACCTTTGTAAACTGACCCCAGAGCAGCCACAGTCCTATTGGGACTTTGCTCCTGAATTCAGGGCATTTCCTGTGCGAGTGTGACTGCGAGGCAGAGAGCCCTCGGGAGGGAAGGAAGCATACCTGGTTGGCACACGTTTTGCCAGACCCCAGACGTGAGGCTTTATGTACATTTTGTTTTTGAGCCTTCACAAATTGTTGAGAGAGTCTTGTTTTCTATCCTTAAGGAAATGAAGCTCCAAGAGGTTAAGTAACTTGTGCAAAGTTACAAAACAGATAGGAGGTGGAGCCTGAATTCAAATATCTCCGGCTCCTGGGACCTGGCACAGTGTCACTTGGGTCAGCAGCCTCCTCCTGACTAGGCCTGCCTACCGCCTGGGCGAGGGTGCAGGGACCTTCTGAGTCTGGCCGTAGGCGTCAGTGATTATGAGCATGAAGACCCTGGGCTGCCCTGGATCCTGCTCTCTTCCACCTGACCTTCCAGATGGTGCCTCTTGGGACCAATCTGTGGACAGGTCAGGGATCCTTTCACTAGCTGACCCTGCCTCTCCCCCCCTACTCCATTCCATATGGTATCCTTTCTGGGCCAGTCTATGGAGTACAGTACCCTAGGCCAGCTGGAGCTTAGAAGGATGGAGTACAAAGAGGTCCTTAGTGGTTTCAGCTCTGAGTCTGGGCCATGAGTCCCTGACGTCCTGTGCAGGCACCAAAGCTTCCACGTTACACAACTGTATGAGCTGTGGTTCTGGTGGTGTTCTCTGGGGAGTTGAGCTTAGGGGGCCATTCACATGGGACACAACACAAAGTGCATTCCTGAAGGTGCCTGCAACACCCTCAGTGGGTATTCCTTCAGTGAGGAGAGTTCTAGCAGGGCTGGGGTGGGGCAGGGCGGGCAGAGGGTACAGAGCTCATCAGCAGGGTGTCCTGGATGGGCGGCTAGGGCAGCTTCCCAAGGTCACTAGCAGTGCGGAGTGTGGGGATGCTAATGCCTTTAACTAGCCCTAATGTCTGAAGCTCCACTGGACCTTCAGAATATACCAACCTCATGGGACAAAAGGACTTGATTAAGCTAAAACTCACTTAGCTGGCATCTCACAATGTCCCACGTAGTGCTTGAATCGTGGCAGTTACTTGGTGAGTGAGTTATCTCTGTGGCTGAGAGCCAGCAGATTGACGAGATAGCTACAAGCATTATTTGATTTGTAGGTTCCTTTATTAAAAAGTATGAATTCATCCCTCAGCCCTGTTGGATGCTCTGAATTAAGAAGAAGAAGAAGAAAGAAGAAAGGAGGAGGAGGAGGAGAAGAAGAAAAACAAAATTGGGTGAGTGCTTTGGAACTTTCAGCAGTTTGAATGCTTCAAGAAGCAGGAAGTTCAAGCAGTGTACCCTTCTTCTCCCTTCACTACTTCAAGACCCAGAATCACACTCCCTCCCTTTTGGAAAGACTTTAGGAGAATCATGGCACCTCAAGTCTGAAGAGGACTTTAGGCCCTGTAGGCAAAGGAGGGCTATGGAGGGCCTCAGACAGATTCATTCAATATATACCCATGGAGGACAGATTATGTGCCAGGCCCCGTGCTCAAGGAGCTTGCAATCCACTGGAGGAGACAGCCCTGGAAGGAAAAGAAATCTCAATGCAGTATTGAAGGCAGACCAGGAGCAGGACCCAAAGTATGGTCATTATGAGTTGAAATTGACTCATTGGCAATGGATTTTTATTTTGGGGGTTTTCAGAGGCAGAAAAAGGATTCCTAGTGGTGTAGTGGCTAAGTGCTTGGCTGCTGACTTAAAGGTTGGTGGTTCGAACACACTAGCCACTCTGTGGGAGAAAGATGTGGCAATCTACTTTCATAAAGATTACAGCCTTAGAAACTCTATGGAGTAGTTCTACCTTGTCTTACTGGATCCCTGTGAGTTGGCAGAAAGGAAGAGATGATGTGATGAAAGGTGAATTTGAGGCAGGTTGTATCAGTAGAGGAATCACATGAAGGAGTCCCTGAGTGGCCCAAATGGTTAAGCACTGGACTACTAAACAAAAGATTGGTGTTTCAAACCCACTTAGAGATAGGTGCCTTGGAAGTAAAGCCTAGTGATTTGCCTCTGCAAGGTCACAGACTTAAAAATCCTGTGGAGAATTTTCTACTCCACACATTTGAGATCACAGTGAATTGGAATTGACTCAACAGCAAACAACAATCAACACTTGCAGATGCCAATGGAGATGAACAAAAGCCACCAGGGAGTCTGGGAGGGGAGGGGCTGGTAAGTGTCTCTTTCCCCTACATGATTCCTGCTGCTCAGCTACTGGTGGGAATACCAGTCCAGTGTTGTCACATCTATGGATTTTTCACAAGAAACCTGAAGTCTGGATTTTTATATAAAATCTTCTTTTTTTTAATACTATGTGTGGGAAGCAAAACGGGTGTGCAGGGGACCAATTTGCAAACTTCTGGATGAAAGGAAAAGAAATAACTCTCAAGGGAATCAGTGAATGAGTAGGACCAGCTTGGGTGGAGGTAGGGGGTAGTTGGCCTTTGGAGCAGAAGGACCGTCTATTTGCAGCTTGTTAGACACCAATCCCTGCCTTTGCCTGAGAGCTAGAGACAGGACCTTCTGTAAGGAAGCCAGAGGGAAAGGCCCTGTATTGGGCATTCTTTTGAGGAAGTCAGGAACACTAGGAAGACCTGTAGGCTGTGGGCAAGACTGGACCCCATGTCTAGGGGGCCTACCCTGAAAGAAGCTCACCTCTTGCCTTTACCAGGCTTGGTAAGGCTGGGGACAGGGGACTGGGGACTGGGCGGAAGCCTGGGGACTGATCACCCTCATCCCACGTCCAACTAAGCACCAGATTCATCACTCCTGGGGTTCATCTTTGCTTACTGGTTGGTTTTCTGAATTTAACCCTTCACACTCCCTAACACTGTCCCCTGCCCAGTCTCTAGGGGTAAAAGGGAAAGACAGTGCCAAGATTGTTGGCTCCAGGGTTCTACCGCTCTCCTGGTACTCCTGGGTCACTACCCCTTCCCACTTCTCCATAGCAGACACAGCCATTGCTGCCTCCTATGTGAAACCTGGCACAATCAATCTGGTATTTGGCTCAGGAAAAGTTCTCCATCCTTCCTGGGATATTCTGGGGATGCCCTACCACTGGTCAGAATGAGTCAAGGAAACCTCACAAAAGCGAGAGCTCCTCAGGCCTCTTTCCACAGTTTCTCTGCCTTGAATTGACCCCTCCCATCCCATCCCACCCTGGTTTCTTGGGGGTGGAGAGAAGGTGAGCTAGGACCTGGAGACTGGGTTTCTGTGGAAGGACACTCAGGTGGGGCTGCACCAGTGTTTGTGGGCAGCAGCAGGAAGCTCCTAAGCTCTGCACCTCCCAGCGGGGACAGGAGGAGAGCGAGCAGCCTGAACAGGAACCTGAGAGCCTCAGGCAGGTGTGTGAGCCTGAGTGTTCCTGGCAGGGAGTCAGATCTGATCAGGTGTAAGGCCTAGGCTGTGGACAGCATGTCCTGAGGTCACCCACCAAGACCCCTGAGTCTCCTTGGCTGGCATAGTAGGGGGACAGGTAGAGTGGGGGTGGCAGCTGTGCTCTTCTCTGTAGTCAGGGTTTGGGGCAGGCAGGTGGGCAGAGTCAGGTCTCATCAAGATCCCAGCTAGCTCACGTGTAACCAGGATGATGCACTCCAGTGTCCCACTGCCTGCCTGCTCCATGGAGGAAAGAAAAGTTCACTGAGAACACATACCAGGAAGGATGTTTAACCTATATATATAATGAAACTATTTTCAAGGGCTTTAGTATATCTATTTTACTTGCCAATGTGCTAATTACGTGCTGTTCTAATCTAGTCACTAATGTGGGTCCCTATCACGATGGTCTCTATTGGATTACGTGTTACTGAGCTATCTTAAATCTGCTGTCCCAGTCTCAGGCTAGTCAGGAAGCCAATTCTTTCCCCCACACTCAAGAGGATGGTGTGGCTGTGAGGGTGGCTTTGGGGATTCTGAAGTCCTTTGCTAAAAGTGCACTAATCTTTCCCATTACAGACCAACATGCTTCCTTGGTTTTAACAAGGCCAAAGGAACTCTGGTAGTGCAGTGCCTAAGCCATTTGACTGCTAACTAGAAGGTTGGAGGTTCAAACCCACCAGCCACTCTGCAGAAGGAAGACGGGGCAGTTTATTTCCATAAAGATTTACCACCTCACAAACCCAATAGGGGTTGCTATGAGTCGGAATCAACTCAATGGCAGTGGGTGGGTTATTGTACTGCCCATCATGTGGATGCCCCAGCCGTCTTTGTTCATGTAGAAATGCTCCCCATTCCCACTTATAGGTGTCTAAGTTCTCCTTTGATTTTAAATGAAGATCCATTTCAAATCCTTCCTCCTACCAGAAGCTTTGCAATTACTCCAGACCCCAAGTAGGCTCAGTTAAGCCCAGACAACAAGAGCTTGGTCTTTTATTGAGCTGAGGGCAGGCCAGTCTTTCTGGCTCTGCCAGAGATATGAGAAGGGAAAAAGGACATTTAGAATTTCAGGCTGTATTTCTGCTGGTCTCTTGGCCACTAGCCCAGGGAAACCAGGGGGTGGGCACTGGGAGTATGGATTAATGCTTCCCAGGGCAAGTGGGTTGTGTGAGGAAGAGACAGGCCCCAGTCCTGGTGAACACCACTGGCCTGACTCATTCAGGTTTGGGGATGCTCTGCAACATCTCTACTTTGCATGGGTTCCAGGTCTTTCAAAGCTAGGAATGTAGGCAGCATGGTGAAGTCTAGATTCACATCCTGTTTCTGCCACTTGTGAGCTGGGCTATCTGGGGCAGGACACTAAACCTCTCAGTTTTTTTCATTTTTAAAATAGTGATAGTCACAGCTACTCTGGAGGGTAAGCTAATTTATGTGAAGTGCCTAACACAGTACATAGAAGGCATTTCATAAATAAAATTTTAAAAAAACCAAACTCACTGACATCAAGTTGATTCCAACTCATAGTGACCTCCTTTAGGTTTCCAAGGAGGTAAATCTTTGAGGAAGTAGATTGCCCATCTTCCTTCCATGGGGCAGTTGGTAGGTCTGAACTGCCAATCTTCTGGTTAGCAGTCAAATGCCTTAGGCACTATGACACCAGAGCTCCTTATTCCATAAATAGTAGCTTTTATATAGTGTGTAAAAGGAGTCAGGATTATGCTGTGGTTAAGTGCTCAGATGTTAACCAAAAACTTGGTGGTTCAAACCCACCAGCAGAAAGATGTGGCAATCTGTTTCCATAAAGATTTCAGCCTTGGGAATCCTATGGGTCAGTTCTACCCATGGTATAGGGTCAATATGTTGTTGCTATTGTTAGAGTGCCTTCGAGTCAACTCCAACTCATAGAGACTCTATGTGCAACAGAACAAATCACTGCTCAGTTGTGTACCATCTTCACAATCCTTGCCATACCTGAGCCCATTGTTACAGCCACTGTATCAATCCATCTTATTGGGGGTCTTCTTCTTTTTCATTGACCCTCCATTACCAGGGAATGGCCCCTTCTGACAACATGATCAAAGTAGATCAGACGAAGTCTGGTCATTCTCATTTCCAAGGAGCAAGCATTCCAGCTGTACTTCTTCCATGACAGATTTATTCATTCTTCTGGCAGTCCATGGTATTTTTAATATTCTTCTCCAGCACAATTCAAAGTCATCAACTCTTCTTTGGTCTTCCTTATGCATTCATTGTCCAGCTGTCACATGCATACGAGGCAATTGAAAACACTATGGCTTGGGTTAGGAACATCTTAGTCTTCAAAGTTACATCTTTGCTCTTCAATACTTTAAAGGTTTTTTGCAGCAGATTTGCCCAGGGCAATACAATGTCTGATTTCTTGACTGCTGCTTCCATGGGTGTTGATTGTGGATCCAAGTAAAATGAAATCTTTGACAACTTCAATCTTTTCTCCATTTATAGAATGGAGTCTTTATAGGCTTTAATATTCATCAGTGCGTGCTTTAAGTCTTCACTTTCAGCAAAGCAAGGTTGTATCATCTGTATATAGCATGTTATTAATGAATCTTCCTCCAATCTTGATGCCCCATTCTTCTTCACATAGTCCAGCTCCTCGGATTATTTGCTCAGCATACAGACTGATTAAGTATGGTGAAAGGATATAGTCCTGATGCCCTTCCTGATTTTAAACCACATGTTGTTGTTGTTGTTATGTGCTGTTGAATCTACCGGACTCATAGCAACCCCTCCTTAGGTTTCTGAGGCAGTATCACTACGGAAGTAGATTGACCAACAACCTTCCTTCTGAGGAGTGGCTGGTGGGTTTGAACCACCAGCCTTCTGGTTAACAGTCAAATGCCTTAGCTACCAGAGCTCCTTTTAAACCATATAGTATCTCCTTATTCTGTTTTAAAGACAGCCTCCTCATCTATGTACAGTTTCCTCATGAGCACAATTACGTATTCTGGAATTTCCATTCTTCATAATGTTATCCATAATTTGTTATGATCCACAGAGTCAAATGTCTTTGCATAGTCAATAAAACACAAGTAAACATCTTTCAGGTATTCTTTGCTTTCAGTCAAGATCCATCTGAGGGTCAATATGAGTCAGAATTACTTACAGCAATGAGTCTTATATAATGTAAGTAACAACTAAAAAAAAAAAGTTGCTACTGAGTTGATCCTGACTCATGGTGACCCCACGTGTTGGAATAGAACTGTGCTCCCTGGAGTTTTCAAGGGGTGATTTTTCAGAAGTAGATTGCCAGGTCTTTCTTCTGAGGCACCTTTGGGTGGACTAAAACCTCCAGCCTTTTGGTTAGCAGCCAAACACCTTAACTGTTTACAACACTCAGACTCCTTCTAGAATGTATATCCATGTCAAAACACACTGCCCCATTTTCCAGGACACCCTTGCATCATGGCCCTATTTGGGACAAGTAACCAGGGGGTGGGCCAGAAAACTATTGAATGGACATTGTTGTTGTTATGTGCCGTTGAGTCAGAACCGACTCATAGTGACCTCTCCTTGGGTTGCTGAGGCAGTATCACTACGGAAGTAGATTGCCCCACCTTCCTTCCAATGGCCATACACAATCTTGTATAGCCAAAGTGGATGGGGAATCTCCCAGAAGTGGATTGTTCCTTACCCTGGGCTTTCTCAGAGCTCCCTGGCTCTGTGCCTCAATTTCTTCCTCTGTAGGAAGTCCCATATGGACTATTCTGCTGGTGTCTTTTTCCCATCTATTGTAGGTCTGGGAATGACCTTGCTTTTATCTGAGGTAGGACTGGATGTCTTCCTCAGAGTTAGGTGTATCTATACCTGGGTGGCAACCACTCCTGTCTCAGCCCCAGCTGCCCATCTAAGGGGAACTCCTGAATGAGGGTCCTATTGGTGACAGGCCTCAGGCAATTGGTGCCTGAGTTTTGTAGGGGTTGACAGAGGGAACTGGACCTTCTTGCTCTCAGGCCTGGGCTGGGGAGAGCTAGCCACAGCCCACCTATTTTCCACTCTGGCATAGTCAGCTTTTTAGGGCTCCAACCTTGCCATGGGCTGAGGAGTTTCCTTCACTGCAGAGCATGCATCCAAAACCCACCCAATATTGTCCAGACTTGTCTCATCTTCTTATTGCTGGGTCTGGATAACCTCTCCTCTGGCCAGGGTAGTGGGTGGTGTCAGGCCTGCTGGTCAGGCTTCCTGGGGCCTCCATGTGAGGAACAGAGACCCCTCCCAAGGGCCCTGGCCAGTTATAAATCTGCCTTCATTGAAATGTATGGCAAGGAGGACTCCAAGGAGTGATGTCCTTGCAGTGCCACCAACATAATGTGCCTGATCTGTGAGAGGGCCTGTGAATCAAGTCACAGCCGCCTTCTGACCTCAAGCTGTCATAGGCAACAAAGCAAAGGAGTGTGTGTGACCCAGGGCTGGCTCCCAGTTGGATGGGAGAAGCCTCTTTCCCCACTGCACTCAGAGATTGCTGCCCTGGAAGCCACCAGAAAGTTGGTTTGGGGTCACATTGGTCACGGTGCATGTCTAATACCTTCAAGTTTAACACATGCTTTCATGTACATCATCTTATTGGAGCCTCACAATAGCCTGTAAAGTGAAGACTATAGACCAAATTTATAGATAAAGTAGATAAGGCTCAGAGAGGTGAACTGGCTTGCCCAAGGTCACATAGCCACCATGTAGCAAAGCCAGTCTGGACTTTCTCCCCTGAACCCAAGAAACCACATGCACATGGGAGGGAGGATGGCACAAAGTCTGTGATTCTGGACCAGTTATTAACCTCTCTGAACTTCTGTTTTCTTATTTAAAAAGTGGGAATAATAGTGGCTCCCATCTTTTATAGGGTTATTGTGAGGATTAAAGGAGCCTTGGTGGCACAATGGTTAAGTGCTTGGCTGCTAAAGAAAGGCTGGCAGTTCAAACCTACCAGCCACTCGTGGGAGAAAAGACCTACTGATCTGCTCCCATAAAGATTTACAGCCTAGGACACCTTATGGGGTAGTTCTACTCTCTCCTATGGGGTCACTCTGAGTTGGAATCAACTCAGTGGCACACAACAACAGCGAAAATAAGATAAACCAAAAAAAAAACAAACCCGTAACTGAGTCGATTCCGCCTCAGCGATGCCCCATTAGGTTTCCAAGGCGGTAATCTTTATGGAAGTAGATTGCCTGTTTTCCTTCTATGGAGTGGCTGGTGGGTTTGAACCACCAACCTCTGGTTAGCAGTCAAATGCCTTAGGCACATGCTATAAAAACTACTTGGCATAGCACTGACAAAGAGATTTGCTTAATTAACATAATCCACAATTGTGATTATTATGCTAAAATAGTCACAAGATGCTCCCATGCCGGTCACACCCAAGATGGAACCCTAGCACCTTTAGGCTCATACCTGGCCTTTGTTGGTCTCATTTAAGACCTGCAAAGGTGGGCTCAAGGCCCAGGAGTGGAGAAGCAGAGGCAGAATGGGGCACTGGGCTCCTCTCCAGGCTACCTGGTATAGATGGCCAGAAGCCTGTCTGTGGCCCTTACTCATAGCCCACGGCAGTTTATCTCAGGTCAGCTCAGGGCCAAACCTGAGTCTCTGATCCCTAGAGAAGCCTGGACCAGACTGAGCACAGGAACTGGGAAGATTCCAGGTGGTCGAGGCTGATGCTCTGGGGTCTTGTGGAGCCTGCCCCATGGAAACAGCTTGCCCTTCCTCTATGACCCAGGCAGCCCTGAGATCAAAGGGAATGGGGAGGGGTGGATATGTCCAGGCACGTCTGCCTGCCTTGGAGTAGAAGGCATAAGGGTGCAGGTGATCATGGGCCTGACCCATGTTATGCCACTCCCAGGCCTCAATCCTGAAGTCTCCTCCAGTCCACACCAACTATTATCCTGGCCTTGAGATTGCCCCCTTCAGAGCAGGCCTCCTCCTGATGAGTCCCCTCTAGGACATGGCTCAGACCAGCAGCCAGATGCCACTGCAGGGCACAGGTACCTTCAAGAGGAGTTCTAGATCACCTCAACTCCGATCCCGTAGGGAAGAGGCTTGGCCTCAGGACCCTCAGAGAATGGACTCCCACACCAACCATTCCATGCCCCATCTTGGTAATTCATATACTTTCATCTTCCCCCTTCAGAAGAACTTCCAATGAAGAGGGACAGTGTCTGGCCACACCTCCCAAGATCTAGGAGTTGAGGAAGCATCTGTATCCAAGATCAGCTCCATGACAGCCTTGGGGTCTGCAGGGCTGCATCCTTAGCATTTTAAAATTTTATTATGACTGTGTTTGTTTAAAT
>NW_006921820.1:4500605-4525880 GCF_000298275.1 Orycteropus afer afer | reverse complement strand
TCTATGTGCCCACAGCCCCCCTGCCCCTTCCCGGCCCCTAGTTTTTCCCTCTGGCTTTCTGTCTGGTGGCCGTGTAGGGCAGCACCGTTTGCGTGCTCTTGTCTGACACTGTCTGGGTGCTGCTGTTCCTCGTGACCCTTCGAGTCTGCTCTGGGGCCAAGGCAGGGCCTGAGCGGCGGCTGGTCAGTGGAGAACGCCTCAGCTTGTGCGGGGCCGGGGAAGGCTTGAGGGGGCCCACGTGGGGCTCTGTACGTGGAGGCTCAGAGGGCAGGCCCACTTCCTCCTCCTCCGCTTCCTCCTCGCCGTCCCCCTCCTCATCATCACAGCACAGTGCATGGTAGAGCACTTTGTCACTGAACCGCACCCTCTCCCGTGTGCCCGGGGTCCGCTGGGGCAGCTGGCCCTTGGTGGAGCCAGCACTGAACGCCTCCTCACTGGAAGAGTCTGGGGTCTCCACCCGTGGCCCATTGGGGATGGGCATGCCACCATTCATGAGCCGATAGTCAGGGCCAGCACCTGTCCGGGTCAGCTCAGGGCCATCCACAGAGTCTGAGGGGGTGGATACATCCAGGAAGGAGCAGAACTCCCAGCTGTCCGAGAGGATATCAGCTGTCATGAAGTCCAGGTGGCCCAGGTCAAAGGGGCCACCTATGCCTGCCTTGTCACTGCTGGAGGTGCTGCTCACAGTGGCTGTGGTCCAGTCGTCTGGCTCTAATTCAAAGTCGAAGTCTGAGGTCAGCTTATCAATCTGGCTTACCACCTGGCCAGAGAAGGGGAGAGGAGATGAGAGGTACCAGGTGAGGGTGAGAACCCCCTAGGTATGACTGCACCCCTGCCCCACCTTTGTAGACCCTAGCTGAGGACTCTATAGGATGGTGAATGAACTTGTCACCTTGATAACAGCCCAAATTGAACCAGGGTGAACAGAGCTTGTTCCAGCCATTCACAAAGACCTGTTTGTCCCTCCTCAGTCCCTTACATGTCTTGGAGATGTCTCCCAACCCTGCACCCCATTCCTTCACCCACCCCTCTCCCCCAAAGCCAACCACTGTCCTGAAGGGCATCCCTAGTGATCAAGGTTTGATCTACCTTTGATTGAAAGGCCATTTAAGAGGAACAGAGGCGTTCTGGTAGTGCAGTGGTTAAGGCATTCGTCTGCTAACCAAAAGGTTGACAGTTTGAATCCACCAGCCACTCCATGGGAGAAAGATGAGGCAGACTGCTTCCATAAAGATTTACAGACTTGGAAACCCTATGGAGCAATTCTACTGTCTTACAGGGTTGCTAAGGGTTGGAATTCACTTGGTGGTAGTGGGTTGGGTTGGGTTTTAGAGGAACTCTTAAGGAAGTCCCACTCACTAGAGTGGTGAGCACAGCACTCACCCTCAGGGAGGAAATTATATACAGCGGCCATAACAAAGACCCTGTCCAGGCTTTACAAAGCTGCCACTCAACGACGGTCCCCATGGTTCTTCCACAGCTGATCAGGACAAGAAGATCAGGTGTGTGGCACTGGCTAGGTTATCTTCCACCCACCCTTTTCCTCTCCCCTGTTCACTCCGAACAGAAATCAATCCTGGCTTGTTTGGAGAAGGAATAAAGCAAGTAGTATTTGGTAAGCAATAAAGAAACCATCCATCCTGGTCCCAGAGCTGCTTGTTAAATGATCTCAGGGGGCAGCTCAGCTGCGGAGGTCACTGGATCCTGCTCCCTTACATAAAGTTAAGCCTTCGGAAAATGTGGCAGGCAGGCCTCATACAAATGGGACTGCCTTAAGACCCCATTTGGCCTTCCATAAATGGGAGGGATAGGAAGACCCAATCAGAGACATAGGGGGTGACAGAACAAGAGGAGGTAGAAAGGAGATTCAGGTTCAAAACAAAGGCAAAACAGACCAAAAGTCAGGGCGACAGGGACCCAAAGACAAAAGAGCTACACAGTGAGTCATCAAGACTAGAATCTAGCTCCCAGCACCTCTTCAGTGTTCTTCACCTGCGGTCAGAGCAGTCAATTAATTAATTAACTAATTAATTCCTTGATTCAGCAAACATTGACTGAGGACTACTGCTGTCCAGGGATTTCTCAGCAAGGACTGGGGGTGGTGAGTGTCCCAAAGCAAAGGACAAAAGCAAGGGCTCAGTGGGAAGATTACTTGATCAGGAGTCAAGTGACTCAATGTAGGTGACCTTGGTCAGTCATTTTTCTTCTCTAGGTCTCAGCTTCTCAATCTATAAATGGGGTGGAGGAGTAAACTAGTTTATCTCCAAGGCCCCTTTCATCTCTGAGCTAGGATTCTATGCTTTTAGGAATGACTTGAGAACTTGCTTTGGGATGCCAAAGCCTAGAGATGCCCTTGTACCATGAATCCAGTCCTAGAGTTGAGAGACCATTTGGTTGATGCCTGTGGAAGACCTGGGGCAATCAGGACACTTGGCTTCCAGACTTAGCTTAGACATTGCTCTGTGTGACATTGGGCCAGTCACATAACCTCGCTGGGCTTGAACTTCATTTACCACAAAAACCAAATCCACTGCCATTGAGTCTATTCTGTCTCATAGTGACCCTTTAGGACAGAGTAGAATCTCTGGTAGCATAGTGGCTAAGACACTTGCCTGCTAACCAGACGGCTGGCGGTTCAAACCCACCAGCCACTCCTCGGAAGGAAGGTTGGGCAATCCTACTTCCGTAGTGATACTGCCTCGGAAACCCAAGGAGGGGTCGCTATGAGTCGGGGCCGACTCGATGGCACATAACAACAACAACAACAACAACAGAATTGCTCCATAGAGTTTTCAAGGCTGTAAATCTTTATGGAAGCAGCCTGCTACATCTTTTTCTCATGGAGTGGCTGGTGGGTTCGAACTACTGACCTTTTGGTTAGCATCCAAAGGCTTTAACCACTGCACCACCAGAGCACCAAGTGAATATGAAAATGCCAGCCTGCCAAGCTCAAAGAGTACCATGAAAAACAATGAGAAGGGCAAAAAAAGGGCCCTGTGGCTAGTTGGTGATAAAAATGACATCATCTTCCAGCTCTTGACCACCTACTATGCGCCAGATTTTCATCCTCGTTCTGGCATCTTCACCACCACCTATGAGATCATTATCTCCTGGATTTACAGATGAGGAGTCTGAGGTGCTTGTCACCAGAGGAGCTGAGATTCTTCCCCTGCAAAACTGCACACTGCTGGGAGGTGCTGCTTTGATTTCTGGGCTTGGGCAGCAATGGTGGGGCCCCTTCCTCCAATCTAGCTTATGGACCCCCTCCCAGGATAACTCCACCTACCTCACAGAAGCCCTCTCTCAACCCCATCTCCACCTGAGGACTGGTGGGAGGTTTGGCCTAGGGTTGAACTAAACCAATTGCTATTAAGTTGACTCCAATTCCAACTCATGGCAAATCCATGTATGTCAGAGTAGAACTGTGCTCAATAGGGTGGTTTTTTTGGATCTTATTCTAGATTCACAGGAAGTTGCAAAGAAAAGCACCTGGAGGGTCTGTGTACCCTTTACCCAACCCCTCCCAGTATAAACATTTTGTTTGGGAACATTAACTAAAGCTCAATATCGAACCCAGGAAATTGACATTTGTAGAATCTACAGAGCTTATTCAGGTTTCATCAGTTATTCACACACTCATTTGTGTGTGTGTGTTGTCATTAGTTGCTCAAGTTGATACTGACTCATGGGGACCCCACATGTGCAGAGTGGAACTGCTCCACAGGGTTTTTAAGGCTGTGACCTTTCCAAAGCAGGTCATGAGGACTGTCTTCTGACTCCATAGGGTTTTCAATGACTGATATCTTGGAAATAGATCACCAGGCCTTCCTTCCAAGGTGCCTCTGCATAAAATTGCATAAAACAGAGTAAGGGTCCTTAAACTAGAGTGTGCATCAACTCACTCCTCAGAATTTGAGTAGCTCCAGGATGGGGTTCAAGAAGGTTCACATCTAACAAGTTCCCAGGTGATGTTGCTGCTATTGGTCCAGAGACCATACCTGGATACCCATTGGCCTAGGATGCTGGGGATTTAAACCAGGCAACGATACAGCAGGTCAGGGCACTGGGGGCCTTCAGAGACACCCTGTGGCTGCTAGGGCAGCTACCCTCAAATCAGGTCTCCTTGATCAAGTGGGTTCCTGGGTGGTACAATTGGTTAATGTACTCAGCTGATAATCAAAAGTTTGGAGCTTTGAGTCTACCTAGAGGTGCCTTGGAAGAAAGGCCTGGCAATCGAATCACAACCATTGAAAACTCTATGTTCTATTGTAACACACATGGGGTCACTGTGAGTGAAGGCTGACTTACTAGCATCTAGTTCCTTAAGGTCAACTAGTTACAAGTGAGGCCTGTTGAGAGTCTGCTGCTGTCTGAGTGTGGGGGCACAATGACAGTAGGGATCTGCAGTTAAATGATTAAGCCTGATCTCACAGGTTTGGCTGTGGCTATGCTGGGTCTCCTAATACCTCAGGCCTGGCAGCAGGGAAGGTCCAGGGTACACAGGGAAAAGCACTCTAAAGCTTTTAGGACTGGACATACTACCCCAACCCAAGAAGCCCAAGCCTGTACCTCTTGGTGATTTCCCTCCTCCAAGTCTCAGTTTTCTCCCCTGTAAAATGGGATGGTACTCTCCTCCTCATCTAGGGTGATATGGGGATTTAACAGATACGAATGTGCCTGAAACTGCAGAGTCAGCATAGTCAAGTGCTTAAGAACCCAAGGATTAGAGACAGACCTGGGATCCAACTCTGATCTGCCACTCACTGCTGTGTGACCTTGGCCAAATTACTCAGCCTGTCTGGGCCTAAGTTTCTTCATCTGTAAAAGGAGAATTCTAGCAGTACCTCCTTGGCAGGGCTGTTTTGAGGATTTAAGGCATGTAAAGCATGCAGAACAATGTAGACTACTAATATCCACTATGTTCTCCTGGGTAGTACAAACCATTAAGCATTTGACTATCAGCCAAACGGTTGGCGTTTTGAATCCACCAAGGGAGCCTTGGAACACAGGCCTGGTGATCTGCTTCCAAGAGGTCACAGCCTTGAAAACCCTATGGAGCAGTTCTATTCTGCACACATAGGGTACTGTGAGTTGCAACTGACTCGACGACAACTAACAACAAAGTGTACACTGTATACCAATGGGCATTAACATGCAATCAGGCCCCCAGCACCAGGCCCAAGTGATGGAAGTCAACTCTTCACCAAAGTGATGAAAGTTCAGTGGAGAAATTTCTGGTGCCTGTGGCAGAATAAATGGGGATATACAGGGCCTTCCAAATGCCAGCACATGGGTAGCACCTACTTTGCTAAAGTAGGGCTGTCTCCAGACAAAATAGAAGCAAAAGAGGTTCTAAACAATAAGCCTAATGGTTATGAGGCTGACAGGCAAGTCTGGCTCAATCTGTTAGGTGGGACCTATCCCATCTACTTGATAAATGACATTAGTGAGGCTCAGAAAAAGAAGTGATGTGCCTAAGTGCACATAGCTTGTAGGTAAGGAACTGGGTCTGTCACAAAATCCCTGCACCTCCCTGGGCCCTCATTTCATGAAGCCAGTGAAGAGGGCAGGTGTGGGGCAGGCCCACGCTACCTGCCTCTCTGCTTTGGATGCCTTGAAATCTGTGATTTCTCTCAGAGATTTAATAATCATTTTGCCTACATGTAATTTGGGATTGTCTTGGAGTGCAGGGAAATAATTATATACACATAAGGAAAGAGAAGGGGAGAGAGAGAAGTAGAATCACAGAATCATAGTGTCTCAAAGTGGAAGGGACTGGGGACACGGCTGAGTTCCTCCTTCTCATTGTTCTTGTTGATGGGGAAACTGAGGCCAAGAGACAGAAAGGGGCTGAGCTGAGACCAGAAAGTAGGGGTCCTGATTCCTGGGCCTGGCTCTTTAAGACCAAGAATCCCTTGCCCTGGAGAGGGCAAGAGGGAGCACTAGAAAGGAAGAACAGGGCTGAGGGCTGTGACAGAACTTGCTGGAGGTCCCAGACCCTTTCCTGGGGCATCCCTGACCTGTGACCTGGTCACAGCCTCAGCCTTGCTCACCTGAACAACTGTACTGTCTGGTCTGCCCATTGCTAGTAATGTCCTTCCTGGCTCCTGCTTCACCCTGCATCTAGGGACTTTCTATCATCCAACAGGACCATGTCACCCATCTGGTTCCAGCCCTTCACAGCTCCCCAAAGCTTTGCTTCCCGAACACAACCCAACAACAGATCTGACTACAGGCCCTTTCCCATCCAGCCAGGAGCCTCCCCAATGTCAGACTGGCCTCCTCACTGCCCCACACACTCCCTGCTCACTCCTGCACCTGAGCCTCATATAGAGGGCCCTCCCTCCTTCCCAGCTCACTCCATCATCGCTTTCTCAGGGAAGCCTTCCCTGATGCTGGGTCAAGGTCAGGTTCTCTACAAAAGACTCTTAAAGCACCCTGCACTTCTCCTGAAGAGATTTATACTGCTACACTTCTATGTCCATATGTGTAATGATTAGGAGCTCTGGTGGTGCAACAGTTAAGTGCTTGGCTGTTAACTGAAAGGCTGTTGGTTTGAACCTACCCAGTTGCTCTGCAGGAGAAAGACTTGGTGATCTGTGTCTGTAAAGATTACTGCCTAGGAAATCCTGTGGGGCAGTTCATAGGGTTGCTATGAGTTGAAATCCACTCAATGGCATCTAATGGCAACAACATGTAATGATGTCTCCCCACTAGACAGTGAGCCCCACCACCGGTTTCCCAGCCTGGCACAGGGCTTGGCAACTGTTTATAAACACAGTTGCAGGATGAATAGATGAGCTGAGACAGAAGGCGTGATTAAAAACTGCTGAGGGCTTTTTTGCATACACAGTCCTGGACACCCTAATATTGCCCAGCCTCTCCATTCCCCCTAGCCCTGGCTGAGCCCCTTTCCTAAAGAAAGCATGTCTGTATCACTTGAGGCTCTCGAGCCATATCTGGGGACTCTGGAGTCCCCAAACCAGCCTGTTCCCCCTGTCCTCACCTCCAGCCCCTTCACCTCGCCTGATAAGCTATTACCTCTCCCCCTCCCTCCCAACTCTTCAGGCAGCTGGTTACATAACTGGGGATTCTGCATTATTTATGACCACTGATTATTTTTTAATTTTGTGATTACGTTATTTATTATCTTCCTGGGGGGACTGGAGTTGGGGAGGGGTGGGCAGCTGACCGTGATTCACGACTCATCCTGCAACTCGGTCTAATTGGCCAGGGAGCAGCAGTGAATCCATCCAAAGGAGGAGAACGAAGAGGGAAAAGGGAGGAAAGGAAGGCGAGAAAAAAATAATAAAAAAATCCACGCGATTCTTGCTGAGCTGTGGATGATGGAGCTGACCCACTTTGGCACAGGCACCATGGTCCCCATCCTCCCCTGCTCCAGCTGCTGCCTGGCTGGGCCACATTCATCTCACGCCTGCCAGGTCTGTGGCTTTCCCTGCCACCTTTGTCCACAGCACATTGCTGAAGGGACTGCACAATTGGGTGGCCAGAGAACAATCTGCCTCCTTGCCTGCTTCCTGGGAATACTGGCTGAAGGTCCTCCACTGTCAGCCCAGGCTGGGGAAGGGTTGTGCCCACCTCTCGAGCTTCCAGAGGGGCTCAGGACAAGGTGAGCAACTGTGCCCTTAAGTAAGTAATACTCTAGCCCAGAGCCAGAGATGGGGTGGAGGATACAACTCAAGGATCATATGCCCAGCCCACTCTGAGTAGCACCTTGTGGAGGGGAAGAGGTCAGGTACTTGCTCAACTGAAGCTCAATATCTGGAAGCCACTGACAAGGGCCCTTGACCTGGGATAGTGGGAAATAGAACAGTGGGAGGCAGATGCTTACCCAGGAGCACAAACATGAAGGAACCTTGGTAGTACAATGATTAAGTACTTGGCTGCTAACCGAAAGGTTGGTGGTTCAAGCCCACACAGCAACTCTGTGGGAGAAAGATCTGGCAATCTGCTCCTTTGTCAAGATTACAGTCTTGAAAACCCACCTCTGTCACACGGGGTCGCTATGAGTCAAATCAGTTTGACGGCACCCAACCACAACAACACAAGCATGAGATTCCTGGAGAGTGTGTGGGATTCTCCCTCAGAACAAAATCCAAATTCCATACTATATGGCTCCCTCTTTGACCTTTTCTCCTGCTTTCCTCCTCCTTGTTCACTCCACTCCAGCTGCACTCGCTTCCTTGCTATTCTTGAACATGCCAAGCCCACTTCCACCTCAGGACCTTTGCACTGGCTGTTCCTACCACCTGGGATGCTCTTTCCCTAGATATCCATTTGGCTTGTTCCCTCACTTCCTTTGGGTCTCTGTTCAAAAGCCAATTTACTGGAGATTCTGTTCCCATCCCCATTCTTGTCAGTCTCTATCTTCTTTTCTCTGTCTCACTGCCATCGAGTCGGGTGTGACTCACAGCTACCCCTCCTTGGGTTTCCGAGGCAGTATCACTATGGAGGTAGATTGCCTAACCTTCCTTTCAGGGAATGGCTGGCGGATTTGAACCACCAGCCTTCTGGTTAGCAGTCAAATGCCTTAGGCACTACGCCACCAGACTACAAGAGAAATAAAAGGGCCCCAGTCAGCCAGGAGACCAGGTTCCTGGTCCTGACCTTCCTGAGCATGGCTAAGAAGCTGATGTGACTCCAAAAATCAAGGATAGCAGCACTATTTACAATAGCCAAAACTTGGAAACAACCTAGATGTCCAACAACTGAGGAATGGATAACCAAACTTTGGTACATTCACACAATGGAATACTATGCAACGCTAAAGAATAATGTAGAATCTGCAGAACACCGCATAACGTGGATGAACTTGGAGGACATTATGCTGAGCGAAATAAGTCAGTCACAAAAGGACAAATATTGTATTAGTCCGTTATTGTAAAAGTTAAGGAAATGTTTATATATTGGAGGACATTTTCTTTGTTGGTTACCAGGGGTGGGAGGGAAGGGGAGGGAATGCTGTTAGATAGATAGAGATAAATATTGATTTGGGTGAAGAGAAGGGCAATGTACCAAATGTGAGTGACCAATATGGCAGCATTGAGGATGAGAAAGACAGAGAGAGTTACATGGGCAGTACAAACAACAAATATGAACCCCTTTGTAAATACAATACTGAGTTGTTAATGAAAGCAAATATGGGTATAGGGACGGATAGATGGGTGAACAAGCTAAACAATTATGTATGTCTAAATGGGGAGTGTATCCAAGATCATATACAGGGTTGGCAGAATATGGCCCTCTCGAAGAGTATGAAGGGATGGACACTGGGAGGAGGTAACTATGGGGAGGAAGTGGGAGGGGATCTGCTGATTGTAAATTTTGGTCAATGACATGAGACAAAGTATATGTGAACTGCTGTATGAAAAGTGAATTTACTCTGTAAATCTTCACCCAAATCCTAATAAAAAAAAAAAAATCAAGGATAGACACAGAGCAATACAGCAGGCCAGTGCTAGAATAAATCACTGCCTAATACCTATCTCTGGCAGATTATATATGGAACCAACTTTGTGCCCAGCACTGTACTAAGTATTTTGCAGAAAAATATCTCATTTAATAAGGAGATCTAGTGGCACTGTCATTAAGGCAGTGGGTTGCTAACCAAAAGGTCAGTGGCTCCAACCCACCAGCCAATCCACAGGAGAAAGATGAGGCAGTCTTCTTCCATAAAGATTTACAGCCTTGGAAACCCTGTGGGGGAGTAACTATGAGGCGGAATGATGGTTTTTATTTTTTTTTTTATCTTATTTAACCATGCCTGGATGGCATAAATTTAAGTGCTGGACTACTAGCTGAAAAGTTGGCAACTTGAACCCACCTAGGGGCTCCTCTGGAGAGAGGCCTAGCGATCTGCTTCCCAAAGGTCACAGCCTTGAAAACCCTATGGAGCGGTTCCACTATTCCACCGCAACTAACAACCACAACACCACCACCTCATTTAATTCTCACAGCAACCCTGGGGCAAGGAGGGGTGTTAAATATATTATCCTCATTTTACAGATGAGGAAACAGAAGCACAGAGAGGTAAAGTAACTTTGCCAAGTGCACACAGCTAAAGGGGAAAGAGCTGGAATTTGGACCAGCAACTCCTGGCTGCACAGCCCATGCTCTTTGCCTTCAGCTGTGCTGCACCTCTAAGTTAAGATCCACAGGATTGTCAGGGGCTGGGGCATAGAGCCTGCAGGGATTGGCCTGGTATCCTGAAGTATTGATGAAGGCTAATTAATGATTGGCCGTCACATCCCTCTGCAGCACCACTTTAGCTTTCAAAGCACTTTTACATTCCTCACCTCACTCAGTCCTTCAGTTACTTTTCCCACTCATGGGATAGGCCCTGCTCCCTAGCATCTGGGGAGCTGGTGGCACAGCTGTGACAGGGGTTTGGGAGAATGGAGGTGGTATGGGAGAGGGAATTCCAAATCCTCCAGGGATGTATGTAGGAATTGGCCCCCTTACCACATACCAGGCCCTCGGTAAATCTTTGTAAAGTCACTTTGAGATGCGAATTATCATCATATCCATTTCATAGATGAACAAACTAAGGCTCAGGGACTGGGAAGGGAGGTGCTTTGGCACCTCTCCTCTTTCTGTGAATTTCAAGCTGCATATCCAACAGGATGAGGAGGGTCTGCCATGATCAGTAGTGCTGGGGGCTGGGGAAGGGGAACAGCTGATGGAGGAAGAGGATGGCAGAGGGGATCAAGCTAAGCCCTTCTTCTCTGTTGGTCTTGTGCCTTCGTGCAGCAGTCTGTGCTGTTCCCTGACAGTCTTGTGTGTGAGTCTTGCCTCTGCATCTAAGTGTTCTGCCTTCCTGAGACAAGAGCCAGCTGGTGGGTCCTGAGCTGGTGAAGCCCAGGGAGTGGGGAGCAATGAATGAAAAAGTGCTTGCAACCCTCTTGACCTTGGGTCTACCCATGCCCCTGATGGAAAAATGCCACACAAAGTGCCTGAGAAGAACCACTAGGCAGATTCAGCTTTGCAGCCCCCATGAAGGATGAAGAACCAAGAGGGAATGAGGATGCTGCAAGCCTTCTTCCCAAACCAGAGCCTGATACCCCTGCTTGATGACCCCATCCCCTACAAACCCCATCTACAGGAAGTCAGTTCTGGCCTTTGGCTTTCCTGCCTGGGCCTCCCAGAGCCTCATCTGCCCTTCTCCATAGTGTTCCCTGCTCATCATCCAATGTCCATACCCTGCCTGGTGGGTAGGGGAACTCTGAGGCCTGCACCCCCCCCAGCTGGGTGCCATTGGCAGAGGGCTGGCAGGTGGCATACGGGGTAGACTCCGGTTGCCGTAGCAACCTGCCAAAGTCTTGGGTGGAGGCACATGGCCTACAGGGTGTGTGGGGGGAGGGGACTCATCTTTCTTTGTCCTGGCTCAAGCCCCTGGGCTGGTATAGCCTGTGAACAGGAAGCTCTGCTATAAGGGACATGGGAGTGGTGTGTGTGTGTGTGTGTGTGTGTGTGTATGCTAAGGAGGGAGGGAGCATCTAAGAAATCTGCAAATAAATGCTATGGTTCCCGCTCACCCTGTCTTAGCCCTGAAGGGCACTCTCCTCACAGCATCACAGCTTATGCTTAAGGTACCATCTCTAGAAGGCCCCTGTCAAAATGCAAGTAGGCTGTTCATTAGTTCACCTGATAAAGTCCCTGACTAGTAGTCAGGAAGTTCTAAGCGTAGCTCTGCTACTAGTACGCTATGTGACCTAGGGCAAACCCCTCTCCTTCTCTGGGCTTCAGTTTCTTCAGTTGTCAGTCAGTGGGTAGGGTTGGTTTGATTTATCTGTGAGATGCCTTCATGCTCTGGATGGCTATGCTGGGGAAGGGAAGGCACGTGCCTGGAAGGTGCTCAGTTGTGAGTAGGCTCTGAGCTGTAACATGCTGACACTCAGGCTGAGCATCAATCCTGGCTCTTCTAGATGGACCTGCTATGACACAGGTTCCACATCCCGGCCCAGGACTGAGATCCTAGACAACTCCCATGGCCCTAACAGGACCCTGGAGCATCTGAAATGAGGTGTGTGTGCTGGGGGAAGGGAGGACTATAATCCTTTGGACTCATGAGGTTGGAGGGGAAAGGGACGCTCAGAGGCATCGGGCCTTTGACCTCTAAATTGTACTACTTGAAGATGCTCAGCCCAGACCCTGGCTGGCCCAATCTGAGGCAGAAGCATCACCACTTCTCTTTACCTGAAGCCACAGCCATTCCTATCTCCTGAGAAAAGACTTCCTGGCAGGCTTTAGGAAGCTGACCCTGGGCAGAGGGCTACCTTGTCCACCAACTCCTGCCTCAGCATCTCTACAACTCCTTCTACTCTGAACACAACTCCCTTCCAACACCCTCTGTTCCTTTGTGCTGAGGTCAGGCTGGAATGCCTTTTCACAAGCCTGGAGTTGATAACCCATCATCACCACCTCCTCCTGGAGTCCCTATCCACCCTGCACAGCTGGCCAGGGAGAGCTTGGGTCCATAACTCCAGCTCAATCACTCTCCCTGCCATCTCCGCAGGGGCCCTGGTTACAAGAAGTTGAAATTTGCCTAAAGCCCACCTGGCTGGTACAATGGCACCCAGAGGGCAAATTCAGGCCAGTGGCTCAGAATGCTGGTCATGCATTTTGGGCTCGAACACAGCCCATGGGGCAGGGCCGAGGACATGTGTACCTCATTACCCTGGCAAAGTGGGAAGCAGTAATTAAACCGGGCTCCACTTAGAGAGACAGAGAGGGACATACACAGTCCTAGCATCGCTGAGTGACTTTTCAGCCTTAGTGAAAACATTCAGAACTATAGGATGAGGATGTCTCTCCTTAGGGATGATTCCTGTCCCTGCCAATATACGTAAGGAACTCTGATATGCACTAGCACCTCTAGGACCCATTACACCACAGGGCAAGGAGGTCATAGCTGGCTTTAGTTTTTCCAGGATCAAGGGTTCTAATGCTCTGAGTTGGGCTTTGAGCAGTGAGGACTGGTTCAGGAGAACCATCCACACTCTCCCAGGGCCCTTTGTGAGCAGCTCAGGGTCTGTGAGTCAGATAGTGAAGTCAAGGGTCAGCCTAAGTTCCAGAAGAGGATTTTCCATTAAGAAGCTATGTGTGTGATTCAGTCCTTGACTATCTGTCTTAGCAAACCTAAAGTGCTAGCCATAGAGCTTTGGACCCAATGACATGCTGCCCAAGCAGTCTCTGCAACACCAGGCTCTTCCACTGAGAGTTTACAGTGAGAGTTTCAGCAAAACAGATTCACGGGAAAAGGGAACAAAAAGAAGGGAGGCATCCTGCTGAGTGACACACGTGCACACAGCCTTGAGTACACACATACACAAACACACATGTGAGTACGTTTTGGTGTCAAGTGCAGGAATGCTTATCTAGGGTCTGCCTTCTGCCTCTGTTCACCCCTCACTCACCTCCCTCAGCTCCTTGGCCACCTCCTTGAGTTCCCGCAGGATGCCCTCCAGCTGCCCGATGACCATCTTCATGCGCTGTCGAATCCGCTCCCGCTCGCCACCACTGCTAGGGTCGTCACTGGGCTGCCCGAGGTCCGGGGCGCCCCGAATGTTCATCCTTCACCACGTGGCTGTGGGCCTGCCCATACTCCCCCCAGCCGGGCACACACTGCGTCTGCCTCCACGGAGCCCCCCTCAGCTGGGCAGGGCTCCACATCTTAACGGCCCCCCAGCCCACCCTGGCCCTGGGCGGCCCTCACCCAGCCCCTGCCCCCTGCCACCCCGCCTCTTCTGCCTCTGGGTGGGAAATGGGACACCCAGAGTGGGACAAAGTCTGACAGAGGGTCAAGGTGAGGACACAGGGGGACAGGAGGGGGGGCCTTGGGTCTCAGGAGTGGCCTCCAGGACTTGGCGTGCTGATGGATGTGCAGAGATGAACTCTGGCTGAGCCTGGACACAGAGGCAGGGGGATAATTGCAGGGACTAAGGGTAAGATATGCCCTTGGGATGAGGGGAGGCAGCAGTAAGTAACCCCTTCACAACTCCTAGGCAGGTGGGAAGGCAGAGGTCTGGAGACGCAACTGACACCTGCGGGGGGGTAGTGCCTGGGGTCTTCCAGAGGTGGCAGGAGCTCCAGATGTGGGCAGCTCTGGGAACGGAGCTGGATTGGAGGAGGGCAGCCCCCTGCAGAGAGAGCGAGCCTGGCGTCAGCCCTCCTAGGCTGCAGCACCAACCGGCAATGCCGCTGCCTCCCTACTCTCCCCTTCCTGCACCCTCCGTCGATGGGGATTTATTTATTTTCTTTTTTGTGGGGAGGGGTGGTGGAGGCAGATGGTGTACAGCTCGGCCCTCCTCTAGAGGTGAAGGAGGGAGCCCCCTGCTTCAAAGGCAGAAGTCTTCAGCCAGCGATGGGGCATGCTGGCCGCGGCCCCCTCCCCCAGCCAGGCCTGGCCCCGCTGGTTCAGAAAGCCTCCCCAGTCCACGGTCCTCCCTCCTTGTGCCCTCAGGGTGCCCTCGTTCCCAGTAGACCCTCCTCCACCAGCTCCGCCTTCCCTCAGAACCTCCGCTTCCCGGACTCACCGAGGGTGGGGGCACGGCCTTCCCTCCTAGCAGCGTCGGGGGCCAAGCCCCAAGACGAGGTTGGGGGGCCCCCAAGGCCCCCTAGGGCGGGCTTCTCTCTCTGGACCCTTCGGCCACTGGCCTCAGGGAGGTCCTCCGAGCCGCTGCCGGAAACATCTGGGCGGTGGGAGGGGGCGGGGCCTCCGCGCTCCAGGGAATGTGGCCGGAAAAATCTCCCCCAATCCCCGCCAGGCTTCAGGCAGGGAATGAGCGAGGGTCCGGCGGGCTCGGGGCTCCGAGGCCACAGGTGACCCGGGCGCACAGCGACTGAGATGACGCCGGGCCGGTCCCAGCGCGTGAGCCAAAGTCGGAGAGATCGGAGGACGCTGGGATCCCCTCAGCCCACGCCTGGTATTCCCTGGGCTCGGCACAGTCCAGGTTCACTATGTCCAGTCCAGATCGTGGGGTCTGAGCTCCGCCGGCTCGGCCCTGCCCTGCTGGGAGTGAGCCGGCACAGCCTGGCGCCCGGGACGCGCTTGGCCCGAACCCGGAATGCCTGCGCTCGGGAACCCGCTTGCGCCCGGGGCTGCAGCGAGGGTCTTCTCAACCCAGCCCCGCGGTCCGCCCAGAGCGAGAACGCGCCCAGCACTCAGTCCACGTTCGCGGAGGTCCGGAATCCACCGAGCCCCGGGGGAGGGGCGGTGTCGGCCGCGAGGTACCCAGTCCCCGCCGGGCCGGGCCGAGAGCGCTCGAGGCAGGGGGCCCGGCCGGGCCGGGTTCGGCGGCCCGGGCGCGGGCGGGCGCGGCCCCAAGCGGAAGCAAGGGGGCGAGAGCAGGAGAAGGGAGGGGAAGGGACGGGAGGGGCGCGCGGCGGGCCCGGCGAGCTGGGGCGCACAGGTCTCACTGCCTCGGCTCTGGTCTAGCCGCCTCCTGCAGGTTCGCCCTCAGCCCACCGCCTCCGCAGCCCCCAGACGCCGGGTGGCCGCCGGTGGGGCAAAAAGGCGCCGGGTCCGGCTGGGCCTCCCTCGGCTGCCTCTCCCTGCCCTGCCCCGCCGAGCTCTGCGGGCCGGAGCCCGCTCCCAGAGCACCTCGGCGCCCCGCTGCCCGCGCGCCCACCGCCCCCGACCCTCCCTGCCGTCCCCCGCCGGACTGGCCGCCCGGGCGGGCGCTGGCTCCCTCAAAGGCCGCCCGGCTCGCTCGGCTCCGCTCGTCTCGGCGCTGTCAGGGAAGGGGCCGGCCCGGCGCTCCGGGAGGGAGCTTTTAAAGCGACACACACGCCTCCCAGCGCTGAGCGCCGAGCGCGCAAGCCGGGGGGTCTCATCACCCGGGCGAGGGCAAAGGGTCTTGTGCTTCCCGGACTGCAGACGTCCTAGCCTAGCCTGATTTCGACTGTTCTTGGGCGCGGGGGGGCAGGGGACTGGGGACTTAGTTCCCTTCTTACCGGTTCAGACACCCCCCTTCCACCTTCCTCTACTGCAGTGCATCCCAAGCTTCCCTTTTGACTAAATTTTCCACACCCAGACCCTCCCCTGACCCCTGTTGTTGTTGTTTGCCATCGAGTCGGACCCAACTCATAACGACCCCTCCTTGGGTTTCCGAAGCGATATCACTACGGAAGTAGATTGCCCAATCTTCCTTCCCAGGAGTGGCTGGTGGGTTTGAACCACCAGCCTTCTGGTTAGCAGTCAAGTGCCTTAGGCAGTACGCTACTAGAGCTCCTCCCCTGACCCCTGTCAAGCCTCAAAGTACACTGTCAAGCTTCAAAGTACACTGACTTTATCTTAATCAGATTAATTCAGAAAATAGAATACAGCCAACCTTTATTGAGCACCTTCATACAGTGTGTCAAACTTTCGGCAGGTATGTGTTAGACATAAATTGCTGCATTCAATTATTTGTCCATTTACTCAAAATTTATTAAGCACCTTCTGTTTACCAGGCCCCAAGTTAGGTTCTGGGAACACCGGAAAGAGAAGCAGCATTTCAGGAAGCTCACAGCTCAGAGGTGGAGACTTCAGAGTAAACTGAGGATTGGTAAACGCATGACAAAGGCTAGTTCTAGAACCAATAGTAGTACCTGCCTTCCAACCCAGGCCAGGGCTAGGCAGTTTTCCCAAGGATGCACCCCTGAGCTGAATATCAAAGGAGAAGTAGGAGTAACCCAGGTGACTGTGAGCCTGGGGGAGGTGAGGATGAACATTCCAGGCAGGGAGGAGGATGGGAGAAAAGGCTCAGAAGCAGAAACTGGGGGGTGGGGTTGTTGAGTCAACTGTTGCTTTTAGAGACACCATTGTGGCAGCTTTGTGGAAAGTGGATTGGAAGAAGACCAGTCATGTAGAAACTGGAGACCATGGTTAGGAGCTTGGATTTTATCATGGGGGCAGTGGAACTCTTTGATGTTGGGGAGGAGCCTGGTGCTGCTTCAGGAGAGATCCCTCTAGGGCAGTGTGGATGGTGGATTTGAGGATTAAGCCAGAGAAGAGAAGACCAGTTAGAGGCTGTTAACAAGAATGGAGTTGAGAGAGAGGGATTTCTAGTCATAGGTCCATGGAATCATCTACTGAAGTCCAGAAATAGATGAGTTTGAGCAGGGAGTGGCAGGAGGGAGTGAACTCAGTGCGAGAGGACAGAGATGGGTATTTAATACCTAACAGATCTTGAATCTCATTAATAGAAGTGCAATGTTTAGAAAAAGGGAAGTGACATTCCTTCTTTTTTGTGCAATATCAAAGCATGCCTAAGACTTCAATTTAAGAGCAACCTTGACACACTGAGTGTGTCTAGAGGAGGGCAGTTAGGAGAGGAGTGGACTAGGGTATCTGTCCTGTGAAGAAGGGTTGGGTCCATTAGGGCTAGCAGGAAGAGAGAAGACTCAGGGGAAGGATCACTATAAATCTCCAAAGGGCTGTCCCAGGCAAGAGAATATATAGATAGATTCTAAGTAGTGCTTAGGAGCTCTGGTGGCACAGTGGTTAAAGCATTCAGTTTCTAACTAAAAGGTTGACGGTTCAAACTCACCAGCCACTCCACAGGAGAAAGATGAGGCAGTCTGCTTCTATACAGATTTATAACCTTGGAGACCATTTGGGACAGTTCTACTCCATCCTATAGGGTCACGGTGAGTTGGAATCGACTCCATGGCAGATTTGTTTGTTTTAAGTGGTGCTTTCCTAGTATTTGAGGATTGACCCATCCTTTCCTCCCTGGGCACCAGCCCAGATGTTTCTATCCTTCAGAACTCTGCTTAGTACCCACCCACCCCCACCTCTACCCTCCTTCTAGGCAGGCTTCTCTGATCCTCCAGTCTACTGGGAGGAACAGAGCAATCTTTTGGTCCCTTACCAAACACTTCTCAGGATGGTTATTTGATATGCTAGCTGTATGACCTTGGGTGAGTCTCTTAACCTCTCTGAGCAGGGATAAGGAGCCCATAAACATTTATATTTTTTCCTGAACTGGCTCTCTTAAAAGAAAATGTTTCCTACTCTCTTTGAATCAGAAAAAAATAGGGATGATAATATTACCCACTTTACAGGGTCATTGTGAACATGGAATAAGATAATACACAAGGCAGTAATTGGCCCAGTGCCTGGCACCTGGTAGTACCATGGATGGTGGCTGCTGTCAGCTGTTATTCACACCTTCATGTCTATGTTTAATTTCCTTGTGAGACTGAACTTCCCAGAATGGTGTCTGTGTCATGTCTACCTTTGTCCCCCACGTAGATCAGAGTAGTAGACTGTGGCAACTAGTGACTTTGACCGCTCCAGCCTGCTCTCCATCACCCCACTTCTGGCATCCCTTTCCTTTGGAAATTCCTCCATTACTACATAGCACTCGTAGGGTGTCAGTTAAAATATCCTCTACTCCCATCCATCCCCACTCTGTGGCCATCAGACTGCACCAGTCATAGAACCTCATCCCCCCAACAACAATGATTGGCCCTAGGAGTGGATACACGACCCAAGCAGAACCAAACAGACTCTTACCCTGAGATTGATATATAGATGTTGAGAGGAAGAAATCCTCTTCCTACCAGGGGAGGTGTGGGGGTGAGGGTGCAAAGCTGGATGCTTTGGGCCCAAGGCTATTAACTAGGCAGCTTTCCCACTAGATGTAAGAAGCCAAGCAAGGCATTGGAGAGGAAGGGAATTTAGAGACCATACCAGAAACTTGAGCTCACCCAGAGTCTCCCTCCCCTACATCTAATTAATCTTGAAGTCCTATTGCCCTACCTCCTCAATATCATGTAAATAGTTTCCTCCAATGCCTCCTGCACCTCCCTGCGCTTAAGGTCTGGCTCAGTCCACAGACTATATAGTGGACTGAACTACATAGTCAGTTCTCAATATATGTTTTCTGAATAGTGAATGAAAGTCCAAAAATATTTTTGTTTCACATCATTGTTAAGCAAACTATTACCTAAGGTGAGCCTGAGATGGGTAAAGCTGGAGGGAGGGGCCATGGCACAGAGCTCAGGGGTCCCAACTGCCTTACCTCCCACCCCATACATACCCTGAAACTTCCTGTCCCTTCCCTAACCTCTGACTCTCAGACCCTGCTCATCTCAGGATGGCATGGTGGGCAGAGCAGGATAGAGGACTCGGAGGCTTGTATGCAAAGCCCTGTGGTATGAGTTGAACCAATCACATAACCTCTCTGCACACCTCTGCTTCCTCTTCTGAAAATGGAATGTTGGGATAGTCCAGGAAGAGGATATTTTGCAGAGTGCTTTCACACAATGAATCCCCAATTATCCTGCTCATAGCAAGGAAGAGCCACATTGCTATCATCCCCTCCTGCCTTCTGCGTATCTTACACTGTCCATTATCTCTCACTGTCCTTTCAGTTAAATCTCTCTCTCTCTTTCTCCGTCTCCTATTTCTTTCAGTCAGCATTTAAACCTGCTCTCTAAACTCTCCCATCTTACAAGACCTCCCTTGCCTCTCCAAGAACTGTCTCATCTTTCTTCCTTGCACAGCGAAACTTATACCAAAAGTTGTCCGCATGCCCTGCCTCTCCTTGGCCAGCTCTCACTCATTCCTCCTCCTTCTGCAATCTGGTGTCCGCCCCCGCCACTCCCCTGAATAAACTTTAAATGCTAAGGCCACCCGTGACCTCTGAGATGCTGAATCCACAAAACACGTTTTCGTCCTTATCTGACTTGTCTCCCTACTGCTTTGGATACAGTCAGCCACCTCCTTTGTCAACCATCTCTTTTCCCTTGACCTCGAAGACTCCAGGATTTTCTGGGTTTCTTCCTGCATGCTGACTGCTAGCTCTCACTTCCTCTGCCCACTCCCCTACTCTCCCATCTCTGAACGTGGAGTTGCTCAAGGTTCAGTTCTAGGTTATTTCCACTTTTCACCTCACTCTTTTCCCACTCTGCAACCCCCCTTTCATGTGGTTAAATTCCACCTATATGGTCTCCACTCCCATCTTTGGACTGGACTCTCGACTAGCCTCAGACTTGTGGACTCTCCTGCCTTCTTGCACAACTCAAGTTCAAAAGAGCTCAGAATAATTCCTAAACTCTTCTTCCTATGTTCCCTGTCTCAACCGCTCCTACGAAAATTCTGGGAGTCTTCCTCTATGCCTTCTTCTCTGTTACCTCAGCCCCACGCCCAATCAAACCCACCTCCCTTTGTTCATTCTGGCTTCTAAAGATATCTCTTGCCTGGGTTCTCTGCTGCTACTGCCTTTGTCCAAGACACTGTCATCTTTCAACTAGACAATGAAATTCCCCTTTCCGTCTGCTCACTGGTCCCCTCCCATGTATTTGCCCCACAGCAGCTGCAGTGATCTTGAAAAACCTCGAGTCTGATAGATCATCCCCCTGCTTCAAACCTTTCATCCATTTCCCATTTTCCTAAGAATAAAGACCCAAATTCTCAACACATCCAAAAGCACCTGGCCCCTATGGCTCTCTCCAGCTCCCCTCTCTCCTCATTCCCCTTGCTCTCGTTTCTCTCTGGCCTTCTTTCAGCTTCTTGGATGCCCAAGATTCTTGCCTCTGGATTTTTGCACATGCTATTCCCTTCCTGAAGCACTCTTCCCTTTCTTTATCCAGCTAACTCCTACTTACCTTTGAGGTCTTGGCTTAAATTTCAATCCTTGGGAAAACCTCCTAGACCCTTTTCCCAGACTAGGTTATACTCCCTGTTATTTGTAATAATTTAACATTCATATTTCCTGCTAGAATGTAAACTAGAATTCACGTCCCTTTTACTGACTACAATGCAGGTGCTGAATAAATATTAACAGATAACTGTTGAGGTTCAGGGTGGTTAAGCAACTTGCTCAAAGTCACACAGCTTATCAGTAGTTGACCTCATCTTAAGTCCCTTTAGGCTAGTTTTGGTGCCTTATCATGTGGCCCTGCAACATACAGATTCCTTTTATCAAAGCACTAATCACACCTTGGTGACAGTGGCAGTTCAGTGGTAGAATTCTTGCCTGCCATGCAGGAGACTCAGGTTCGAATCTTGGACAATGCGTAGCTTCATGTGCTGTCACCACCTGTCTGTCTGTGGAGGCTTGCTGTTGCTGATGCTGAACACGTTTCGGCAGAGCTTCCAGACTAAAACAGACTAGGAAGAAAAGCCTGGCAATCTACTTAAAAAAAAAAAAAAATCAGCCAGTGAAAATGCTAGGGATCACAATGGTCCCATTCCATTGTGCATGGGGTTACCATGAGTTGGGGACCAATTTGTTGACAACTAAACAGCAAAAACAATCATACTTTATTGTAGCTGCTTGTTCAACGGCCCATCTTCTGGAGAGCAGAAGCCGCACTATCTTATTTATTCTCCTTTTCTCACCTTCTACCTGAGCTTCTGGCCCTGGGAGCATGGAGTACCATGCATGCTTGTTGATTGACTCTGGTGATGAATTCCCCCAAATTCTCTTCTAGCTCTGACTTCCTACCAAGCACCCATTTACTTCTTCAGCCCACCTGTGGAATGAGCTTTCTTTTTATTTTCATCCTAAATTAATTCTTTGAAAGCAACTTTTACTAAAAAAGAATAAATCAGCAAACAATTGAGGGAAGCATAGAAGGAAATAAGACAACACACACACACACAAACACACAGAGGCTGGAAATGGCTGAAGTGAAGAAATTTGGTTTCCTTTAATCTGTGTGGGCTGAGTTGTCACTACTTCACCCCACCTCAGCTTACCTTTTGATTCTTGGTAATCAAGAATCAATCTCCTCCTTCCTCTCCCCTCCCAGCTTATCTGGGCTCAGTCCTAGTTAGGGGACCTTTTCCTGCTCTTTGGAAGGTTTCCCTGGGCAAATTCCCTTCCTATCTATATTCTGACTGGTAAATGCAGAAGAAATACTTTGGACGGAATTGGAGCCCCATCAATGATGGGAAAACAAAGGCTCAGAGAGAGTTAGGAGCGGCAAACAATGGGGCTCTGTGTTCATTCCATTAACCCAGAGATGCCCACGCTGGCCCAGCCTGTCTGCACTTCCTCTCAGATAGCTGTGCGACCTTGGCTAGGCTATTGACCCCCTTCTAGATGTGGAAGGAGAGGAGTAGGGTCTTGAGACTGAACTTCTGGGGGGTGGGGGCGGTGGGGGCTGAATGAACAGGGAGGGAAGCCAGCAAGATTGAGGTTGCACCCACGAGAAAGGGCGGGGACTACGGGGCTGGGGCTGGCCAGAACAGCAGGTTCTTGTCAAACACACAATTTAATTCTGAGGCTGTATTCCTTGTGCCTGGGAGATTTTCAGCTTGCAATAGTGTCATTTACAGATGGATTTGCAGTGGCGAATTACAAGTTTGTAAGCAACAGCTTCTCTGACGCCTCAAAGGAAAAAAAAACCGCATCCCTCTGCAAATTATAAATTCATAACTGAAAGTGTTATCCAACTGAATGCAAAACAAATTCATTACCAACTACATTATTCCATTGAATACCAAGTGAATGAACTGCACAGGATTTTGTGCTAATCAGAGACATGTCCGGAGAGGGGAACAAAACAGTCCTCCCTCCGCTTTCTTCCTCTTTGTGTCCTTTTGGGCCCACCTCAAGCTATCCTGAATGTGGGCAGAACTGGAGGGATGTACACTGAGTAGATAAAAATGAGAGTAGAGGTTATGGTGGTGACAGCGAAGGTAATGGTGGTGGTGTATTGAAACAGATAACTACCTTGCTGTTGTGTGTGTGTATCTTTTGTAAGATTATTATAATTGTTATGTTAATTTATGATACTATCTTGTGAAGGCTTATGTGCCTACTTTCCTGTGAGTGGGAGAACATCCCTTGAAAACGGGGATCATCCTGTTATTATTAACTACACAGGAAAGACATGGGTTGATCAGAGACCAAAGTGAGAAACTGGGTCTTAGTTTAGGCACTCCAGCGAGGAGTCCCTCCCAGAACAATATGAAGTAAGGAGGGTAATAACAGGCATTCTTGTCCCATTCTTCACTCAAATGCAAATGCTTCACGCTAGTGTTTTATTGCTGAGAATGATGCTGACTGTTCGTTGTTGATATAATTTTTACTATGTCAAGGAAATATTCTTTTATTTTTATTTTACTAAGAGTTTTCCATCACTCTCTTGAGACCAAGCTTCAATGTGCTGGAACATCTAGATGGATGCTCCTGGGTGGAGAGTGCCCACAAGGTGTAGACAGCTTGGGGTCTATGGTGAGAGGACATAGGACATACTTTGTTTTATTTTTTAAATTTTTATTGTGATTTGGATGAAAATTTACAGAGCAAATTCATCTTCCATACAGCAGTTCACATACCCTTTGTCTCATGACATTGACTGCAATCCCTACAATGCAATAGCTCTCCTCTCACTTCCTCCCCATAGCCACCTCTTCCCTATGTCCTTCCCTCCCTGCACTCCTGCACCCTGCACTGTCTCCCTGTGCATACATAGCCCTTCTATTCTCCCATGATTGATGTCTCCAAGGAGTGTGTCTACCTAACGCAAATGTTCATCTCATATGCCTGTCTTTGTTTGACTGGAAGCCACAGGAGTGGATGCAATTCCAAACCTGAAGGACAGCTAAGGGCCATAATCTCAGGGGTTCCACCAGGCTCTATCAGACCAGCAAACCTAGTCCCTACCCAACACTTTTTTTTACAAATGATTTTGAGTTTTGTTCCATATTGTTCTCCCACTCTATCCAGGATCTCCTACATAGAACCCCTTCTAAGTGAGTGCCTGACACTGGTAGTCAGGCACCATCTAGTTCTTCTGGTCTCACAGTCTAGACTGAGGATCGCATGGTGTACCAGTCCCTTGGACTAATTGTTTCCATGAGTTTTTGGTTTTCTTCAATCTTCTTTGCTCTGGAGAGAAGAGACCCATTGTTGCATCTAGATGGCCGCTTGCAAGCTTTTAAGATCCAAGTCACTACTCCCCAAAGTAGGATGTGGAACAATGTTTTTGTGTAGTATGTTAGACTAATTGAGCTTGATGTCCCCTGCAACCATGGTTCCAAGCCCACAGATCCAACTACTCACTCCCTCTGGGTAGCTGGCTGTGGCCAAGAAGTGACTACAACTTTGTCCCTTGTCAGCTCTACTATATACCTGGGAATTCTTACAGAACATACAAATACACTTGTAGAAACATTGTCTGCCAACCCTCTACATGATCATGGGCACACCCCCACCCCACATAGACATACCTAATCATTCAGCCTGTCCACCCATCTATCCATATATCGATGTTTACCATCACTGACAACGCAGTACTGGATGTGCAAAAGAGTTCATCTTTGTTGTCTGTACCTCCCATGTACCTCTCTATGTCTTCCTCTTCCTCAATGCCACTGTGTTGATCACTGACATATGGTACATCACCCTTCCCTTCACCCAAATTAATACTTGTCTCTACCTATCTAGCAGTGTTCCCTCCCTCTCCCCCCAAAGAAAATTTCCTCCCATATGTAAACCCCTCCTTGACTTTTTACAATAACAGATTAATTCAATATTTGTCCTTCTGTGATTGACTTATTTCACTCAGCATGCTGTCCTCCAAGTTCATCCAAAACACTGTTATGCAGTGTCTTGCAGATTCTACTTTATTCTTTAGGGTTGCATAGTATTCCGTTGTATGTATGTACCATAGTTTGGTTATCCATTCTTCTGTTGATGGGCCCAAGGTTGTTTCCATCTTTTTGCTATTGTAAATAATGCTGTGATGAACATGGGTGTGCATATATCTGTTCTTGTCCTGGCTCTCAATTCTTTAGGATAATGAGGTTGCTCATTATCCTAAAGGATATCTTTAGGAGTAATGAGATTTCTGAGTCAAATGGTATTTCTAATTCCAACTTTTTAAGTAATCGGACATAGGATATACTTTTTAACCACCATTATCTAGTTACAGTGAGTCCCTGGGTAGTGCATACAATTAATGCACTCAGTTGCTAGATGAAAGGTTGGAAGTTTGAGTCCACCCAGAGGTGTCTTGGAAAAAAAGGCCTGGCAAAAAATTAACTTCCAAAAAATTAACCATTGAAAACCCTATGGAGTGCAGTTCTACTCTGACACACATGGGGTTGTCATGAGTCAGTCATTTCCATGGCAACTGGTTTTTGGACATCTAGTTGCATGTGTGAAAGGAGCTCTGGTAACGTAGTGCCTAAGGCACTTGACTGCTAACCAGAAGGCTGGCAGTTCAAACCCACCAGCCACTCCTCAGAAGGAAGGTTGGGCAATCTACTTCCTTAGTGATACAGCCTCGGAAACCCAAGGAGGGGTC
>NW_006921820.1:4483094-4500505 GCF_000298275.1 Orycteropus afer afer | reverse complement strand
TAAGGCACTTGACTGCTAACCAGAAGGCTGGCAGTTCAAACCCACCAGCCACTCCTCAGAAGGAAGGTTGGGCAATCTACTTCTGTAGTGATACTTCCTCGGAAACTCAAGGAGGGGTCGCTATGAGCTGGGGATGACTGGACAGCATATAACAACAACAACAGTCCCATGTGATAGGTGTTTTCCCAATTTACGGTCCCTGAAACTTACTTTTTCATGTTAATTTTAGAAAATTAGAAAATACAAAGAAACGAAAATAAGAAATATATAAATTGCCCTAAATTCTTCCACCAAAAATACTCATTATTAGCAGTTTGAGGCAAATCAGACCTGAAACTTAGTCCTTTCTCCGGTTTCCACAGAACAACCATTCATCTAGAACCTCTGAGGATTTATTAAACTTGACTTGAAATTTGGTGTGGAAAGAAGAAATAGTCTGTACTATAACCACACAAGTAATAAAAGGCCGGGATACCAACTTTTAAAAAGTTCTCCCTAGCCCTGCACTGAAGAGTTTCCTGGTATCCTTCCCCCATCTTGGCTTCTCTCTTCCACACTGATTTTTTTTTTCTCTCTCTCCCTTCTCCAATCATCTCCTTTTTCTCTGCCATCTTTCTCAGGAGCAAAATGAATTCCTCTCAGATCTGTCCTGGAAGAAGTGCAGCCAGAATGCTCCTTGGAATCCAGAATGGCCAGACTTCACCTCACTTACCTTCGTCATGTTGTCAGAAGGGACTGTTTCCTGGAAAAGGATATCATGCTGGGTAAACTGGAGGGTCAACGAAAAAGAAGAAAGCCCTCAATGACGTGGATTGACATGGTGGTTGCAACGATGGGCTCAAGTATAGCAAGGATTGTGGGGCTAGCACTGGACTGGACAGTGTTTTGTTCTGTTTTTCATAAGGTTGGTATGAGTCGGAGCTGACTCGACAGCATCTAACAACAACAACAACAACCTTGAATCATGCAGGGTGGCTTGCAATCATCATTTGTCTCAATGTTAATCAAAGCATTTTTTTTTTTCCCCAAACAAAGACAGTTCCCTCTCTAAGAAGAATTTTTGTTCTGGCTATTAAGAGAAAATATTTTCACCTTGTTTCATGCACACATTTATTTTAGAAATAGAGGATTACTCTGCAAATGCTGGTTTGAAACCTGCTTTTGTTTATTAGCAATATAGTCAGTGTATTTTTATGTCAATAGATACATCTATATTGTCTGTTTTAATGGCTATATATTATTCTATATGGTTTCTTTAAACAATCTATTTTTTTTTTTTTTGCTATACATTTAGACTATTTCCAATTTTCTTTTGCCATTATAACACCCACACATCATCTTTGCACATTTATCTAATTATATCCTTCAGATAGATTCTTGGAAGTAAAATTTCTGAGAATATACTTTCCAAAGGCTTTTTTTTCATATTGTGAAAGTACTCTTCAGAAAGTTCGTGCTGATTAACTCCCATCAACAGCTTATAAAATTGCCTGTTTAATAGATATGTTCTAGCTTTCTTTCAGCTATGCCTTGCAGCATTAAAGACAAGGCCTCGTGGCAACAAGGCAAGGGCAGCTGGTGTGAGGTACCTCCAAAGGCAAAGAATTCCAGGGAGTGATAATGGGGGCCATGTAATGCAGCTTCCCTTCTTAGTGTGGATTCTCCCATGTCTTCTATTGGAGTGTGTGAAATTGATTGATTGATTATTTTTATGAAGGATGACATCATTTCCCTTCATGTGATGGCAATGAGTACAAAGTTGATGGTAATGATGTGTGGTCATAATGGTGTGCTATTTTCATGGAGAGGATGGTGGTGGTACAGTGTAACAGGTAGTAACAGGTAACTGTGGTGGTAAAGTCAATGTTAATGATAGAGATGGTGGTGGAGTATTCATAATGGATGGCTTTTGTTGTTGTTGCTGTTATGTGCCATGAAGTTGGACCCGACTCATAGCAACCCCTTCTTGGGTGGTAGTAATGCTGTTTATGGTGATGTTGATGGTGGTGGTAATGATGAACGTGATGATGGTGAGAGTGGTGATGGTAACAGTGGTAATGGAGAGTGCAGTGCAATGCAATGGTAGAGATGATGATGGCAGTGGTATTGACAGTGGGGTAGTAGTAATGGTAGTGGTGGTGATAGTAACCCCACTCCCATTGAGTTAATTCCAACCCATAGTGACTCTCATCAGATTTCCAAGGCTGTATATCTTTGTAGAAGTAGATTGCCTCATCTTCCTCCCATGGTGTAGCTGGTGAGTTCAAACCACCTGCCTTTTGGTTAGCAGCCCAGTGCCTTAACTGCAGCACCATTGGAGCTCCTTGGTGGTGATAATGGTGGTGGTGCATCAGTGAAGGTGGTGAGAGTGGTGTTGGTTACAGTGCTGGTGATGGTGAGTGCAATGCTGATAGAAATGGTGCTGGTGTAGAGAAGGAGGTGGTGGTGGTGGCATTGACAGTGAGGAAGTGGGATAGTGGTGATACTGGTGAGATGACAATGGTGGTGAAAGGCAGTATGATAAAAGGGTTGTGGTGGTGGGAGTGGTGCTGCTGCTGATGGTGAGCCCAATGGTGATGGTGATGATGATGGCAGTGATGGAACTTTGGCAACATTCAAGATAGGGTACCGTGGAAAATATAATGGTGAATATGGTGTTAGTGACAATGAAGAATGTAATACAGGATTAAAATAAATACAAATAAAATAATAAAAAATTAAAATAAGTACAGGGAGGGAGAGGTCATCTTAGGTATGGGAACCAATGTGAATAGAGGAAGCAGCATGAGTTTAGTGTCTGGAACAGTGAAGAGACCTACTGGTCAGCAAGTTGGTTGGGGAGATGGTTCAGAGGATGTTGGTAATGGTGGGTTCTGGGAAGGGTCTTAAAAGTGGCAAGAGGAATTTGGACAGGAGGAGGACAGCACATAGAGACTTTTTAGATCCCAGGAGAAAGATGGGCCAGGGCTGAGTTGCACACAGGATAGAAGAAGAGAGTATGAGGAGCTGAGCTGTTGGACCAATGCTGAACTCAATGGACAGCAGAGGGACACTGGGCAATATGGAGTGTGTGTGAGCATCCCAGGTCTGCTGACAGTGTGAAAGAAGTCTGAAGGGCTTGTGGCACCTGATGCAAACTTAGAACCCACAGCATAGGGAGGGTCCCTCATGCCCTTTATTCCTGGACCAGCCCCAACTGGCAGCCTGCTCTCACCTTTGGTTGAGAGGGAGAAGAGAACAGAACAATCCTCTAGAACTCTGGCTCCCTCTCTTTCCTCCTGCTCCCTGATACCCAGCAGCTCCCTGAGTCTCTGGAAAAAACTTTTACTCAATCTCATTGCCTCTCCCCACCTCTCCAGGTACAGCTCGAATCCTGCTCAACATGTACACAAAGCTGCAGCATTCTCTCTTCCAGTCAAGGATGCCTGGAAAACTTCAAGGAGGTGGAAGACCTGAGTCTCAGCAGCCAGCATCCTGGGCATCAGGGTTCAGTCATCCCTTAGGACAGAGTTATGCCTCACCCCTCAGACTGCCCCTAGTCCTCCTCACTCCCAAACCTGGAAGCCACTGGTACTAAGTGTGGGGCTCACTTTGAGGGAGGAAGAGACTTTTTTTTCCCCTCCCATTTTAATGGTGCTAGTGACCTCACAAGGTTTCCATGGTGATAAGACCAAGGAGCCAGGGACACTTGGTGATTTAGGTCCAACAAACTCACTCGCCACTCAGAGTCTTTGCCCTGATTCTTGGTTTGGAGAGAAGGGACTCTAGGCAATCAAAGAGCTTATAGAGGAAGGAAGGGTGGGGCTGAAATCATGACAGCTGGGGCATGAAGAGAGAGCCTGTGGAAAAAATCTATGTCCTTCTTTGCTCTTTGTGCCTCATGCCTCATCTGGTCTAAAACTTCCCTTCCCTAGAGGGCATGGTGCTCAGAGTGGCCCCTCACAGGATATCTCGGTTGAAGAGCACCCACTGGAGGGCAAATCTGATCCCAAGAGTAAGAAACATTGATGTTGTTAGGTGCCTTTGCATTGATTCACACTCATAGTGACCCCATGTAACAGAGTAGAACTGCCCCGTGGGGTTTTCTAGGCTTTAATCTTTACAGGAGCGGACAATCAGGTCTTTCTCATATGAAGCCTCTGGGTGAGCTCCCCTGCCCTACCTTCTGTTAGCAACTGAGCACTAAACCGTTGTACCACTCAGGATCCTTTAGGAAACATTAATGGGGTAATTTTAGGCACCACGCAGATGAGAAGACCAAGGTGGGTGGGAAATAGAGCAGAGGAGGAGTGTTTGAAAAGAGAAGGAGGTTAGCATCTGGTTAGGAGTCAGAGGCTTGCCAGGTAAAGCTTGGCTTTCCAGGGCACAACCAGCGGCCAGTGCTTGAGACCATGGGCTGTGGGCTCCAAGCCACCAGGGTGAGAACCCAGGTGTAAGTAACACCCACGCGTTATGGTTAAGGATTAAATGACACGTCAGAGGTAAAACATTCAGAGAAAAATCAAGCATTGTAAGTAGATTCACAATCTGCTTTATGAGTAGATTCTGCTCATGGAGACCTCATGTATTTCAGAGTAGAACTGGGCTTCTTAGGGCTTTCAATGGTGAAGTAGAGCACCAGGCCTTTCTTCGAGGTGATGTTGAACTACCAACTTTTCCATTGGCAGCCAAATGTGTTAACAGTATGTGCCACCCAGGGGCCCCCAGAGTACTAGCAGGTGCTCAGTAAGTGCTTGCTTCTTCTCTCTTGCCTCTCCCCGCCCCCCCATCACGGGGAGGTCAGGGTTCCTGAAGATGTTTGAAGCCCCTCTGCATTACCCCTCATTAACTTCCTGCTTTGGATACTGGACAATTTGATCTTCACACAATTCAGTGATTGAATGCCTATACGTTGTCCAGTGCCTAAAGTTCCAACATGAACCTTCCCTCTAAATGGCAACATCTCCCTGGTTAGGAGCAATAGTGAAGGGGAGGGGTGGGGGAAGTGGTTTTTTAGAGCAGATGGGGCTTGTGAGTGAGGACAAAAGGGAAGCAGGGGAGCAAGGGGGTTTGCTACCCTGAAATGTTGGCCAACTGCAAGACAGACCTCTGGCTGTGGGGTTTTTCTGAGGGTGAGTGATGAGAATCCCAGAGATGACCCAGCATTTGAGAGGAACTGCCTGTGCACATCATGCCACACACCACAATGGAGAAAACATCTGCAAGCTTCACTTTCCTTGGAGTCTGAGAATGAGCCCTGGGAGCAATGCAGCAACCAGGGCCTCTGCATCTGCAGACCTGCGGGGGAATCATGTCACCCCCCAGCAAGACAGAGTCTGGTGGCCAGGAGCCTGGAGGCAGAAGGCTGGGGAGGGAGCCCCTGACATAGAGTGGAGCTTGGAGGTTGGCCGGAGGTTGTCTTTGCCTTGGACAGATTCTCCTGGGAAATCTGCTTTAATGAATCTGGAAGAGGAGTTTGTATTCAGCTCATCAATTGTTCAGAAACAACCTTTTAGCTGGAGTCTCACGTGTCAGGAGTCTTTATCCCTTAGTGGATGAAAATTCTCCATCAGAGTTTACAACCTCCTACCCCATAGCACCACTACCCATCTGTGAGTTTGTTGCACTATGGTGGCTGGCATGTTGCTGTGATGCTGGGAGCTATGCCACAGGTATTTCAAATACCAGCAGGGTCACCCATGGTAGACAGGCGTCAGTGGAGCTTCCAGACTAAGACAGACTAGGAGGAAAGGCCTAGCAATCTACTTTCAAAAATTACGGATTACAATAGAATACTGTCCAATATTGCTGGAAGGTGAGCCCTCTAGGTTGGAAGACACTTTAAATACACAGTGGCTACAACAATGGACTTAAGCATATCAACGATTATGAGGATGGTGCAGGGCCGGGCAACATTGCATTCTGTTGTACATGGGATTGCCATGAACTGGAGCTTACTTGAAGGCAACTAACAGCAACAACCCCATATCCAGTGCAGTCTGGCTCCCCCAGCGAGCAGGCTCTGCGCCTCAGTGAGTCCAGACTCAGTGAACCTTTTGGAGCTGCTAGGTCTTATTGCCCTAAGCCACTGTCCCGTCAAGGCTGCTGGAAACCAGCTGAACTAACAAGGTATCAGCTCCAAGCCCAAGCTTAGCTATTGCCAGCCCTGAAGAATGCTCCAGGAAACCTCTTCCTGCCCCTTTCCCTGCCCTCTCCAGCCCAACTATGATCCTATCTTTCATCTCTCCCCAATAATTCAAAATAGGAGACGGGCTTATTTTTTGAGTGGCCTTGGGCTGTTCCTCACTCCAGTCACTCAGGGACTGATCCAGAACCAGCGTTGGAGAATTTCTTTTCTTTTTCTTTCTCTTATGTTTTCTTGTTGGATTTTGCGAGTGCATTTATTTTGATACTGGTCATCTTACTGACCTCTCTCATATTCTCCTATTAGCTTTTTAGTAGGTTCTCTTGAGTTTCTAGGTAAACAATCATATCATGGACAAATAATGGTGGCAATTTCTTTTCCTTTCCAAATGTTATGTTTCTTTTTTTCTCTTTCTTAAATGTATTATTATTGCATTGGTGAGAACTTCCAGAACAATGCAAAGTAAGTGTGGTAATAGCAGATACTCTTGTCCCACTCCTGACTTAAATGTGAATGCTTCTTGCTAGTATTTTATTGCTAAGAATAATATTTACTGTAGGTTGTAGAGAAATATGTTTTATTATGTCAAGGAAATGTTCTTTTATTTTTATTTTACTGAGAGTTTTCCATCCGAATTAATATTGATTTTTAACCAATGCATTTTTTAAAAATTGTATTTATGTTGTTGAGAATACACACAGCAAAATATACCTAATTCCACAGTTTCTACGTGTGCCATTTAGTGACATTGCTTACATTCTTCAAGTTGTGTAACCATTCTCACCCTCCTTTTTTGAGTTGTTCCTCCCCCATTAACACAAATTCTCTGCCCCCTAAGGTTCCTGTCTAATCTTTCAAGTTGCTGTTATCAATTTGATCCCACATCCATAGTTCTTAAAAGAGCTTAATGCTCAAAGCAGACCTTTTTTACTAGTTAAGCTAAAACACCATTTGGTTTTAAGAAGACTTCAGGGGATTTTGTGTGTTTGTGTGATTTGGGTGGAAGTTTACAGAGCAAATTGGTTTTCCATTTGACAATTCATACACATTTTGTTTTGTGACATTGACTGCAATTCCCACAATGTAACAACACTCTTCCCATTTCCTCCCTGTGTTTACCATTTTCCTTCATTCGTCTTTCTTATCACTTACTGCCTTCTGAGCTTTATCCTTGGGCAAATACTGCCCTTTGGATCTCGTGTTATTGTTCACCTTTTAGGCCCCTTCGTGGTTTGGCTGAAAGTTAAGTCACAGGGATGGGTTCAATTCCAGACTTGAAGGGTGTCTAAGGGCCATAGTCTCAGGTGTTCCTCTATCAGATTACTAAGCCCGGTCATTTTTTTATGATTTTGAGTTTAGTTCCACATTTTTCTCCCACTCTCTCCAGGACTTCCTACTATGATCCCTTTCAGAGGGGTAAACAGTGGTGGCTGGGCACCATCTAGTTCTTCTGGTCTCAGGGTTGTGGAGGCTTGGGTTGGCATTATCCATTAGTCCTTTGGACTAATTATTTCTTTGTGGCTTTGATTTTCTTCACTCTTCTTTGTTCTGGACAGAGAGGGACCAATAGTTGCACCTTAGATGGCTGCTTACAAGCTTTTAAGACCCCAGTCACTACTCACCAAAGTAGGATGTAGAGAATTGTCTTTGTGGACTATGTTTTGCCAATTGGCCTTAGTGTCTCCCAAGACTGCAGTCCCTAGACCCCAGGCCCAGCAACTCATTATCTCAAGGTGTTGGATGTGGCTAAGAAGTTTTCATAACTTTGCCCTTCAGAAGATATTGTTACTTTAAGGTTTAAAGATTATCTCAGGACAATAGTTCCAGGAGTTCATCCAAGTTTCACAGCACTAGGAAGTCTAGAGTCCATGAGAATTTGAAATTCTATTATTCATTTTCCCCCTTTTGATCATGATTCTTCTATGGAATCTTTGATCAAAATGGTCAATGATTGTAACCAGGCATCATCCAATTCTTCTGGTCTCATGGCAAAGGAGGCAGTTGCTCATGGAGGCAATTACCCACACATTCCATATCCTTCTTCTTACTTCTTACTATATTTCTTCCTCTGTTGCTCTAGGTGAATAGAGATTGATTATTATGCCTTGGGTGGCTGCCTGCAAGCATAGCCAATGCATTTTTGATGTCTGTTAAAATGATCTCCTAACTTTTCCCTTTCTGGTTATTGACATGGTTATATATACAGACTGATTTTCTGATATTTATCTTCATTCTGTTGCATTTCTAATGTAGCCATCTGTGAGATGGGGAGAGCATTAATTCTCTTTCCCTCCTTTCCTGCCTCCCTTCCTGGTTGAATAACAGATCTGCATTGTGCCCTGCATTGCAGTGGGCAAATATGTTGCAAAAGACCTCTTTAAAGTGTTAAAGAGCAAAGATGTCACTTTGAAGACTAAGGTGCACCTGATCCAAGCTGTGATATTTTCAATTGCCTCATATGCATTCAAAAGTTGGACAATGATTAAGAAGGACCAAAGAGGAATTGATGCATCTGAATTATGGTGTTGGCAAAGAATATAGAATATACCATGGACTGCCAGAAGAACAAACAAATCTATCTTGGATGAAATATAGCTGAGATGTTCCCTAGAAGTGAGGATGGTGAGACTTTGGTCATGTTGTCAGAAGGAACCAGTCCCTGGAGAAAGATAATCATGCTTAGTAAAGTAGAGTGTCAGTGAAAAAGATGAAGATGCTCAATGAGTTGGGTTGGCACAGTGACTGCAACAATAGATTCAAGCATAGCATCAATTGTGAGAATGGCACAGGACCATGCAATGTTTTGTTCTGTTGTACATAAGGTTACTATGAGTTGGAACCAACTCGACAGCACCAAACAACAACATCGTTTACTTTTGGGTCTTCACTATGGTACAGAGGTTTAGCACTTGGCTGCTAACTTAAAGATCTGTGGTTCAAACCCACCAGGTGCTCTGTGGAAGAAAGATGTGGTAGTCTGCTTTTGTAAAGATTACAGCCTTGGATGCCCTGTAAAAAAACCAAACTCACTGCCGTCGAGTCAGTTCCGGCTCATAGTGACCCCTCCTTGGGTTACCCCTGTGGGGAAGTTCTGTTCTGTCCTCTAGGGTCACTATGAGTCAGAATCAACTCAACAACACACACAACAATCACAACGCTCTAATCTGGAAGCATTGGTGGTTCAGTGGTAGGATTCTATTCTCATCTTCCATGCAGTAGACCCAGGTTCAATTCCTGGCCAATGCACCTCATACACAGTCACAACCTGTCTGCCAGTGGAGGTTTGTGTGTTGCTATAATGCTGATTAGATCTCAGTGGAGCAGACTAAGACAGAAAGCCTTGTTAATCTACTTCTAAAAATTCATCCAATGACATTCTACAGTATGAATGGAGACTAAAGACATTATCCTGAGTGAAATAAGCCAGTTAGAAAAGGACAGATATTGTATGACCTCGCTTATATAAAAAGACAAGAAAAGGCAAATGTATAGAGATCAAAGTTTATTAAAGTTTGGAGGGAGGGGAAAAGGGGCCTTAACAGTGATAGAAAAATTGCATTGATTAAGGGCAGGGTTGCATAGCTGATTATTGTAATTACTGTCAGTAAGTTGTACACCCGAAAAATTGTGTGATAGACATATTTATAACAGTGACAAAAAAACAAAACAAACAAACAAAAAAAACTCCTGAGGCTGGGCTGCTCATGTACAACCAAATACCTCACAAGATTTACTTCCTTGCTTTGGAGGGTTAAGGTCATTGTTTCATGGGATATCCTAGTTAATTGGCCTAATAATGTGTTGAATGTTCCTATTCTACCTCCTACTTCGTTGTGTAGTGCTTGGGATCTTCAAAGCTTTCAAGCAGCTATCCAAGGCACAACACTTGCCCTCTATTCACCTGGAGCAACAGAGGAAGAAGGAGAGTCAGGAATAGGAGAAGGATATGTAATGTATGGGTAATTGCCTACATGAACAACTGCCTCCTTTGCCATGAGACCAGAAGAACCGGATGATGCCGGGCTACCATTGCTGAACTTTTTGATCAAAGATTCCATAGAAGAATCCTAATCAAAAGGGGGAAAATGCAGAGCAGAATTTCAAATTCTTATGGACTCTAGACTTTCTGGAGCCATGGTAGGTAGATGAACCTTGAAACTACTACCCTAAGATAATCTTTAAAACTTAAACCAAAAATATCCCCTGAAGTCTTCTTAAAACCAAACAAAGGTCTGCCTTGAGCATTATGCTCTTTTAAGAACTATCTATCCTAATCTAGGTCCGACAGCACATAACAACAACAACAACAACCTAATCTAGGATCAAATTGACAATAGCAACTTGAGAAATTAGATAGGAACCTTAGCTGGCCATGTGTTAATGAGGGAGGAACAATTCAGAAAAGGAGGGTGAGAATGGTTGCACAACTCAAAGAATATAATCAATGTCACTAAAGTGTACATGTAGACACTGTTGAATTGGTGTATGTTTTGCTGTGCATATTCTTAACAGAATAAAACTGAGGGGAAAAAATCAGCCAGTGCTTGGGACCATAATTGCAGGGGACATCAAGCTCAATTGTTATATCATACTATAAAAAACATTGTTCCACCTCCTACTTTGGCAAGTAGTGACTGGGATCTTAAAAGCTAGCAAGCTGCCATCTAGATGCAACAATGGGTCTCTCCTCATCCAGAGCAAAGAAGAATGAAGAAAACCAAAATTCATGGAAACAATTAGTCCTAGCAACTGGTACACCATCTGATCTGCAGCCTACAAGACTCTGAGACCAGAAGAACTAGATGGTGCCTGACTACCACTGTCATCCACTTGTAAGGGGTCTATGTAGGAGACCCTTGATAGAGAGGTAGAACAATGTGGAACAAAACTCAAAATCATTTGGAGAAAAAAAAAAAAAAGTAGGGACCAGATTTGCTGGTGCGATAGAGCCTGGTGGAACCACTGAGACTATGGTCCCTAGCTGCCCTTCAGGTCTGGAATTGAACCCACACCTGTGGTTTCCAGCCAAACAAAATACAGGCATATGAGTTGAACTTTTACCTCAAGTAGATACACTCCTTGGAAAGAACAATCATGGGAGAAAGATGGGCTGCTTATGCACAGGGAGACAGCTCAGGGGGCAGGAGTCCATGGAGGGATGGACACTGGGAAGAGGTAACTATGGGGAGGAAGTGGGAGAGGAGCTGTTGCATTGTGGTAAATGGGTCCATGACATGAGACAAAGTATATGTGAACTGCTGTATGGAAAGTGAATTTGCTCTGTAAATCTTCACCCAAATCACAATTAAAAAAAAAAAAAAATTAAAAAATAAAGTAGAACAAAAAATCAGCCAGTGAAAACTCTGTGGTTCACAATGGTCTGATCCTGTTGTGCGTGGGGTCCCCATGAGTCGTGGGTGACTTGATGGCAGCTAACAACAATACCTCCTAATCTCAGGCTGGCATACTTTGATGCCTAAAGGGCTTGAACTGGGGCTGTGGAGAGGCATGGGATGTCAGCTAGTCCCTGTACATGTTGCTGATGATACATGCTCCATTGTGATCTTGCTAAGGGCCAACCAGATCAGATGATTCTCTTCAGTGGCTCCTGTTTGCCTTCAACAGAAGACCCAAGCTTCAGGGCACATTGCCTGGGGCACTTTATAACTAGCCTTTGTTCTCCCCACCTCAGCTCACCCCACCTCTCCCTCCAACCACATGGAATTCCTGGCAGATGTTGAACCTGTGTCCCCTCCTGGGCCTCTGGGCACTCCCACAGGCTGCTTTCCCTGCCTGGAATGCCTGCCCCACCTTCCTTCCCCAAGCAGGACTCATCAGCTCCTTCAGGGAGCCTTCCTGGGTCAGGCTGGTTTAGGAGCTTCTCCACATGCCGCACAGCCCCTAAGTCCACCTCTTTTTGGTGATTGCCAGAAACTACTTTGTAGTTTGTACTTACACATGAGTTTCCAAAAGCTCCAGGAAGGGGGTTCCAGCCTGAGTCCCACCTCCCAGCTCAGGCTTGCTCCTCTGTGGAATGCTGCCTCAACCTTCACTCAGCCTGTGACCCACAGGGCTCGCCATCTCAGTGCCAGACCACTGTGTAGGCCCTAGCCATTCGCCTCACAGGCGGCTGCAGCTCCCTGGAGCCTCTTTAGAAAATGCAGTCGGCCTTGTTTCCTCCTCATAAACAACGACTTAGCACAGCGTTGGGGCCCCAGGGGAGAGTGTTCTCCCAATCGCTTCTGCCATTGGAGGCGCAGAAGGGAGAAGCCAAATGGGCCCAGGAGGGACTGGAGGACTAGGGATAGATGGGAGGGAGTGCACAGGAGAAGCTTGGATGGCCTGCACATCCCCCTAGGTTTCTGTACTTTCCAGACACTGCCATTTGGCAACAGCTCTGCCTCTGCCTCTCCAGTGGGCCACAGGTGCGTGCCCCAGTTCCCCCTCCATCCCTCCTCCCTGAGGCCTCCTCACCCCATCTCTAGAGGATCTATTTTCAACTCTCTGCCTCTCCCTGCCCCCAACCAGAGGCCAACTAGATTTCTCACCTCTTGGGACAAGCTGATATCAAATGAGGGGCTGCTTGGCCATTGAGTCTTGGTAAGGTGGGGTTAGGGGCATCCCAAGACCATCCTGAGTTACACAGGGATTCTCTGGATATGAATCACTCTGGTGAGAGTTCAGATGGCATGGATTAAAGGCCATCACTATGAGAGTGTGGCTCAAATTCTAGCTCCACCCCTTGCTAGCTATGTGGTCTTGGGCAAGTTTCTTAATCTCTCTGAGCCGCAATTTCTTCATCTGTGGAACATAGTGCTTATCTATAGAGTTGCTGTAAGGATTCACTGAAATGAATGAATGACCATAAATGACTTAGCACAGTGCCCGGCACATAGTAAGAGCTCAATAAATGTTAGCTGTTGTTATAAGCTACAGGACAGGGCCTTAGCTGCTGCCTCACACATTGCCATCCCTATCAATGGGTAGGGAAGCTGTGGCCCAAATAGGGGCAGGACATCAGGTTGCTGAATCCAGCTGCTTGTGTCTACGGAGGATAGTTTCAAAGAGAGACCCTCTGTCCCCATGAACATCCTGGCAGTCTTATTTATTTAACAAACTTCACATTGTGCTTACTAATACTAGGTACTACTTTAATCCTTTGAACAACCATGTCAGGTAGATACTGTTACTATCCCCATTTTATAGATGTACAGATCAATGACTTGCCCAAGGTCACATAGCTAGCAAAGGGCAGAGCTGCTTTTTCCAGCAGGGAAGTCATCAGCAATGTTTCCACTCTCAGGTGGACATAGGCCAGGCTTCATGGTGGGCAGATGGAGGTGTCTGCATCACCTGAGATCTGTATTCCCCCCACCCACAAAGTGGGGGTAGGAGGCATCTTTGCAGAAACTCAGCAGTCTGTGCCAGGACACAGTAAGAACATCAGTTTTGTCCTACAAATGCAGAACACTGGACACCATGTCTCAGGCCATAGCTGGTATTTCCCTGGAGAGAGGGCAGTGGAAGCTTGAAGCCGGAGAGCTCCTTATTATTCAGAATATCTGCACTATTTAATTTACTATTAATAATAGCTCTTGAGGCAAGCTTCGCTTGAAGAGAAGTGAGAACTGAAAGGATGTCCCTCTCACTTCTCTCCCTTCCTGCCTCCCTCCCTTCCTGGGAATTCTGTGGACTCAGTCACGAATGACATAGCAGTTTTGGGGGTTGGAGTGGGGGAAATTGAGGCCCAGCTGACAAAGCCAACCCAGTTACCCCTCTTCACTGTAGAGCCTTGCTCTGCTGTTCCCCTGTGGGTTCCTGGAGAGGGGCCACCCTTTGCTATAAAACCCTCTAGAGGGGGAGACTGTGGCTTCTGTCCTTGGGCTGAGCCAGAGGGCAGAGGGCAAAAGGCTGTGTTCCAGCTGAAGTGAAGGAAAGGCTGGACTCAGCAATGCTTATCCTCCTTGTCCTGAGTCAGGAGGCAGGAATGGGGGATCAAGGAGGCTGGATCCCTTCAGGGACCCGTCTTCTGCTCTCTGCTTCCAGTGCAGGGGGGAATGCCCAGAGAACAGAGCCAGGGAGGATACTTGAGCCCATGCCAGGGGCCTATTTGACTTAGAGTTAAGATGATTAGGGGGACCTGAGAATTGCCTTCAAAGAAGTAGAGGATTTGGTTTTTCATCCACAAGCCTCCTCTTCCAGTAGTGAGTCGGGTGCAGGGAATGTGTGGCCCAGTCTCTATGGGGCCCGTAGTATAGCAGAGGTGATGGTCAAGTACTTACTTAACTCATGCCACTATAAGATAATGCATCAGGGGCAGAACCATGATGTCTGGGTGGAAGTCACAAGAGGTGAGGACTTGACCTATCTGATTTATACCTGGTAGGGTCTCTTGTCTCCCAGAGGTAAAGGCATACACAATCTCTCCTTCAGAGTTTAGTTTGATTCTTGGGCGGTTATTCAAGATGGTGCCTAGGCCCTTGGGCATTCACTATCTTTAACTCTGCTTCCCTTATTGGGGTCCCTCTGAGATCTCACCTACCAGAAGGCAACGATCTTTTTTTTTTCTCTTTCTTCTAACCACCTGAGTACACAGAGCTGGAGGATGGTGGCTGTCCCCATGTGCTGTGGGGTGAAGGTCTTTCAAGGCTGGAGACCAGAACCCTGCCCCAACTCCCATTGTCTTGAGGAGATCAACCAACCAGCCTTGTCTCCTCTCATGTGGACCTCTCCACACCCTGCCCATCTGTAGAGGGGGCTGAATCCTAGACATCCTCATGTGATTGAAGAGGGCTTTGTGACAACACTGCTGGGGGTGGTTTCAGTCTGGCTGATGCACTTCTTATGCCGTCTTAAATGCCAGAGTCAGGTTCCACATACCTGCATAGATGTGGACTCTAAACACACAGAGCCTCACGTACTCAGCTCTCATTGTGAGGGCCCCATTCTTTATTCAAGGAGCGGTCTCCAGCGTCTGAATGGATGCTTGAACACTCAGTCTTTGCAATTAACACGCTGCTGCAGTATTATTAGCCTCTGATAGGCAGGTCTGCCTTTGCCAGAGACTATAAATATGTGGGGCCAATGACTCAGCAAATCTGTTGCTATTTTTCTTGCAGGTTGGTGTGGATCTGTGTCTGTGTACACCATGGCCCTATCTCCCAGCAGTTCCCATGGGTTGTATCCATGGAAACACAGTCCTCCCCAACTATGATACTCTGACTGACAAACACTGGGAGTCTCCCCAGCTCCCTAGCCACCTCGGAGAAGGTGCATGGACCACACAGGCTCTCTGAGAACAGGAGCAGGCACTGATGGAGGAGGTGGCAAGTTTCTCAGTTGCTTGAAGGTCCAGGCCAGGCTAGGCCTCTAAGCCCTTCCCTGCTGGTCTATGGTCAAAGCCTTGTGGCATGTTCCAGGAGAATGGCCTGGTGAGGGAACCCTTACCCAGGTCTGGCCCCTAGTAGGACTGAGGTTGTCTGGGGCAGTTCCTGAGAGCTGTAGGCAGCAGTCAGGGAGTTAGGGGAGAGGCTGCTGCCCTTGGCAGTGGGGAGCATTAACATATAGGAAGGGAGACTAGGGAGTAGGGGAAAGGGAGAGTGGAGGAGATGGTAGAGGAGATCAAATTTGGGATAAAAACTTAGGGCCTTATCTTCTGATTGTGCCTTCTTGGCTGCTTCAAAAGAAGTGGTGGAATAGAGGAACCTGGAAAGGCTTTGGAATTTCCCCCTTCCCACCTCTGTCCCTCCCTCCTTCATTCTCCCTCCCTTCCTCCCTTCTTTCCTTCTTTCAACAAACATTCACATTTGCTTCCTCTGTGCCAGGCCCTGTGCAGGGTGTGGGGACACAGAGCTGAATGCAGAACCAGAGCTTTTCTCCTGAGGGCTCACTATCTGGGCAGAGAGGACAGATTCACAGTCAAGTCAGCCAGCTTTGGGGTTGTTTTGGTTACCTAATGCCATTCTAACAGACATACCACCAAAGGAGGGCTTTAACAAACAGGACTTTATTTTCTTACAGTTCAGTAAGCTGGAAGTCCAAGTTCAAAGTGCCAAACTCCAGGGGCTGGGTGAAGGCCCTTCGACCTTGGGCTTTAGCTCTGCTTCTTGTTCCTGGCCCACTGAAGCTGGAAGCAGCTCTTCACTCAGGCAGCTCCTAGGTGCTGGGTCTGACAAACCCAGGGTCAACAAATAAAATGGCATGGTCCCAAGATTACCAAACAACATGGCAGGGCATTAGTTCAAGTCCAGGGACAGTCCCAAGATCAGCAGGGCATGGCAGGCTGCTGAATGAAAACTCAGCTACATGCAGGGTCCAAGCATGCCAAAAAGCTGCAGAGACCTTTCTCAAAACTTCTCCTTATATACTGGAAGCAGACCACATCCCTAAGGCAGCTACTCAGCTGTTCTGGTAGATTCCACCATGGAGTTGATTACCAATCTCATCATGGGGAATAACTACATCCAGCTGTCCAGACACTCAAAGTCAGGCCCAGCCAAGTTGACACATAACCTTGACTACCCCAGGGGTCCTGAATGTCTGGACAGATGTCTGCCCCAGGAGGAATGGAGCACAGAAGGGTAGTCAGAGCCACGGCAAAGCCAGGAGGGCTTCCCAGGGGAGCTGCATGCAGCACAAGGAGTGAGTCAGGAAGAGAAGACAGGGTGGGGAGGTACTGGCAGCAGGTGAGAGAGGGCATTCCTTGGAGCAAGGCCTTGCTAGGAAGCTGGACAGTGAGAGATGCATACACCAGAACTCTGACTCTGGCTCCTATCACAGGTGTGTCCTTGAGCTACCTAAGCTTTCTGGCCTGTAAAATGGTAAACACCACTACCTACTTCACAGGGTTGGGGTAAAAATTAAATAAAGCCTCTGGCCCCAACTCTATCAAACATTTATTTAATATTAACTATATACCTGAGTCTCTGGGTGGTGCAACGGCTAAGTACTTGGCTGCTAACCGAAAGGATGGTTTGAACCCACCCAGAGGCTCTAGGGACAAAGACCTAGTGATCTGTTTCTATGAAGATTACAGCCTAGGAATTCTTATGGGGCAGCTCTGCTCTGTCACATAGGGTTGCTATGAGTCAAACTTGACACAACGACACCTAACACCAAGTATATACCGGAGCGTTTGTTGCTGTTGTTGTTGTTAAGTGCCCTCGAGTCGTTTCCGACTCATAGCGACCCCATGCACAGCAGAATGAAACACTGCCCGATCCCGTGCCAGCCCCACAATCCCTGCTATACTTGAGCCCATCATCGCAGCCACCGTGTCAATCCATCT
>NW_006921820.1:4414182-4480113 GCF_000298275.1 Orycteropus afer afer | reverse complement strand
AAAACTCACATCTATGTGTCACCACAGTAGGGCAAACTGACAGACAAGTTTGTCTTGCTGTTGGAGACCTCTCTTATCACCCCCACCTGGGTCCCTGTGGCTGACTGTTCCTCTGTCTGACTTCCTGTCTTTTAATCCCCTTTCTCCTGCTCTTCTGGCCTGCTTCTTTGGGCGTCCCTGAGTTGTCTCTCCTCACCTGTATTCCTGGGGCTTACTGCTCTTCTGTCCAGGTTCCTGGCTTTTATCCCCTTTCTCCTGCTTTCCCGTCCTGCTGCTTTGGGCATCCCTGAGTTGTCTCTCCTCACCTGTAACCAGAGCGTTTAAGAGGCACAAATGGTTAAATGCTCAGCTGCTAACTGAAAGGTTGGTGGTTCAAGTTCAACTGGCGGTACCTTGAAAATAAGGTCTGGTGACTTACTTCTAAAAAAAATCAGCCAATGAAAGTCCTATGGACCACAGTTCTACCCTAACACACAAGGTCAACATGAGTTGGACTCAATGGTCTACTGTTATTTTTTTGTTTGCTTGTTTTAACTATATAACAGAACTGTATACCTGTCAGTTACTTTCTTTCCTACAGGGTCTGTTTCCTCATCCATCAAATGAGAGGATTGGGCCAGACAATGGCTAGAGGCCCATGGGTCTGACTTTCTCTAGCCTTAGTTTCCTCATTTTCAAAATAGGGAAAAGGTCCAACAAACTTCAGAAGTGAAGGAATGGATCATGGAAACATTCAACAAACACCAACAGGTATTTATTAAGTGCCATTTGCTTCTTCCCCTGCTGAGGGAAAGCAGGAGGCAGGCTGATGTCACAACTGCCATTTCCATGGAATATAGAGGAGCAGGATCCCCTGCCCCTCCCTCAGAGCTCCCACTTTGGCTATGAGACCCAACCTGACACACCATTGTGAAACAGCCAGGCCAGGCCTCCCATGCTCAGCCCTCTGGTGCCTTCTACCCTTCTGTGTTCTGTCTGGACTGAGGGGAATATTTAAGCATTAAGACTATCTTGCTCATACCTGACCTTCTGACCACTGAGATTCTTGTTCTCAAAGCTTCAGGGAGGCTGACCCTGTGAGGTAACTACTATTATTATCTCCATTTTGCAGATGAGGAAACTGAGGCTCAGAGAACTTAGGGACTGGCCCAAGGTCACATGAATGCAGGTGGCAGAGCCAGGATTTGGATCCAGGCCAGCATGACTCCAGGGCCCATGGTTCCACCACAGCTCTGAACTCTCACCCTCTGGAACTCTGGTAAACCAGAGAAGATATAAATAGCACATGGGATTGTGAATTGTAAAAAAGCAAGTTGCAGAACAGTACATATAGGATGATTGTAGTTATTGAAAAAAAAAAAAACCTAGAAACATTATATATGTGTGAGTATGAATATAAATGTTTGGAAATAAAGGCACAGAAATAGGTCTGGAAGGCAGTTTATCTTGCTATTTGAACTGAGTGTATCCCTGGGTCAGTGGAGTTAGGGTAAGGGAGGCATATTCCCTTATTACTCAATATAATTCTAAATTGGTTAGTTTTTTTTTTATTACAATGAGAATGTGTTCATGTGTTACTTGTGCAATAAAAACATTGTACACAGAAGAAATGATTCTGCCCTAGGTGGCCCATCTCCTTAGAGGCAGGTAGCAACCTGCAGGAGAGGCCCTGGTTTATGATGGTGAATTTGACAGCCCAGATGTGGGCTGGTTCATAGAATAGAATCTCCTTGGACATGTTGTTTTTTTTGGGGGGGGCCAGAAGACTCAGTGTCTTGTCCTGTAATAATCTAGCTCCACTACCCATTTTAAGGAGCTCTGGTAGTGTAGTGCCTAAGGCACTTGACCCGACTCATAAGGACCCCTCCTTGGGTTTCTGAGGCAGTCTCACTATGGAAGTAGATTGCTCAACCTTCCCTCTGAGGAGTGGCTGGTGGGTTTGAACCGCTAGCCTTCTGGTTAGCAGTCAAGTGCCTTAGGCACTATGCTGCCAGAGCTCCCTATACTTCCCTTAATCTAAAAATAAACAAACAAAAAACTTATGAAGTAGTTAATACCTACTATCCCCATTTTAAGATGTGGAAACTGAGATATCAAGGTTATACTGGCTTCTTAAAGAAAGTGACTCTTAAAGAAGGAAAGGCTACCCTCTTTTTTACATTCTCTGAAAGAATGTATGTGATATGGTTTATTTCCTTCTTAAAATTAAAGTAGAATTCACCATGGAAGTCATCTGGGCCTGGAGTTTCCTCTATGAGAAGATTTTAATTACAAATTCAATTTCTTCAGGTATTTTAGGGCTATTCCTATTTTCTATTTCTTCTTGTGTCAGTTTTTGGTAAATTTCTTATCTTTAGGAAGATAATAGCAATCCCTACGGGGAAGGGTTGTTGTGTGGACTAGAGTACACATCGTCATGGATCTGCTGCCTATTGTGAGCAGTGTATCTACTCAGAGCTTGGCATATAATAGAACTCCTGACACTACACTCTGGTACCCTGATGTCCACTTCTTCCTCTATCAAAGCCTAAGAAGGACAGGCTGGGAATCAGTGCTTCCCTGTCAGATGTGGGGGCCTAGTCTCTTTTAAAATTTCAGCAGGATTGAGTTAGGGTAGGAAGCCCTGAAAGGTTGACACCTGAGGCTGTAGGGCTGTGCAAGGCCTCAGACAACCCGGAGAACTAGTGTGAAATGAGGAAGCAGAGAACTTCAATCAAAAACAAACAAAAACCAGTTGCCTTTGAGTCAATTCTAACTCATGGTGACCTCATGTGTGTCAGAGTAGAACTGTGCTCCATAGGGTTTTCAATGGCTGATTTTTCAGAAATAGACTGCCAGGCCTTTTGTACTTGGCATCACATCCCCTAGGCCTCTCAGGCCTCCTGGGTCAGGCCAGCTTCTGCCCTGCTCAAACAAGTGTTACAAAGCTATTTAGCTCTATTGATAAGTGCCTGGGGGCATCCCACTCTAACATTAAACATCAGCCCAAAGGCACTTAGCTCTCTTGCTCCATAGCTCAGCTCCTACGCCATCTTGTGCTGGTGTCCTGGTTTTGTTGCCGCCATTACTGCAGCTGCTTCTTGCCATCTGTGTCACATCCTATGTTACAGCTTTTCTCACTTCCTTGTAAACCCTCACCAGAATTGCATTTGACATCTGCAATTCCACCAACAGTCCTTTCAAGGCAATCTAGGCTTTTACTATTAGGCACCTTAAAACTCCTCCAGCCTCTACTTATTACTCAATTCCAAAACTGCTTCCACATTTTAGTTGGCTGTTAGAACAGCACCCCACTCTTCCAGGTGCCAAATTCTGTCTTAGTTATCTAGTGCTGCTATAACAGAAATAACACAAGAAGATGAGTTTAACAAACAGACACTTACTCTCACAGTTTAGGAGGCTAGAAGTCCAAATTCTTTGCACTTGCTGTAGGGGAAGGTATTCTCTTTGTTAGCTCACAGTTTAAGAGGAAGGTCCTTGTCTCCTTTCAGCGTCTGTGAGCCCAGTGTTCCTTGGAGATATCCATGTGTCTTGGCATCAGTCTTCCCCTGGGTCTAGGAGGTTCTCAGCACAGGGACCTTGGGCCCAAAGGACATGCTCTGCTCCTGGCTCTTCTTTCTTGGTGGTATAGGTCTCTTCTTCTCTGCTCACTTCCTTCTCTTTTTATCTCTTATAAGATAAAAGGTGAATGAAGGTCACATCCCAGGGAAACTCCTCTTGGATCAGGGCTGTGACCTGATTAAGGGTGTTACATCTCACCTAATCCCCTTACAACTGACTGGCTGATCACATCAAATCACGTCACGGGGGATGATTACATCATTACATAAATACCAAATGATGTCAGCACATAACTTCCAAATCGTTGATAATCATGGTACAGCCAAGTTGATACATATTGTTTGGGGATGCAAGTCAATATATGACAATATCCACCTTGATACTTTGGCCCCAGGCTCTTCCTCCTTACTGAACAGCAGGGCTAAGTGCATGGCAGAGCAGAGTACCCAGAATGAGAACTCCATTCTCCATCCTTGAGCCCAGGCTTTTGGGGACTGTTCCTGAGGATCCACTATGCAAAGATATTCTAGACTTTATGATAGCTTGGCACAACAGAGCTGCTTCACCTGGCATTAGGATCTCTGGGAGAGCTTCAATAAACTAGTGAGTAAGCAAATGAACAAATGGCTCACTGAAGACTGGAACACTTACTATATGTACCCAGTACATAGAGGTAAAGAGACAGTCTGGTGAGGGAGACAGAACTACAAAGATAATACTACATCTTTGGGTGATATATGCAGTGCTAAAAGTGGCACAGTGTATTGTGAGAGCACAAAGGAAAATTGTCTATCCAATCATAGGGATAGGGCAAGGGAAGTGGCAGTGATTCTGTGGAAGAGGTGACATGGGCTGAGTCTTGAGTGATAAATAGGCGTTAGCTAGGAGGTTGGTGTAGTTAAGAGGAAACCCAAGTGGTAAGAAAAGCATGTGCAGTTATATGAGAGACCATTGTGGTTCCTGATCTTACTGATTTTACTAATCACTCAACAGTCATCCTTGTTTCCAGGGCCTTTCTTGCTCCAAGTGGGAGCATTAGAAACACAAGCTTCCTTCTCTTCTGCAAATATTGAGTATAGGAGAAAGAGATCTCATTCCACTTGGACTCAACATTTCTAAACTGGAAGAGGGTGGCATAATAATTAAGGATGCATTTGGCTGTAAATAACAGAAAATCGGGCAATCTACTTCCATAGAGATACCACCTCAGAAACCCAAGGAATCTCTGTGAGTCGAATCGACTCAATGACAGTGAGTGTGGTTTGGTTTTTTAACAAGGGAGGTCTGAGTGGTGCAAGTGGTTTGTGCTGAGCTACTAACCCTAAAGTTTGGCAATTTGAATCCACCCAGTAGCTCCAGGGAAGAAAGGCCTGGTGATCTGCTTTTGTAAAGATTACAACCAAGAAAACTCTATGAAACAGTCTACTCTTTAACACAAGGGGTCATCATGAGTGAGAATCAACTCAATGGCAAAGATTTGTAAAGTCGTTTTTTTTTTTTTTTTTCATGCAACAAGTAATTTAGGAGTGGGCACTCCAAGGCGGGTATAGCTGAGTGACACCACAACCATTCAGATAGAATTGTGGGTGGAGTGTGTGTGGGTGTCATGACTTTTCCAGCAATGTCAGCCCCATACTGTGTCCAAAAGGCCAGGCCTGTTCCCATCTTCCCCCTAGGCCCTCCTCTTCTCTTTTCACTGATGCTGTCTGACACAACTTCACCCCTTGGGGCCTGAGCCCCGGAAGGTACCTCCTGTTGGTACAGCACAGCAAGGACTCTCAGATCTTCTTGAGCTTGCCCCATGCTCTCCCATCAACCTGACAGAGAGCAGGTCAGTGGCACCACTAGAAGGGAGTATGGGGTGCAGAGTGTACCGGGCAACACTGTCAGAGGGGATGACACAAAAATGACTGTCTGTAAATTTTTTGTGTTGTGTTAGCAGCAATTGACTATTTTTAATAAAAATATCCCTGCAGTTAGTTGTAATAACAAAAACGTTTTTCACAAGCCTAGCTTATGTGTATCAACATACCTGCAAGGCTAAAACTGTGCTAATGTCCTTTTTGAGCCTTCTAATGCATTCAGTCAGAGCTTTCATTAATAACCAATTACAATGACACTTTGAATCTCATGGTTTCATCTGTGTGCTCTATAAACACAAGCAATTGTTTTTGTTGCTGCCCGTGTTTTAATAGTGGCTGTTTTTGTCAAATTTTCTGGTGTTTTAGCTAGAATATTGTGGTAATTAATATTTGTGAACTTATATCAATAAGTCTTTTTGAGAATGAAGTAGTAATTAAAAGAAATGAGAAAAAGTTTAAAAGCTTCTCTTCAGTTACTAATAATTTAACAAATAATGTTGTGATTCAATGTAGAAAATTTGCACAAAACACTTTGTTGTTGTTGCTAGGTGATGTCAAGTCAGCTCCAACTCATAGCTACCCTCTATACAGCACAACGAAACACTGCCCGGGCCTGTGCCATCCTCACAATCCTTGCAATGCTTGAGCCCATTGTTGCAGACACTGTGTCAATCCATCTTTTGAGGGTCTTCCCCTTTTTCACTGACCCTCCACTTTACCAAGCACGATCTCCTCCAGGGAATGGTCCTTTCTGACCCCATGACCGAAGTAGATGAGACAAAGTCTGTCCATTCTTGCTTCTAAAGAGCATTCCGGCTACACTTCTGGGATAGATTTGTTCATTCTTCTGGCAGTCCATGGGATTTTCAACACTACAATTCAAAGGCATCAATTCTTCTGTGGTCTTCCTTAGTCATTGTCTAGCTTTTACTTTGTTAAGTATTCATAAAATCTAGGAAGTATTACCTTTAAGCAATTTATAATTGTATTTATTGCGTGTTATCCTATGATTAAAATTGATAACAAACATTCCTGCTGTTGTTACGTGCCGTCAACTCGGACCCCACTCATAGCAACCCATCCTTGGGTTTCTGAGGTGGTATCACTACGTAAGTAGATTGCCCAACCTTCCTTCTGAGGAGTGGCTGGTGGGTTTGAACCACCAGCCTTCTGGTTAGCAATCAAGTGCCTTAGGCACTATGCTACCAGAGCTCCCAAACATTCCTAAGGGTTTTGTATAGTCTGGTATAAGAGGAGGTTCATGAGGGGGTGACACAGTTACTGCAGGGAGTGACACCAGCCCTAGTGATGTCACTGGAGAAGATACACTCTGAGTCTAGTGGGATATGCCCATGAGAAGGCCTGTGTGACCTTGGGCAAGTTGGCTGACCTCTCTGGGCCTTTAGTGACATCTTGTGGCAGCATCTGCTTGAAACCAAAGTGCTTGGGTGAAAAACAAAGTTTCCCTCCACTATTCCCTTCCCTCAGGAAATCTGGTAGCATAGTGCCTAAGGCACTTGACTGCTAACCAGAAGGCTGGCGGTTCAAACCCACCAGCCACTCCTCAGAAGGAAGATGAGGCAATCTACTTCCGTAGTGATACTGCCTTAGAAACCCAAGGAGGGGTTGCTATGAGTTGGGTCCGACTCGACGGCATATAACAATAACAACAACATTCCCTTCCCTCTGGGCCCAGGCCTGTACCACCTCAATGCAGAGGCAGAGGCACAGCTTGTTCCAGCCTCTCCCTGTCCACCATCCTGCCTGCTGTGTGATTTGGCCAATGAGCCAGCTCTGCCTGGGAAGCAGCTTCTGCTCAGTCCTCAAGTCTCTGGTTACAAGACTCAGTGCTTTCTGTCCTGCTTGATACTTTCATCAGATCTTGGACTAGGACCTGGCAGATACATGCTGATCACGTAAAGTCAGAAATTATCTGCATCTTCCAAGAGGAGAAAATGAGTCCACACCTGAGTGAGGCTGTTTCAGCCTCTATACTCCTTTGATGGGTACGCAGTCTTCCCTAGCCCGGAGGTAACCTGGAAGGTTCCCCGGCTTGGTTGTGGTTCTGTGTGTCCATGTACATTTTGTTGTTTGGGGAACTTCTTCCTGGGGCTCCCACAATAGGATGGTTTCAAACCAAACCCCAGTTGTGAGACAGGGGCTCTAGTGTTTAGTGTTTGTGATGAGTGTCCCAACCAAGGTGGGTATCAGTGCTCTTGCTTCCTTCAGCAGGAAGCTCACAATTCCTATACCCCTTTGCCTCACTAGGAGCTCTGGTAGTGTAGTGCCTAAGGCACTTGCCTGTTAACCAGAAGGCTGACAGTTCAAACCCACCAGCCACTCCTCAGAAGGAAGGTTGGGCAATCTACTTCTGTAGTGATACCACTTCGGAAACACAAGGAGGGGTCCCTATGAGTCAGGTCCGATTCGACGGCACATAGCAACAACAACAATCCTCACTCTCTCACCATCAGAATCTGCTCCTGACCAGATCTGCTGGTTAGAAGGGATCTAGTAAAACCGCTCCTAGAGGCAGTTGTTCATGACTAATAAGGGTGCCCATGGGGGATTTACAGGTTGAGAAGGGCCTTCCAGGCCCACAGCCAAGTGCTAATGGTGGAATTTCAAACCAAGTCTCTGTGCCCCAAAACATTTTCTCTCCCAGCCTGTCAGTCTGACCTAGTGGCATGAGGAGGCAGTTCTGAGGAGAAGGAAAAGATGCCTTGAGCCATGTGTATGCCCCCAACCAGTCACCTGTGGCTTATAGGGAGTGGGGCCAGGGACAATCCATAGACAGGGCTTTGGAGATTTGGTTTGGGATCCTGAAGTGGCTCACCCAACTCCACCTCAAACCAAAAACAAACTTACTGCCATCAAGGTGATTCTGACTTGTAGTGACCTCCATTGGATTTCTGAGGCTGTAAATCTTTACGGAAGTAGGTCACCCCATCTTCCTTCCATGGAGTGGCTGGTGGGTTTGGACCACTGATGTTCTGGTTAGCAGTTTAAATAAGTTGAGTAACAGCTTTGGGAAAGGTGCTCATCCCTGGGACTTGAGACTACCCTCAAAAGGTGGGAAACTCATCTAGGTCTTCCTTTGGCTGGAGGAAACCCCTAGCAACCCAGAGCAGGTCTGTTCTAACCCAAACATCACGTCACTTAATTTCCTTCAGATGAGAACATTAATCCTTGTTTCACAGATAAGGAAACTGAGGCTCAGAGAGGTGGGCCTGAATCCTACTGCACCGTGTCAAATGTCAGGGCAGCCTGCTGCCTGAGGTCAGGTGCTGTGGCCAGTAGCATAGCCTCTATTTCATTCTGGGCTAGAGTCCTACCTTCTAGGCTCTGGGAAACTGCCTTATTTACTGGAGCACAGCAAGGAACACTGTCTTTTGGGGTCAGGGGTCAGGGGTCAGACCAACCTCCTGGCCCTGCTATGCACTGTCCCCTTCTCCCTACTCCACAACACTCCTCAGAAGGCCTGTCCTAGTTATTTTTCTGCTCTTAAACAATTTCTCCCCATCACCTCAAGGACCCACTCCCACCTTACATCACTGCTTCAATTTGTCTAGACTACTCCTCTTTCTCCTATTCTTACCACTCACCTGTGTCTTTGCCCTTCCCTCTGTCCTATCTTGTTGTTGTTAGTTGTTGTTAGGTGCTGCCCAGTCATCTCTGACTCATAGTGACCCTACGCCCAGCAGAATGAAACACCTCCCAGTCCCGCATCAGCTCTGCGATCCTTGCTATACTTGAGCTCATTGCTGCAACCAGTGTCAATCTATCTCGTTGTGGACCTTCCCCTCTTTCATCAGCCCTCCACCTTACCAAGCAAGACATCATTCTCCAGGGAATGGTCCCTTCTGATAACATGACCAAAGTAAGTGAGACAATGTCTGCCCATTCTCCCTTCCAAGGAGTATTCCAGCTGCTTCTTCCAGTACAGATTTGTTAGTTCTTTTAGCAGTCCATGATAATTTCAGCATTTATTGTCAGCACTACAACTCAAAAGCGTCAACTCTTCTTCAGTCTTCCTTATTCATTGTCCAGCTCTCACATGCATATGAGGCATTTTAAAATATCATGGCTTGTGTCAGGCGAATCTTAGTCCTCAAGGAGATATCTTTGCTCCTTAGCACTTGAAAGAGGTCCTTTGCAGCCAATTTGCACAGTGCTATACGGAGCTCTGGTAGCATAGTGGCTAAGGCACTTGACTGCTAACCAGAAGGCTGGCGGTTCAAACCCACCAGCCACTCCTCGGAAGGAAGGTTGGGCATTCCTACTTCCGTAGTGATACTGCCTCGGAAACCCAAGGAGGGGTCGCTATGAGTCGGGGCCTACTCGATGGCAAACAACAACAACAACATACATAGTCTGATGTCCTGACTGCTGCTTCCATTGGCATTGATTATAGAACCAAGCAATGTGAAGTCTTTGACAACTTCAATCTTTTCTCCATTTATTGTGATGCTGTTTATAGGTCTAGTTGTGAGGATTTGTGTTTTATCTTGAGGTATAATCCATATTGCAGACTGTATTCTTCAATCTTCATCAGTAAGTGCTTCAAGTCATCCTCACTTTCAGCAAGCAAAGTTGTGTCATCAGCATATCACAGATTGTTAATGATTCTTCCTCCAATCCTGATGCCACTTTCTTCATATAATCCATTTCTCGGATTATTTGTTCAGCGTACAGATTGAATAATTATGGTGAAAGAATACAACCCTGACACACTCTCTTCTTGATTTTAAACTATGCAGTGTCCCCTTGTTCTGTTCAAATGACATCCTCCTGGTCTATGTGCAGATTCCTTATGAGTACAATTAAGTGTTCTGGAATTCCCATTCTTCTCAATGTTATCCACAATTTGTTATGATCCATACAATCAAATGCTTTTGTATAGTCAATAAAACACAAGTAAACATCTTTCTGGTATTCTTTGCTTTCAACCAAGATCCTTCTGACATCAGCAATGATATTCTTTGTTCCATGTCCTCTTCGGAATCCACCTTGCACCTCTGGAAGTTCTCTGTCAATATACTGCTACAACAATTTTTGAATTATCTTCAGTAAGATTTTACTTGCACGTGATATTAATGATATTGTTCTATATTTCCACATTCTGTGGGATTACCTTTCTTTGGAATGGGTACAAATAGGGATCTTTTCCAGTCAGTTGGCCAGATAGCTGTCTTCCAAATCTCTTGGCATAACCAAGTGAGTGTTTCCAGTGGGGCATCTGTTTGTTGAAACATCTCAGTGGGTATTCTGTCAATTCCTGGAGCCTTGTTCTTTGTCAATTCCTTCAGTGCAGCTTCAATTTCTTCCTTCAATACCATTGGTTCTTGAACATATGCCACCTCCTGAAATGGATGAAGATTAACTAGTTCTTCTTGGTACAGTGACTCTGTGTATTCTTTCTGTCTTCTTTTGATGCTTCCTGCATCATTCAATATTTTGCCCATAGAATCTTTCAACATTGCAACTCGAGGCTTAAACTTTTTCCTCAGTTCTTTCAGCTTCGAAAATGCCGAGCATGTTCTTCCCTTTTGGTTTTCTAACTCCAGGTTTTTGCACATTTTATTAAAGAAATTGGTTTTGTCTGCTTGAGCTGCTCTTTGAAATCTTCTGTTTAACTCTTTTATCTTGTCATTTCTTCCATTTGCTTTAGCTACTCTCCACTCAAGGGCAAGTTTCAGAGTTTCTTCTGACATCTGTTTTGGTCTTTTCTTCTTTTTTTAATGACATATTGCTTTTTTCATGGATGATGTTCTTGATGTCATCTCACAATTCTTCTGGTTTTCAGTCATTGGTGTTCAATGCATCAAATCTATTCTTTAGATGGTCCCTAAATTCAGGAGGTATATATTCAAGGTCATATTTTTGGCTCTCATGGACTTGTTTTAATTGTCTTCAACTTCAAGTTGAACTTGCATATGAGCAGTTGATGATCTGTTCCACAATCAGTTCCTGGCCTGGTTTTGGCTGAAGATATTGTGATTTTCCATTGCCTCTTGCCACAGATGTAGTCAATCTGATTCCTGTGTACTCCATCTGGTGAAGAAGGTATTTGCAATGAACAAGTCATTGGTCTTGCAAAATTCTATCATGCCATCTCCAGCATTATTTCCATCACCAAGGCCAAATTTTCCAACTACTGGTGATTCTTCTTTGTTTCTACCTTTTGCATTCCAGTCACCAGTGATAATTAACACATCTTGATTGCATGTTCAGTCAATTTCAGACCACAGAAGTTGATAAAAATCTTTAATTTCCTCATTTTTGGCTTTGGTGGTTGGTAATAAATTTGAACAATAGTTGTCTTAACTGGTCTTCCTTGTAGGTATATGGATATTATCCTATCACTGACAGCACTGTACTTAAGATCAGATCTTGAAACATCCTTTTTGATGATGAATGCCACATTATTCCTCTTCAACTTGTTGTTCTCGGCATAGTAGATTATATAGTTGTCTGATTAAAAATGGCCAATACCAGTCCATTTCATCTCAATAATGCCTAGGATATCAATCTTTATGTGTTCCATTTCACTTTTGACAAGTTCCAATTTTCTTAAATTCATACTTTGTGCATTCTGTTTTCTGATTATTAATGGATGTTTGTAGCTGTTTCTCCTCAATTTGAGTCATGCCACATCAGCAAATAGTGGTCTTGAAAGCTTTATTTTATTCATATCAGTAAGGCTGGTTCTACTCTGAGGATGCAGCTCTTTCCTAGTCATAGTTTGAGAGCCTTACAACCTAAGGGGCTTGTCTTCCTGCACTGTATCAGATAATGTTTCCAGGCTATTCATAAAGTTGAGCAGTAATGTATCAGACATTGTTTCTCTGCTATTCATAAGGTTTTCCCTGGCCAATTCTTTGAGAAGTGGATTCCTTCTTCCTCCTTCCTAGTCTTTCCCAGTTTGTAAGCTGCACTGAAACCTGTGCACTATGAGCAACCCCGCTGGCATTTGAAACACTGGTGGCACAGCCTCAAGCCTCACAGTAACAAGCAAGCCACCACAGTACGACAAGCTGACAGACAAGTTTGTCTCCCTTAGCTGTTCTAAACCTCTCTGCTTCCTGCCTCTTGGGGGTGGGGCCTGTGTCCCTCCCCTTACCTGAAATCCCTGCCCTGTCCTATCTTATCATCCTTCAAAAGCCTTTACTGTGAAGCCTTCCTGCCTCCCTTTTGTATTTGGGCAACTTCATCTCTGCAAGTTTCACATTGCACAGCTGGAAAAATGAGGCAACTTTCCTAAGTGGTACAAATGGTTAAGTGCTTTAACTACTGGCTTAAAGGTTGATGTTTGAACCCACTTGGAGGGGCCTTGGAAGATAAGTCTGATGGTCTGCTTCTAAAAGGTCATAGCCTTGAAAACCCAATGGAGCAGTTCTATTCTGCACACATGGAATTGCCATAAGTCAGAATCAATTAGAAATCCACTAACAATAACATGAGAGTGGACTTCAAAATTATTGTGGTGTGGTTATCATGAAATGAGATCACTTGTACCCAGGGCTCAGCTCAGTGCCTGGCACTGGTAGGGACTCTACCAAAGGGAACTGTGTCAACTAGCATTCTCCTCCTCCTTATTGTTATGGGAATTCAAGACTCCTTCTTCAGAGTTCCAGAGCATTGCTGGTCTCCTCCTATGCTCTGCTTCATTAGAGGAGTAACTTGTGTACACATACCCCTTCCCTGAGGCCCTTCAAGACTGGGTCCTGAACCCTGGAACCCAGAACAGCACAGGTCACACTCTTGACCACCAGGCCACCCTGGACTACTGTGCTTGTTGCCTGAGCCTTGCAGAGTATGAATGGTAGCATTCCAAACCAGGTTCCTGGATGTATGTGTGATGGGGGTGGAGGCAGGCCTGGACTGGGCTTCTAACTCCTCCCCAAACCCAGTGTGAGTACTCATTATCTCTTTTCCTTGATAGGTGGGCCTTGGGGTACTGCTAGCCCTCAGCCTTTGATGGGGAGGAAGATTTAATTACCTTCTTAGACAGAGGGACAGGATAATGAGGAGGAGATGAAAAGCCATACAAAGCCACCTCTCCCCAGGACCCCCTTGAGAACCCAGCCTGCCCCATTCCCAGCTCCAGCCTCTGGGCTCAGGTTCTGACCTGGTAGCCTGGTCTGCAGGGGTCCCAGGCAGCGATGGTCCTTGTATAATGCACAGAACACAGTGATTCTCTCTGCCTGGGTGTGTATATCCCCCTATTAGTACTCCCTGTTGGTCACATTGTTAGCAGGGTTACCCAATACAGAAGCAGTGGTCAGAATCTCCCAGACCACACTGGGATCAGAAGGGCTGAGTCACAAGCACTATTCAGAGGAGGTGACAAAACCAGATACCAGGACTTCTGTTTTTCTGAAAGCTGAAAGTGACAAACCCGGTGCTAAATGAGAAACAGGGGACACAGTTTCAAGAGGGGAGCAGGTGATGGTGGATAAGGAGACCCTTCCTCTCTGTGGGGCCCAACTAGGGGTCTGTGGTTGGGACCAGTACTAGTGGCTTGCAGTAGCTTCTGCTATCCACTGCAGAGCAGCCAAAGCACCCTGTATGGGCATGGAAGGAAGAGAAGGGGACAAGGGGCAGGAGAAAGAAGAGAAGATGAGAAGAAAAAGAGTGGTTGAGTAATGGTGATATGGGGAGGAGAGAGGAAGTTGGAAAGACAAGTAAAGAGCCCAGGATCCTGGATTCTTTCTCGTGGGTAGTCCTGGGTGCCATGCCTAGAGCTGGAGTGGTTTGACATCACTGCCTCCAAACATACTCCTGAGCCTTTGCCTTGGAATGTAATTGTGCTCAGCCTACCTGGGAGACCTTAACTGAGCCACATGACTGGACCTGGTACTTCCTCGGACTCACCCCTACACAGGGTGGGGCACATAAATCAGAGTGTATTGATTAGCCTGGATGCCAGTTGGTCCTCCCAGGCAGTGGGCAGGGCTGGAATTGGATTGGTGGGGAGGAGCCTGTGGGAAGTACTTCTGCCCCATGTTGTTGTTGTGGGGACATCAAGTCCATTCTGACTCATAGTGACCCTCTAGGACAGAGTAGAACTACCCTATAGGGTTTCCTAGGCTGTAATCTTTATGGAAGTAGATCACCCTTGGAAAAGACCTGCTGACCTTTGATTAGCTTAACAACTACACCACCAAGCCTCCTTACTTCTGCCCCACATCAAAAAGCACTCATTGCCATTGAGTCGGATCCAACTCATAGAGACCCCTACTTCAGTTTCAGAGGTGGTATCACTACAGAAGTAGATTGCCCAGCCTTCCTTCCGGGGAGTTCCCCATCAGTGCCACTTGCTCCCTAGAGAGGTGTTTGGACACTGTCATTCATGCTGTCTCTTACTTGTTTTATGGTCCTAGGCAAATTACTTTATTTTCTAAGCCTTAGTTGCCTCATCTGTGAAATGGGGATCATAACAGTATCTCATACAATTGTTGTGAGGATTAAAAAAAGTTAATGCATGTAAAATGTTTAGCGTAATGCCTAAACTCAAAAAAGCCAAACTCACTGCCAACTTGGGGTCGGATTGGATTTCCAAGGCGGTATCACTATAGAATATATCATTATAGAAATAGATTGCCCAGTCTTCTTCCTCACCAGTGGCTGGTGAGTTTGAACCATCAGCTTTCTGGTTAGCAGTCAAATGCCTTAGGCACTGCGCCACCAGAGCTCCCCAGCATAATGCCTGGCATGGGGCAAATGCTTATGAAGTATGAGCTATTATTATGGTTATTATTATTAATCTCACAGGCCGGTGTTTCTCAACCTTTCACAATTCCAGGCTCCCTTGTGATAAGCATACAAACCTCAAACTCCTCCTCTTAATGATACAGGATTTGAAATGTCAAAGAAATAAAAGGTTGTTCTAAAAAACAAATCAAAGCACTTATTATGTAGAATATGCTTTTTCCAACTAAAGAGCTCTCCCTTTCCCACTACAACTGAGGCTCACTGTAAGGGTGAGGGGTGAGGGGAAGGTAGGAATACCTTGGACTGGATGGGGGTGGGGGGGTAGCCTCTTCTGAAAGCCTTCAGGCCAGTCAGAGGGAACAAGGGAGCCCATGCAGGGATTTGGGATGGAATGAAGTGGGGGAAGGGCTGGAGGTAGTGGAGGGAGGGGAGCACAGGGTGGGGTCCCCTCTAGCAGAGGCTTCTCCCCTCACCTGCAGGAAGCCTCTGGATCCTAGCTTAGCCCCTCAGCTTGATAGCAAGGACTTTGAGGGAACTGAGGGAGCTCTTTGGAATACAAATACCTTGGAATTTCAGATCCCAGCTGGTTCCCCATTCTCATGCTAAAGCAGAAAGAAGGTTTGGGAGTCACTTGAAGGGGAAATTGCCAACTGTAGGAAACCAACCTAAAGCCTAGGCCCAGGGCCAGGGCCAAGGCTCTGGGGTTCTTTCCAGTGCAGCTTCCTGGTACCTGGTACATTACTCCAGCCCCACACCCAGCAGAGCCAGGGAGCCTGCTAGCCATCTGGGCAGATGCCAGACCTCAGGGTCTATGAGGAGGACAATTGCCCCTTCTGAGTCTCTATGCAAATAACAATCTGCTTGCAATTCAACTGCCTTTTATCCCACCCTTCCGTATACCAATCTATGTGAAAATGCTTCTTGAGACTTTGTTATCACATGTAACCCTCACTGTGCAGCCATGGAAATGAAGCTCAGAGAGGGTGTCAATATGCAGAAGGCCTTGCAATCCAGGTATGTGCACTTCAGGAACCCCCAATGGGTTCACGATGCTGGTGGCCTTGGAGGCCCTGTGAGCCACCAGGTGGCATCAGGGAAGCCTGGTAGGTTGGGGTGGAGTGGGGGTTGGCACAGGAAGACATCCAAATTTGACCCAGCTATCCAGAAAAGACCTAGTGCTGGTGGCTCAGGTCCAACAGACAGTTTCCTCCAGTTCTGGCCCAGGCCAGCCTGGGGTGGAGGAACGAATGGATCTGGGAAGGATCTTTATTAAAGGGTTAATATGGATTTGAGAATGGAGCTCTGGTAGCATAGTGCCTAAGGCACTTGACTGCTAACCAGAAGGCTGGCGGTTCAAAACCACCAGCCAATCCTTGGAAGGAAGATGGGGCGATCTACTTCAGTAGTGATACTGCCTCGGAACCCCAAGAAGGGGTCGTTATGAGTCGGGTCTGACTCAACGGCACAAAACAACAACAACATGGATTTGAGAAAAGTGATCTACTGACTGCTTATGGGTTATGCTATGGGTAGGCCTTATGTCTCAGCTTGGTGAACTCCTACTCATCTTTCAAGGCCCAATTCAAATAATGCCTCACTTGTAGAGCCCTCCCTGACTTCCCCAGGTTAACCCCTTCCTGTATGCTCCCATTTTTCCAAACCTGAGTTTTTTTTTTTTTTTGTTTTATTGTGGTGCTTTTAGGTATGGTTTTACCTCTTCCCCTAATCTGGGAAGTCCTTGACAGGAGAATTAGTGCCTGATTCATCTCCATGGCTCCAGAACTCACCACAAGACCTGGTACTCAGTATGCTTAGAATTGTTTATGGAATGAATGAGTGACTATACTGGATGGCTCCAGGTGAGAACAGCTGAGATCTTTACTCTATTAAAGTCTTCAAACAAAAGGCAGCCCCTTAACCCTAAGCAGAAAGAAAGTAGCTTAGTATAGGGTATCTGTCTGTGTGCGGCACCACATCCTCTATCTTCTCTGCTCATTTCTGGTTTCAGCTGAAGCTGCTGCGGACATTTCTGGGTAAACTCAGAGTCACCAAGTGCTGGCAGTGTCTCCCCTCAAGCATACCTCTGAGATGGTTCACTTTCTGCCTCAGGGCTTGCTCAATGCCAAGGAAGTCAGCTTGACCTGTGAAGATATCCAGATTGATCATGCAGGGGAGTTGACACCTCCAAGGACACCCCTCAACCAATCCAGGATAGGAGCCATCAGGTAACTGCTCCAGACTCCTGCCTTTTCATATGGGATTATCATCCAGTGAGATAATCAGTGGCTTCTCAGAGGTCAAGGCAGAATGAGGCCCCACTCTTCACTGACCTTGATGAGGACTTTGATGACGCTCCCTTATGTAGTTGTTCACTTTCCCTGCTTACTCTCCTGTTCCCTCACTCTCAGACTTCCTGTCCCCAAGTTCTGGTCTTTGATTCTGTTTTGGAGAAATACCTTATCAAAGCAGTGAGCTACACAGCAGAAATTTCTTGATTGCAGACACCCTCTCTCTTTGGGCTCTGACCCTGATTTCTGGGGCTTCCTGTCCAACAAAACCCCATGTTGTTTCCAAGGGTTCTCTGGGGTGTGTGAGAGGCTCTGGTAAAGGAGAGTTATTCAGGGAATTATCTCCTGAAATTAAACTCCATGGATCCCCAAGGGAGTGAGTGAATGGGACCCAGTGATGCTGGAGTGGGGTGGGGAGAAGGAAGTTGTTGGGGGTTTGATGGGAAGCCCATTTTGCTTTAATTGTGTTGTGCACATTAAACAACAACTACAAGAACAAATGGGGGGGGGGTGCGGAGGTAGAGCGGAAAGATGTCTGGAATGAGGTGAGGTGGGGAGTGGTCTGAGAATTCAATGGGGATAGTGAATTGGGGTATAGGAATCCCTTGGCCAGGCAAGGACACCCCTCCCTACCTTTTGCCAGTTGGAGCCTAGAGTTAGGTGACAGGCAGAGGTTGGAACTTCAACAGTTAAATGTCAGGCATTGCACAGATGCTCGGCTGGATCCCACTCACTTATCACGTTGCTCTACAAGCATCAAAATTTAACCCTTGCAGTAACCATGTGAGGAGGGTGCTATTGCTACCATAATTTCCCCAGACATAAGTACACAGAGAGGGAAGTGACTTGTGTAAAACCATGCAGCATTTACTTACTTACTCCCTCCACCCTAGCTGGGGATAAGACTGATCTTGGCAGTGAAGGGGGAGGGGAATCAAGGTCAGGCCCTGATGGAGAAGCTGTTTTGGAGAGTCTGTGATGTAGACACAGTCCCTATCCACCCAGCAAGCCAGCTCCCCAGTAATGAATGCATTGATATATTCATTCATTCTGCTGCTTCCTCCAGCATCAGAACCTGTCTGGTTGTGAAGACAGATTGTTGTGTTGTTGTTGTTGTTTGCCGTCGAGTCGGCCCCGACTCATAGCAACCCCTCCTTGGGTTTCCGAGGCAGTATCACTACGGAAGTAGGATTGCCCAACCTTCCTTCCGAGGAGTGGCTGGTGGGTTTGAACCGCCAGCCGTCTGGTTAGCAGGCAAGTGCCTTAGGCACTATGCTACCAGACAGATTATGGCCTTGTAAAAGGAGAGGTCCTGGGCCTTGATGCCAGGTGAGAGGAGGACAGAGAGCTCTAAGAGGACCAGCTGTACCAGGAAAGGCTTCCTAGAGGACCATGGCATATCCTTGGATGGTCTGCTCTCCCTTTCCGGACCTAAGATGCCTCATCGGAAAACAGGGATTGGCCTCCTTGCCCTGCCTCCCTCCCTCAGGGACTGCTAGGAGGATCTGGGAGGGACTTGTTGTAAGATATACACCCCAGGATGTGCCAGAGGTGATTAAGATTCTCTTTGGAAAGGCTTGGGCTAGCACAAGCCTGGAAAACGGACTTGATGTGGCCTAGAGAGGAAAACACGTTCCTTGAGGGGAGTGGAGGATGGTGCCTCTGCTGGACCTGCTTGGAGAGGTCGGGGAGGCAGGCCCTGAGTCAGCAGGAGATTGTGAGCTGGGTGGAAGGAGATGGTCTCCACTGCCCAGTCCTGTGCTTTGCCAACCCCTGCCTCTCCAGAAACTTCAGACTCTGGGGAGTTCTGGCTCAGCTTGGCAACAGATTTGAGGCGAGGATCGCAGTCTCCTAAATACCAGCTTGCTGGCTTTCCCCCCCCGACCTACTTCATCCTAATGGCCCTTTGCTGCCCCAACTCCCGTCCCCTTCTCTGCCCTCCCCTGTGTTTCCCTACAGTCCCCTCTGCTTCCTTGTTCTCCCCTCCTTTGCCCTCTCCTCCCATCTTCTCTTCTCTTCTCTGGCAGCCTGTGGCCTACTTCTCAATCCAGGATTTGTTCATTCTTGTTGGCTTTTTCTTTCCTCCCCTTTCCTCCATTTAGATGTTTTCTAAAGAAAAGAATTTCAACCACCAGCCAGTACTCTCTGCCCCATCCAGCACACTGATCAAATGTTCTCCATCTTCGCAGAGCAGAAAGAGAGCAAATGGACTGAAATTGCAACAGTGGTCAATAGAGTTGAGGAAGGTCAGGCTGGCAAGGCAGAGCAGTGATGGGTTTGGGATGGGGAATGCTCCTTTGGGATCCTGATCTTGAGTGGGGCAGGAGCTTCTGACCAGAAAGAAAAGGTGAATCCAATGACCTCAGATTCTCCCTTCCTGTCTGAGGTCCCTGATGTTATCAGAGGCAGCATGGATTCCAACTCAAACTACTAGTGTCAAATCCCAGTTCTGCATCTTCTAGGCAGAGTCATCCTGGCCAAGTTACTTAACCTCTCTGTGTTTCAGTCTCCTTATCTGTAAAATGAAGCTAATAATAAAAATGATATCTACCCCCAAGGGCTCTATAAAAGGGTAAATAATGAGCACTGAGCACAGGACCTGGCATGTAGTAAGTTCCATATAAGTGTTAGCTATTATTATCTAAGCTGGTAGATCACACACATTCTGATAGGCCATTCAAATCAATTTAAAAAAAAATTAAGCCCACCCCCAATATATAGACAGCTATCATTGTAAGTATATACATGTATTTCTGTACTAATATATTCTGTATGTTATAAAACATACACAAGAGTAATTTAAAAATAATGAGATAAAAAAATAAAATATAAATGGAGGTTCTAATACACTTTCTTCCCACATCCCACTGGTCCCATTTGAGCCTTCACTGGGGCAGGCATAGTGCTTTAGAGACCCCTTAGCATACTAGCAGGCCTGCCAGCCTAGGCAAATTGTAGTAATTTGGGCAGCAGCCCCTTCAGAAAAGCTTCTGCCAAGGGCCGATGTGAGAGGAGAGGCTCAAGGCCCCCACGTGGGAGCCAGAGAGTGCTAATGTGGGTGATTAAATCATTTGCAATAATCCATTTGGAACAGCAACCGTGTCTAACATGGGGCGTGATGACTGCTCCACAAATAGAAAGGTGGCCAGGGAGGCAGTTGGTGGGACAGATTCCAAGGGCATGGGGTGGGCAGAGGCAGACTTGCCCTTGCTGCTCACAGCCTTCTTGCTGTAGTTAACCCCCGAGACTGTGCTTATCCAAGGCAATGGATCTTTCTGCCTCGTCCCTTTCCAAACAAGCCTGTCCTCTTCTGTCAATGAAGACACTTATAGTTGTGTCTTAGATGTCTGCTTGGCTCTACTTCTCTTAATCTCCCCCTGAAATGAGACCTCTCAGGTTTGACTCTTCCTCCTTCCCTCTCTTTCTTTTATCTAATGATGACCATGCACTCAATCTGACTTTCTGTTCTGTGTATGTGGTGTAAAGCATAACTGTTGTTTTTGTTCTCTCAGCATCAGTTCTCCCCTCTTCTAGAAATCATAATCACCTTTTCCCAATGTGAAATCTCCCTTCCCTCACTTTCAGTTTATGACCCCTGGGTAGGGTTGATCTCATCTCCTTGGGTTTAAGAATAGGCACATCACCTAGGTCTAGCCAATCAGAATCACAATAATGGTCACATAATCCAACCCAGGCCGATGAGATCCTGCTGTATGTCTTTTGCTGGATGCACTGGAAAAAAAGATGCCCTCCATTGCAATTGCTAAGCTGGCAGAATGTAAACTGAGAACTTCTGGGAGCCATTTGCCACCACAAGCAAAGAGTGTCACAGAGAAAAGCATGTCCAAGTGACATAGATTCTTGATGACCTCATTTGAACACTCAGATTCAATAAATTGAAATTTATTCCTTTTAAAACAAAAATTATTGTGATTTGGGTGAAAGTTTACAGAGCAAATTAATTTTCCATACAGCAGTTTTTACACATTTTGTTTCATGACATTGATTGCAATTCCCCACAATGTAACAGCTCTCTTCCCACTTCCTCCCTGTAGTTACCTCTGCCCTGTGTCTTTCTTTCCTATGCATTCTTGCCTCACACCTTGAGCTATCTCCCTGTGCAAACATGCCCTTCTATTCTCCCATGATTGATCACTCTAAGGAGTGTATCTACCTGATGTAAATGTTCACCCTATATGCCTGTTTATTGTTTGACTGGAAGCCACAGGAGTGAGTTCAGTTCCAGACCTGAAGGGTGACTAAGAAATATAGTCTTGGATATCTCACCAGGCTTTATCAGACCAGTAAACCCAGTCTGTTTTAATGATTTTGAGTTTTGTTCCCCATCGTTCTCCCACTCTAGCCAGGATCTCCTGCACAGATCCCTTTCTGAGTGGTTGACAGTGGTAGCTAGGCACCATCTAGTTCTTCTGGTCTCATGGTCATATGAGCTGAGGATCATGGCTGAGGATCACATGCTCTACTAGTCCCTCGGACTAATTGTTTCCACCCATCTTTGGTTTTCTTCATTCTTCTTTTCTCTGGACCACTGTAGTATCTAGATGGCTGCTTATAAGCTTTTAAGACTCCAGTCTGAAGCTTATTCCTTTGCATGAGCCCGCAAATTCCTTTCATCATGTTTAAACCATTCTGAGGTGGTTTTATTTATTTATTTTTAATCAAATGTACCTGACAATCTTAAGACATTCATTCTCTCCTGGGAGTATTGTAATCTTCTCCCAACTGGTCTTCTTGGTTTTATTCTTGCCCCCTCCAATCTATTCCCCTCATTGTAGCAATAGGTCAGTTCAGGCCAGTCCTCTACTCAGTACCCTCAGTGCCCTTACTAGGCCCTACCAGGCCCTTGAGGATCTCCCTCCCTTTCTAACCTGGCTTCCCTTCCTGCTTCTCTCCTCCTCAATCATTCTATTCCAGCTTCATTGACCCCCTTGCTGCTTCCAACAAAAGTTGAGCCTACCCCCACCTCTGGGCCTTTGCATTTGCTGTTCCTTCTGCTTGATAAACCTCCTAGGCCTAGACGATCCTCAAGCCTTACTCCGTCATGGCTTTTCTGTCTCAGCTCAAATAGCACATTTCCTGACTGACCAGCGGGTAAAAAATAACCTCCCCCATTACTCCCTATTTCCTTAGCCTGTTTCATTTTCTGAACAACACTTGTATTTGATTGTTCATTTGATTACTGAGATCTTAGCCAACTAGATTGTAAACCCCATAAGGGCAGGTCTTTGTTTTGCTGACTATAACATCCCTAGGGCCTAGAATAGAGCCTGACACACAACAGTTGGTTGAATAAATGTGTTTCTCTTACTATTCCACGAGGTTGAATTCTATAGCTCCCTGGCCTAGACTCCCAGGTGAGGGGCCAAGACTCCTCCTCTTTCTCCTCCTGCATTGTCTCTCCCATTGATTAACTTGTCAGTATAATGGCTGGTCTCCTCCCATCCCGCATTCTCCCTCACAACACCTATCAAATTTGTAATTACTTGCTGGCCTCCGTCTTTGCTGTCCTCTAGCACCTGATTGGTACATCTGAAGTGCTCAAAACAAGTTTGTTAAATAAGGGTCCAAACAGCTCTGGTTGAGAGCAGTCTAAGAGGAAGGCCCAGGAGCCTACCAAACAGCCCCTTTCAAGGTATCCAAGTCAGTTTTTAAAGAGCAGGCAGTTCGTTTACTCACTAATTACCAGCCTCACTGTGGACATTCTCAGAAGACATCTCTTTCCTAATTAAAACAGCGGGGTGGAATGCAGGCTCTGGGCAGCATCTCATGCTTTGCCCGGCAGGAGCCAAAGGCAGGCAAGGGTGTTTCATTAGAAGAGAGTTGGAGAAGGTGGGCAGTTATGTTCATCACCTCCTAGAATTGTTACTCGGAGGCCCATGGTTTAGTTGCACAAGGAAACATCAAATACTAGAATGAAATAATAAAATCTGTGATCTGTCTCCCTGTCTTAGAGCTCAGGCCTCATCTGACTTCTGCTCCTCCACAACTCTCTCCTGCATAGCCACGAACTCCAAATAAAAGATAGCTCTGCTAAGCACCTACTCAGGTGACCTTGGACTGTGTCTATCTGTGAGCAGGAAGATGGCTGCTTAGGGGAGGGCCTGGGGTTGTTTATAGTCCCTCTTCTTCCCGAACACCTGGAAGAGATGACCTTTTGGCCCCAGTGAGTCAAGTTCAAGGTCTTAAGGTTTATTTGGCTTGCTGGGGTTGTTGGCTGTGGCAGAATTAATTTATTATATTACTGATATCCTTTCTCCAGTGAGAATGAAAATAGTTGTTAGTAATAGAACCTCAATTTTATTCTAGGCAGCAAGACGCTCAGGTAAAAGAATTATATTTCCCAGCTTCCCTTGCAGCTAGTTTGCCAATGTAAATAGAAATTAGAGAGTAGACTTTTGGGAAAACTCCTTAAGTGGAATGCAGAGAGCTAGCATGTGTTCTTTTTGTACTTTCCTCCTTTCTGTCTCTTGGCTGGAATGTGGATGTGATGACGAGAGTTCAAGCAGTTATTTTGGGACCTAGAAGATGGACACATATGCTGAGGATGGTGGGGTCAAAAGATAGAAGGAACCCAGGTCCATGACAGTCATAGAACTATCGCACTACCTAGGACTGATAAACCAGATTTCTTTTTTGATAGACAATAAACCTCTAATTTGCTTAAGCCACTGTAATTGAGTTTCTATTACTAGCTGCTGAATACAAAACCTAACGAATGCACTGACCCCTTAGAGAATGTGATAAAATGTGGCAGTCCATTTCACAGGTACATATGTCTACAATCAGGCATGGGCACGTGTGTGTAAACATAAACACATAAACTATTTTGCACACAATTTCAATGGGGGAGAAGTAGTCACAGACATCCTCCAAGTAAGGAAACTAAACCATCTCCTTAGTCTCCCACCCCAGATCTTAGTCACTGTTGTTCACTGTTTCGGGACTCTGAGTTCAAACTCATAATCTGGAATGCAGCATCTTCCTTTTTGGCAATCTATGTGCTATTAAATTAAATTTCTGGATTGTGGCATAAAGAAAATGCAAGACTTTGCCTCAGTGAATCCTGGGGGAAACTAAACCAATACAGATGGAATAAAATCTAGGTCCATGGAGGACTATAGCCAGGATCTGAAACCCTAGTCATAGCTCTGAATCTTGGAAAATACAATGGCCCAGAGAAATTAGAGAAGGCATCTTGGAGGAGGAGGGAACCTTAGTCCTGGGGAGGATCAACTGAGAGCAGCAGGTCTTGACCCTTGAGTAGAAGAGATGTAGAAGGGACAGAGGTAACTTGAAGGACAGAAGGCCAAGATAACACTTAAAGCTAAAAGGACGTTGGCTTCTGTGTCCATAGGGGAGCAGGCAGGAGGACACGTTCTCACCTTAAAGCAGAGTAATTATGGTCAGACCCAGCCCCTGGGGAGGCTGAGGGATGTGAATTCAGAATCTCTTTACCCTAAGAAGGTCATGGAAAGCCTTCCCATAGGGCCTGGTCAGCAGGACTAGAAGGCAGAGACAATGTGGGCCATTTCAGAGACAGGATACTAGAGGTCTCTATGCTATCCATCCTGCACCAGGTGCCTTTCAGGGAAGCACTGAGGAAGCTACCTGGTTTCAATTCCTCACCCATCCCACTGGCTGTTAATGCCCCTGGAAAGGGGAAGTCAAGAACAGAAGAAAGAGTCACACACTAGAGACATGCAGACCTTCACCTGCAGGCCAGTTCCCCTACATAGGCTTCTTCCACTCTCCTTCTCCACCCCTCTGCAGACCCTCATTTCTTGAGATTTCAAAGTATTTAGAGACTGTGGCTCTCAAGCCCAGCTGGGTTGATGTCATTCCTTCCAGCCTCAAGGAGAAATCTGGTCCAATGCAACCTAGCCCAGCTCCAGAGGGCTCCCTCCCCCCTTGGCTCACTGCTCTGACAACACCCCCTCTTCCTCTCACCTGTTCTTCTTCCCTCCTCTACCCCACCTACTCCTTGTCCCACGTCCCACGGGTGACAGAGGTCAGAGAGACATAAACAACCTACAGTTTCCAATTAATTTTTAATTGCAACTTGAAATTCTTAATTGCAGCTGATACACTATCTCTGGTGGAGGCATGATGGTGGGTGTGGGTGTGGAGGTGACCCAGTTAGAGATGCGCGGCCCTTGCTGGACTGGGCGCTGAGCCAGCAGAGGAGGGGGCCAGAGGGTAGCCTGAACCTGGCTGGGCGTGCTGGCCAATTATCCCAGGACCTGATGGCAGGCAGTTTGCCTCAGGCCCTGGGCTGCCTCACAGTGGCCAGAGACCTGTGATTTCTGGCCTGTCCTCTGGGGAGAGCTACCTGAGAAGTCCCATTTGTCAATGTCTTGTTATGACTGTAGAGGGTCCTGACAGGAAATGTAGGGAGTTCCATTTGCCCAATTAGAGTCCTCTACTGCAAGGCCCTAAAGCAGAACTATGGGAGCTTTCTGGGTTAGGAGGCCCCTAGGGCCCTTCCGGAAGGCCCAGGCCCTGCAGAGGTGAGGTGGGAAACCAAGGACTGCTTGACATTAGAGCCTAGGCTGTAACCAGCTGGAAGTGTTAGAAGTAGGATGACCTAGGTCTGAGGTTTGTCTCAGGAAATGGTGTGAGACTTTCTCTGCTAAAACTGGGAGTGTCCCAGGCAAACCAAAATGGCTTGGACACCCTCAACCAAAACAAAAAATCAAACCCATTGCCTTTGAGTCATAGTGACCATATTGGACAGAATAGAACTGCCTCTAGGGTTTCTTTTTTTTTCTTTTTTTAATTTTATTTTTATTTGGGTGAAGATTTACAGAGTAAATTCACTTTTCATACAGCAGTTCACATATACTTTGTCTCATGTCATTGACCAAAATTTACAATACAACAGCTCCCCTCCCACTTTCTCCCCATAGTTACCTCTTCCCAGTGTCCATCCCTCCATACTCTTCTGCACCCTGAGCTGTCTCCCTGTGCATAAGCAGCCCTTCCTTCTCCCATGATTGTTCTCTCCAGGGTGTGTGTCTACTTGAGGTAAGCCTCTAGGGTTTCTAAGGCTGTAAATCTTTATGGAGACAGACTATCACATCTTTCTCAAGAGGAGTGATTGATGATTTGGAACTGCTGACTTTTCTGTTAGCAGTCAAGTACACCATAAGGGCTTCTTCTGGATACCCTAAACCAAAATAAACCCATTGCCATTGAGTTGATTCCGACTCATGGCAACCTCCATTGAGTTTCCAAGGCTATAATCGTTTACAGAAGTAGGTTGCCTCATCTTCCTCCCATGGAGCAGCTGATAGGTCTGAAGTCCTGACCTTCTGGTTGGCAACTAAATGTCTTACCCACTATGCCACACCCTAAAAAAAAAAAAAAAAAAAAAACCAAACTAACTGCCATCGAGTCAACCCCTCCTTATGGAAGTAGATTTCCCAATCTTCATAGTGCCTGGTGAATTAGTTATTCACCCAATCTTCATAGTGGCTGGTGAATTCTAGTTATTAGTCAAATGCCTTAAGCACTGAGCCACCAGAGCTCCCACACCACACCCTAGTTGAAAGTAATTATTGTTGTTGTTGTTGTTGTTATGTGCCGTTTAGCTCCTTTCATATCATTAGTCCTGGGAAGTAAGGAGTTATCACTGAGGCTTCTCCTGCATGGTTGGAGGCCTCCCTTCCTTTCTTCAACCCTTTGGTTTTGCAGCCCAGTCCCTTGATCTTCAGGAGCCAACACTGTAACCCACAGCTCTGTGGATGTTTCTTGTCTTCACAGCTGGACTCATTAATTCTGCCCATCTACTTGGGGAGTGAGACAACATGGCCCTAGTCCCCACTCCACAAACCAAACCAAACCAAACCAAACTCACTGCTGTAGAGTCAGATCTGACTCATAGCGACCCCTCCTTGGGTTTCCGATGCAATATCAGAAGTAGATTGCCCCACCTTCCTTCCGATGATGGCTGGTGGGTTTGAACCGCCAGCCTTCTGGTTAGCAGTCAAATGTCTTAGGCACTATGCCACCAGAGCTCCCCCCCCACACACACACACACTGTACACGCAGTGTTATTTGATCCAGAGTAAGACGTGATTGATCTAGGCCTTAGTTTTCCCATCTGCTCTCTCTCTCTCCTAAGGGTGGCCTGGCCCTGCTAGGGTTGGGGGCTCTGGCTGTGGATGGGATGGGTTGTTGTGCAGGGAAGAGTGGATGGCTTGGCCTTTGCAGCCTGTCCTGCAGGAGGAGCTCTCGGAGTGGGAGAGAACCCCTCCCGCCCAAGGCCAGTTGTGGGGGCGGGGCATCCATGGAAGGAGCTAGGCTGCCTGCCCCTCTGCCTGCTCCTCTGTCGCCCGCCCCCTCCCAGGATACATTTGCAAACTCTTCAGCTAAGGCAGCTGGTTCTCCACAGGAGCTATTACCTGAGACCTGACAGCTAATGACAACAGAAAGCCTGCACATTGGCTTCCCTCCCTCTGCTTGCCAGAAAGCCTGTTTGGGGCTGCTGGGCAGGGGTGGGGGCCGGGCTGAACTGGGGCAGAGACTGGCTACACAGTGAAGCAGGAAGAGGGTCTGGGTTGGAAATATCCACTGGGTCAGGGTCAGGGTCAGGGTCAGGGATGATTTGTGGAAGGAGAAAGGAGATGGGCTTTCCCGAAAGGCTAGGGGAACACTTCATGGACAAGCATTGTCTGGTAACCCAACTTCTACCCCCAATCACTTATTCATTCTTTCTTTCATTCAACAGGGGCTACTGAGAAGCTACAACATGTAGGACCCATTCTGGTTGCTCAGGAATTTAGGGAAAGAAATGGACCAAAGCCAGAATACCAGGTGAAATTCTCCTCTGAGGTGTAGTTCCCAGCCTCCTCCTCCTGGTCTGGCCCCTTCCCAGAAGACACCCAGATTCACCATCTTTAGTCTAGACTTGCAGCAGGGAAGATGCAGGGACCTGATTTTCCAATCTTGTCCAGAGGAGCAACCTGAGTGCAGGGGGGAGATGATGCTGACTAATGGGCAAAGGACTGAGGGGCTGGGGAACAAAAAGAGGAAGAGGGGACCTACCTATGCCCTGGTCTCATCCTCTTGTCTTCCCTGGTAATGGTGTGGCAAAGCTGGTTCATCCTTGGCACCCATACTTCACAGGATCATCTAAGATACCTCAAACGCCACACTCCCTACCAACAAAACTTACCTGTCCTGGATCCTTTTCCTACAGGAATTTCCCTGGAAGTCAATGGCACTCAAGGGATTAATAAAATAACCAAATACACACTCATGATTGTTCTGATCATCCTCCTGAGAAAGGAGTTCCTACCCTAAGGTTATGGCACCTGACACTGGACAGGTGGGATTGACAGCAGTTTATTAATCACATATACTCACAGCTTATACTCCACATCAGGATTGGAAGAGGACTCATTAACAACCTGCAATATAGAGATGACACAACCATGCTTGCTGAAAGTGAAGATGACTTGAATTACTTACTGATAAAAATCAAAGACTATAGTCTTCAGTATGGATTATTCCTCAACATAAAGAAAACAAAAATCCTCACAACTGGACCAATAAACAACATCACAATAAAGGGGGAAAGATAAGAGTTGTCAAAGATTTAATTTTACTTGGATCCACAATCAACATGCATGGAAGCAGCAGTCAAGAAATCAAAGATCATATTGCACTGGGCAAATTTGCTGCAAAAGACCTCTTTAAAGTGTTAAGGAGCAAAGATGACACTTAGAAGACTAAAGTGTGCCTAATCCAAGCTAATGGTATTTTCAATGGTCTTATATGCATGTGAAAGCTGGATAATGAATAAAGAGTACCAAAGAAGAGATGATGCCTTTGAATTGTGGTGTTGACAAAGAACAGCAAAAATGCTATGGACTGCGAGAAGAATGAACAAATCTGTCCTGGAGGAAGTGCAGCTGGAATGCTCCTTAGAAGTGAGAAGGGCCAGAGTTTGTCTCACTTACTTTGGTCATGTTGTCAGAAGGGACCAGTCCCTAGAGAACGATATTGTGGTGGTTAAGTTTGTGTGTCATCTTGGCTGGGCCTGGTTGAGTGGCTGAGCAGCTCGTGGTAGTTATTGCCCATGATGAGACTGGCAATCTCCTCCATGGTGGAGCCTACCATAAGCAGCTACTCAGCTGCTTTAGGGATGTGGTCTGCTTCCCATATATAAGAAACAGCTTTGGAAATGGTCTCTAGCTTATGGCACACTTGAACCCTGCATGTAGCTGTGTCGTTGTTCAGCAGCCTGCCATGCTTTGCTGACCTTGAGACTTTTAATGGGCTTGAATAAACGGCCTGCCATGTGGTTTGGTAACATCGGGACTGTGCCATTTTATTTGTCAACCTTGGGCTTGTTAGCCTGAGCAGCCCGTAGCTGCCTGAATGAAGAGATACCTTTAGCTTCAGTAGGCTGGGAGCAAGAGGCAGAGCTGAAGCTCAAGGTCAAGGGGCTTTCACACAGCCCCTAGAGCCTGGCACTTTGAACTCTGACTTCTAGCCTCCCAAACTGTAAGAGAATAAATTCCTATTTGATAAGGCCATCCAATTTGTGGTATATTTCCTGTCAGAGCAGTACTAGGTAACCAAAACAGATATCATGATATAAAGTAGAGGGTCAGCAAAAAAGAGGAAGACCCGTAATGAGATGGATTGACACAGTGGCTGCAACAATGGGCTCAAGCATAGCAAGGATTGTGAAAATGTCACAGGACTGGGCAATGTTTCATTCTGCTGTACGTAGGATTGCTATAAGTCAGAGACAACTCGATGGTACCTAACATCAACAACAACTCATAGCCTAGGAAAACATCACATACCACGCTGGGTCACAAAGGGGTTGCACTCAGAAATAGAGTGAATCAACAAGGGCTGTGAGAGGTAGCCTTTGTAGTAACAAAAGGATAGAGTGACCTCTGAGTGCTGCTGAGGGACACAATTGGTTTGTTTGAATAATTTCACAGGCTAGAAGGGAGCTGAGATACATTAGGTTGAAGGCCAGGTAGAGTGCAACTGGTATGGCTGATAAGGGAACTAGATGAGTGAAAAGGCTTTCCTGCTGGTGGGTGAGTGGAATGTATCTGGCAAGAGCAGGGGAACTCATGATTAGTTTTTTGGAGCCCTGTAAGGCTGAAAGACGTTAAGGCAGTACTTGAAATTTTAGGCCTTACAAAGAATGATGTATTCATCAGCTGTGCATTCTATACTTTGAAGAACAAGGAGACAAGTGAGGAGAAGGGCCTGTGTTCTAACAACAGCTAACATTTATGGAACCCCTGTGACATGCCAGGTGTGATATTTGGCACTTTACTGTCTCACTGGTTGCTCATAATAACTATGAAGTAAGTAGTACCATTATCTCCATTTTATGGATGAGGACACTGAGATGGGTTTCCTAACCCAGCTGGGGGTGAGGTCTTGCTTCTGAACCTATGCTCCTAACATCCACACTGTGCACTACCTAGAGGCAGATAGAGAGTGGCAGGGTGAGGTTAATAACAAACCAGGAAGAAACTGTGTCAGCCTCTTGGTGCTCAGATGGAGCAAAGCCCTGTGGACAGGGTCCTCAACAAAGGCATCTACCAGAGAGAGCCTGAGCCCTCCTCAAGGGCAGGCCTTGAACAGACCCTTGCCCATGACCTGTCCCCAGCACAGGGCTCTGCCCAGCTGTGAAGCTGGAGGAAAGTTGAATGAAGAAATGCAATATTGACCCTCAGGTGGTCCTTCCTCAGACAGGAAGAGCAAGGCCATTTCCAGAAAGGGCAACAGTGTGAGATAAGGTCTGAAGGTGAGGATGAGTCTAATGAGGGTTGAGGAGGAAAGAAAGATAATGATAAAGAGCTTGGCTTTTCTAGAGAGAAAGCTGGGAAGAGAATTCCCAGCTTGGTGGGGGCAGGAGGATGGTAGCTCAGGACATACAAACCAGTGTCAAAATGAAGAACTGGTCTGTCTGAGGGAAGGTGAGAAGCTGGCTGAAAGTTCTGTAAAGGTGACCTCTACTTTGGCCTAACTTTGGCTCACAGACCTAGAATCTGGAAAAGTTGGGTTAAAATGGCCTTCATAGATCAGGTAGCCCAACCAGGTGCAGGTGGCAAATGGGAGGGACTTGTTCATCTCTCCACCTCCCATTGTTGGTGTGGCACTCCCCAGGAAACAGGAAGTTGAGTGTGGATTATGTGATGTTTCCAATTATCTAGGTCAGACCCTGGAAAGACAATTCCCGATAGAAGCAGAAACTAAGGCCTAGGAAAGACAGGTCTGGTGATGTGATCTATTTCTGAAAGCAGTCACCGAAACCCTGTGAAGTGCAGTTCTACTTTGACACATGAGGGGTTGCCATGAGTCAAAACTGACTCAATGGCAACTTTTTTTCTTTTTTTTTAAAAAAGGAAGGACAGAGGCTGACCTTCTGGCCTCTGACCTCTTGCTTTAACGCCTCCCAGGCCAGCCTCCTTCCCTTCTCTCAGCCGTTCTCCTACCAGGAATGACCCCCCTCTTCTTTCTATTTCTCCACATTGGCTCAACCCTTGGACAGCTCCAGGCTTGGCTTCCTCCAGGAATTCTCCCAAGTGCCCCCACCTGCTGACCCTACCCTCCCTCATATGGCTCCTAAGCACTGTCTGGTTTTGATGAGAAGAGGGTGGTGGTGGTATGAAATCAAGGTTGTTTCCTTCATGGTTCCTCCACATATCTGCTGCTCTTCCCTTGCCAGGCTCTGAGCTCCCCAAGGGGATGACCTTCCCATTCCTCCTGGAACAATCAAGCTGGAGAAGAGAAGACCTCCAAGCCTTGGTCCAAGCAGAAGCACACTCTATCTTGCTGCCCTTGTCACCAACACTGACAGGGAGACAGCTTGCCTCTGGGGTCTGATGATTAGGATTCCCTAATCTCTATGACTTCATTCATTCCCAAGATCAGCCTACTCCTAAGCCATTAGTGGATCATCTCTGGTCCAGACTGCACATGTAGTTATCCAACCAGAGCTTTTCACACACCCCAGCCAAGGCCAACCAGCTTTTCTTGCATGCCTCCAGTAATAGTCTGCTCACTACCAGTAGGGCCACTTCACATCCATTCTGAGCTAGTCAGAACCTCTGTCTCTTTAGGTCGGCATTTCCTGGTTGCAGAGGTTCTGCCAGCAGGCCCAGAGCTGGGTGGGCAAAACACAGGCTGGGTAGCTTGTTGCTAGTCACCTTGGCACAAGCCCAGCCTTTGCTCTCTACTTTCGCTGATTTTTTTCTTTGGGACTGCATTGCCCTCCTTCCCTCCCTCCCTCTGTTCAGTTTTCTTCTCCTCCTTCTCCCCCTCCTCTCCTCGCTTCCTTGTGTCTAAGGATTGCATGAGTCACTACACTTTGAGCTGCCAGATGTCGGATGCATTTGGGCTCAGAGCTAAAGCCAATTTTTTCCCTTTACTCAAAAGAGAGCTCGGGGTTGATGAAAACCCCCAGCGCTATTATCTGTTTTTTTCAGGAGGGTGGGGATGGCTGTGCTAGCTAGCGCCATTTCTCTGAGGTTCTGCCCAGCCTGCCCTCCAGCTTGGAAAGGCCACTTACTCCCCTCTGGCACTGGGCCTGAGGCCAGGTCAGCTCCATGCAGTCCAGCGCACACTCCAAGTCAGCCCAATCATCTGGCTACTCAGAGCTTTGCTGCTCTGAAAGGAGCTCAGGGTCCAGGGAGTGTTGAATGAGAGCCTGCTGTGTACCCAGCTCCCTGCTGGTGCTGTGGGGAGATAGAAAAAAAAATAAAGAAAGCCCTTGCCTTCAAGGAATTGTCAGACTGTTTAGGGAGACAAAATCCATACAAGCAGTGGTTCATGTTTTTCAGCCTGGGTTGTGTGTCTACTTCCAGGCGATGACCTCATTTAATCTTTACAACAGCTCTTCAATGTGGTTGTTATTGTCTTCACCTGACAGCCAAGGAAAACAGGGCCCTGAGAGGTTAAGTAACTTGTCCAAGGTCACACTGACAGTGGAAGAGCTGAGCTGAGCTCTGCCCTGAGTTCACTGGCTCGAAGTCTTATACTACCTGTTGTGGAATTGGAGAGGAAGCAGGGATAGCTTCATGGTGCAGGGCATTGTCCTCTCTCCTTTCTCCTAACTAAGACTGAGTTCTCCTTCTTTATTGGAAGAATATACCTATATAGCATAGTGGCTAAGACACTTGCCTGCTAACCAGACGGCTGGCAGTTCAAACCCACCAGACACTCCTCGGAAGGAAGGTTGGGCAATCCTACTTCCGTAGTGATACTGCCTCGGAAACCCAAGGAGGGGTCACTATGAGTCGGGGCCGACTCGACAGCACATAACAACAACAACAACAACAACATACCTGTGTTGGGGAGCTCTGGTAGCGTAGTGCCTAAGACACTTGACTGCTAACCAGAAGGCTGGCGGTTCAAACCCACCAGCCACTCCTCGGAAGGAAGGTTGGGCAATCTACTTCTGTAGTGATATTGCCTCAGCAACCCAAGAAGGGGTCGCTATGAGTTGTGTCTGACTCGACGGCACATAACAACAACATATCTGTGTTGAGCAAATCTAGAGGTGCTTGTTGCACATTGGGGAGTATGGAAGTGGAGTGCAGGTGGGTGGCTTTCTCAGTTTAGGTTCCATTAAAAGCAAAACCAGAGACTAGGACTTGGGTGCAGGTGGTATATTTGGAAGAGGAATCTCAGGAAGCAGGAAGGCAGGAGTGGGAAGAGTGAGACAGGAAAAGAGAAAAGCCCATGGAAAGGAGAGTTATAATAGAAACCAGTATGGGCAACAGGGCTCCATTCCCCTGAAATGTCCTAGAACTGTTTCCCTGAAAGATGGAAGGCTGGGATGTTTATCAGTGGGCACTCATCCCATCAATGGGGGTTCCCCCATGGGGTGATCACTCTCTGTCCTCTGGATTGCACATGCCCATGAGCCAAGTGGTCATCAGTGGCATCAGGACCAAAGTAGAAAGATTGTCAGGAAGAACTTGTGGGCTCTGAGCTTGTGAAGAACTGTCCACTAATATGTGCAGCAGGGCCAAGATGTGGCTTTTGCATCTGGTCCTGTGCAACCACCTTCTGGGCACCAGCTGCTCCACGGAAGAGTCTTGGCTCAGTGACCCAGGTCACTGCATATGTTACCAGTTGCCACCAAGTTGACTTCAACTCATAGTGACCCCATGTGTGTCAGAATAGAACTGTACTCCATAAGATTTTCAATGGCTGTTTTTTCAGAAGTAGCTCACCAAGGAACACTCTGGACTTAAAACTCCAACCTTTTGGTTAGCAGCCAAGTGTACATTAACCATTTGCAGATGGGCAAGCTTTATTGAGCTGTTTCCTGCAGGTGCCCAACTAGGTGCCCTAGGGTGCACTTGTGAGGCAAGAAGAAAGGCATAGGAAGAGGAGAAGGAAAAGAAATTTACATACACCTAATTCATTTTGGAGGAGCTCTGGTGTATAGTGCCTAAGGCATTTGACTGCTAACCAGAAGGCTGGCAGTTCAAATCCACCAGCCACTCCTTGGAAAGAAGGTTGGGCAATCTATTTCTGTAGTGATACTGCCCCAGAAACCCAAGGAGGGGTTTCTATGAGTCAGGTCTGACTCGACGGCACATAACAACAACAACAACAACAACAGCAATTCATTTGGGGAGTTCTGGTGGAATAGTGCCTAAGGCTTTTGACTGCTAACCAGAAGGCTGGCGGTTCAAATTCACCAGTCACTCCTCACAAGGAAGGTTGGGCAATCTACGTCCATAGTGTAACTGCATCAGAAACCCAAGAAGGGGTCGCTATGAGTCGGATCTGACTCGACAGCAGTGAGTTGAGTAATTCATTTTGCTTATGGTCAGCTTTGTTACCTAAATACCCCCACCCCCCACTCCCACCTGACTGACAAGCTTCTCAAAGGCAAGGCTAAATCTGGACCATCTGTGTCCTCCCAGCACAGGGTCTGGCACAGAGGAGACATCTAGGGAATCAACACTGAAAAAACTGGCCTGTGATAAAGACCCAGCTTAGGCTCTTGTCTGCCAAAGGTTGAGTGTGGGTACCAGGGTGCACTTCAGACTGCCCTGGGTCTTTGAGGAGGGGCAAATGAGGAGTGCAGTCATCCTTCCTTGGCTCTGATTGTGAGCCTCTGACTTGGACCTCTGGCTCATAAAGCCCTGGGTCCCCTCCCCCTCCCCCTTTTCCTTTTCCACTTGATTACTTATCTCTAGGATGAAGTGGTTTCAGCCTGCCAAGTGTTTTGGGGAAAATATCCCATGTAAGAAAGACACATTCCCTCTATAAACTTGTATTGTGTTTTTGATTGTCTCCCATAAAGGAAGAGATGTATCTTCCAGTTTATGTTTACGGCTGTGTAGCTGGGGGGGAAAAAAAAATCAATTCCTTCACTCTACAGCTTTCCAGCCAAACTTCCCCCAATAGGCACTCTACTGGGCCAACAGGCTGATGCCCAGAGCTCAGGGCTGGAGGCTCGTCTGCTGTCTGTGAGCAACCAGGAGGGACTGCAGCTTGGCCTGGCTGTGGGCCTGGCATAGGTTGGCACAGGAAGGGACTCCTTATCTGTGCTTGGCTCCGGAAGGCAGAGGTTGGCTGAGGGAATGGGGCCCTTTCTCCAAGTGGGAAGGTTGGAAGGGAAACAGAGGGTAGACCCAGCCTGGGGCAGTCTCGGCCTGTACCACCCCCTCCACCAGGCCCAATGCAGCCTCTGATGGAGGCAGCAAGGACCTTGTCCCCACTAGTTTCATGTGCTGCCACCTCCTATCTGAAGCCCTTCTGATTACTTCTTTCTGGAACCTCTGCCTAGGCTTCTCCTCTGTCTGGTTTGGAGCTATGGCTGCCTGGTGGTGACTCTCCTGTTAGAACATTCCAGTCAAATTCTAGCTCCTCCCTTCCTCACTATCTGACCTTGGGAAAGTTACTTAACCTTTGAGAGTAGCAGTTTCTTCAGCTCTCAAATAGCAGGTAATTTTTCTTTTTTAATTGTGCTTTAGGTGCAAGTTTACAGAGCAGAGTTTGTTTTACATTCAACATTACGTGTACATTTGATTTCACTCCCCAGTTACCATCCCCAACCCTAACCCACTCTCCTCCCCTCCCTGCTCAGTAACCCCCCCACCCCATGCCCCTCATAATTACACACTCTTGTGTGTCCTGCATTTCCTCCTTGAGAAAGTTGCCCGTCTGGTGCCCTGTGGCTGATTGCTCCAATGGATGCATCTCCACAGAGTATGTGGGTGCGTCACTCTGGATTGAATGGTCTGCATATACATCTGGTTTACTATTGGGCTGAGAGCCAGCCTCTGGGAGTGAGTTTTATTCCAGGCCCAAAGTGTATCCCAGGACCATAGTTTTGGGGGTCCCACCAAACTTCATTCTATCAGTACTTCGGGTCATTATTGTGTTTTTGGATTTTGTTTCACGTTTTGCCTCCTACTCTATCCAGGATCTCCAGTTTTGATCTTTTCCTAAGTGGTTGGCATTGGTAGCCGGGCACCATCTAGTTCTTCTGGTCTCATGGTCCATCATGTCCTAGGGCTGATTGTTTCCAAATGTCCTTGGTTTTTTTTTTTTTTTTTGCACTCTTCTTTGCTTCTGATGATAGAAGACCATTAGCTACATCTTAGATGGCCAAAATAGCAGCCAATTTTAAGGATTAAATCAGATCACTATGTTTAAAACCCTAACTCTCTTTCCTGTTTTATTGTTCTCCACACCATCTAATGTACTATAATTTAAGGTGTTTAATGTTTGTCTGGAGTCCCTGGGTAGTGCCAACAGTCAATGCATTTGGCTACTAATCAAACAGTTGGGGGTTCATGTCCACTCAGAGGTACCTCAGAAGAAAGGCCTGATGATCTGCTTCTGAATAAATCAGCCATTGAAAAACCTATAAGGCACAGTTCTACTCTGACACACATAGGGTTGCCATGAGTTGGAATCAACTCAATGGCAACTGGTTAACTGGTTTGTCTGTCTGCCATCTCTAGAATGTAAGCTCCAGGAGGGCAGAGGTCTTTGTGCTTTGTTCACTGCCGTATGCCTGGATGATAACAGTGCTTGGCACAGGGAGGAGGCTCTGCCAAGGCTAGTTATTGAACTGGGACAATAGTGCAGGTGGAGCTCACAGCCAGGACCTGAGTGAGGAAGTGAGAATGTTGACTTTGCTTTTTAACATTTCAGAGTCCCTGATGTGGCATTTTGGGCAGAGTAAGCACCATCCATGCTTCCATGGTTGCCTATGCATCTGTCCTTAGCACTAGACAGGGAACTCTTTAGGGACAGGGACTGTGTCTTGCTGTCCAGGGTCTCCAGTGCTAGCAAGGGGCTTGTTCCAGGAGGGCACTCTGAGTGGCCACATCCTCTCACTGCAAGAGTCCAGAGAACGGATGTCTTTGGCCTCTTAAGAGGGTAGTTTTAGTCTAAATCGTTCTGGAGGTTATATGCTATGGGCTGCCCAGCCTCTGTCATCAAAGGAGCAGCCAATGACCTAGTCCCAGGTCACTGGGACACACCAGCTTACCCCGTGGCTCATATTGACCTCAGTTATATGGTTCCTGTTTGCTGAACAGGTCTGAGTGTGAGGTGGTGTGGTGGTGGTGAGTGCAGCAGGGAGGCAGGGACTGGCTCCAGTGTCTGACAGACATGACTTGATTTCCAGAGAATGGCTTGGGCCAGACCCAATCTCTTGAGGCTCATTTTTTACTTCTGTGGAATGGGTGTTGGATGGAGATTATGAGCGAGAAATGAGGTCTCGGTGGGCCACCACTCCCAGAGTGCCCCTGAGCTTGCCACAAGTCCCAGCAGTCACCCCTAACATGTCTCTACCTTTCCCTAAACAGTTCCTTCCTCACCTTTTATTTCCTCTTTTTCTTGTGACAGGTTTGTGAGAAAGCCATGGGGAGTTAATGTGCCCATTTTAAAGATGGAGAAATTGAGGCTGGGAGAAGTAAAAACCATGTCTGGAGGTCTCCTGGCAGCCTGGGCCAGACAGAAAGGTCTTCTACCCACCACACCAGCCCTGCCATGGGCTATAAGGGCCTTGAGGATACTTACCTAGGCCTCTTCTGCAGTGAGGCCTGGGGCTGCCCCTGCCTCCTGCCTCAATGTTGGCCCGGATGGGTGGCTCGCAGGTCTCTTCTGCTTCTGCCTTTTAATTGCTTGGAAACAGGGCTGGCGGCGGGGGAACAGCTCTGCTACTGCTGGTCTCATGACTGGAGGCTTTTGTTTGTTCACAGAATCATATTTTTACACTCAGGCTTCCGCTAATTTATGCCGCATACTGAGCTCTCCCTTGCTGAAGATCGGTTTGAAGGGAGTAGGGAGTCAATTCCTGGGTTTATGTAGTCATCTCAGAGCCAAGCCTATCAGAAGCCAAGCAGGGGATAAATTAACAACAGAAAAAGTAATAATAGCCAGGCTCTGTGTTTATTTTCTGGAGGCTCCCTTCTTTGATGGGGCCGCCTGCTCCCTTAGCGCACCCACCAAGGGAAGCTTCGCTGGGAAAATTAAACAGCTCCTCATTTAGGAGGGAGCAATCATCCCTGCGCTAGTTGCTTCTCAGCACTTATGGGGGCTCATCCCAGCTCAACTCCAAGGGGAGAGGGAGGGTAGTGGGGAAGACTCAGAGCATGGCTCTCAGGGCACGTGCCAGCGCACACACACGGACACATGGAAACCACCTCGGGCTGTACAAAAATGGTGATGATCAGGTGCAGAGCTACAGCATCCTGTAGGAACAGTCATGGAGGACTTGCTGGAGGAAAGCACCTGGGGATCTAAGACTGAGGAGGGGTAGTCTGAGCCTGATCCATAGTGGGCCAAAGGCAGGGACCCACCCAGCATGGCTGTGAAGGAGGGAAGTAGGAAGAGGGCCAGCATGTTGACTGGGGCCTCATTTTAGAGGTCTAGACTGTTGGAAAATCTCTCTTGGGATGGGCTCTGCCTCTGAGAGTGAGGTTTGGGGCAAAAACTTTTGTCCCAACTGCAAAGAAATCAAGAGCTGGAGCTGGTGAGAAGATCTGGGAGGAGACCCAAGAATCCTGAAGGGCCCAGTAATATAAAACAATAATAACAACAATAAAACAGTTGCCATGGAATCAGTTCTGACTCATGGCAACCCTATGTGTGTCAGAGTAGAACTGTGTCCACAGAAGTTTCAATGGCTGGTTTATTTGGAAGTAGATCATCAGGACTTTTGTCCAAAGTGCCCGTGGGTGGACTTGAACTTCCAACCTTGCAGTTAGCAGCCATGTGGATTAATGATTTGCACCACTCATAGACTCCAGTAACATAGTTGTATCTTAATTAGTAACTGAGTCAGGAATGGCTGGAATAACCCCTCTAGAAGGTCAAGTTCAGGCATACAAGGTTGTAAGAGCAGAGAGAAGGAGAAGAGCAAGAAAGGGGAGAGAGAACTATGGCAGGTACATAGTAGCTACTCAGCACATGTTTTATTTTTGGCTCTCCCTTTAATGTGGCTGCCTTGCCATGCCACCTACCATCAGCACCACTTTTTCTGGTGGGCACATGTTGATTGCATCTACCCACCTCTGCATCTTCCCATCCCCTCAGTCTCTCATCCATCATCCACCCCTTCACTCATCTACCCATCCATCTACCACCCACTTATCCACTGCCCACCCACCCTTTATCCAGCCATTCAACCACCCATCTATTTATCCACTATTCATCCACCCATTCATTAACATCCAGCCACCAGTCAGCCAGCTCCCTGCGTAACAGGGATGGAAAAACAGACAAAGGAGCCTAGCAGCACAGAGCTCACCACCAGCAATCTGGCTGGCTGCCTGAAGACCTCTTAAGATGACATCTACCTTGGGAAAGTTCTCATGGCCTGGCTGTCAGCCTTGGAGGCACAGAAACCTGCTTGGGTGAACTGGGTACTAAGGAGATTCATCTCTCTGTGACAGACTCACATTTACCAAGCTTACAGGAACTGATATATATATATATATATATATATATATATATATATATATATATATATATATACACTCACACACACACACTCTGGTGCCAATTTATTAATTTATAATAAGAAATGCAACTCAAGTGAAGCGGATGTTTGCCTTGGCAAAGTATAGTTTCTCCCAGTAGGCAAGCTACATAGGAAGTCAAATTATAATGAAAATGCTGGGTTAGGAATGCACAATGAGAAATAGAACTTCTAAGGGCTTGGGCTATGGGTATATGCCAAGAAGCATCGTCTCTTCCTAAGAACATGTTAAAAGATGATCAGAAGGCCCCTGGTGAACCTGGATTAGAGCACTGGGGTGAGGCAGGAGGGTAGTTGTATGATTTGCTAACATTGCACCCACTCCACCCGATGCAGGTGCCCCACCACAGCACCAGTCCTGTTCCAGGTGTCCTCTAGGCCAAGGGTCAACAAGCTATGGCTCTTGGGCCTGTGAACTAAGAATGGTTTTTACATTTTTAAATGATTGGATTTTTTTTAAAGAATAGTGTTTTATAACATAAGAAAATTATGTGAAATTCAAATTTCAGTGCCCCAAAATAAAGTTTTAATGAAATACAGCCACTCTCATTCATGTATTGTCTACTGCTGCTTTTGCTCTATAACCACAGAACTGAGCAGTTGCAATAGAGATCATACAACCTGCAAAGCCTAAAGTATTTACTATCTGGTCTTTTAAAGAAAACATTTGCTGACCCTGCTCTGGGCCAATCCCTTACCCTTCTGTGGGCTTTATGCCTTTACTGAATTGCTGACACCCTCCAGCCCTGTTGATCTGAGATTATTCACAGGTCACCTGGACTGTGGAAGCTGCTCAAGTTTACCAGTAAGGCATTTCAGGCAATCTCTTGATTCACACACATACTGGCCCACCATAACCAGTGTGGGAAGATACAATCAGCTTAGCCCCCAGTGGGGTCCATCACAGTATGACAAATTGACAAATGGCTAGTGGATCCACCCACTTAGCCACTCTCTGGTGGCGTAGTGCCTAAGGCAATTGACTGCTAACCAGAAGGCTGAAGGTTCAAACCCACCAGCCACTCCTCGGAAGAAAGGTTGGGCAATCTACTTCGGTAGTGATACTGCCTCAGAAACCCAAGGAAGAGCCGGTTGCTTTGAGTTGGATCTGACTCTACGGCAGTGAGTTTGCTTGTTTTGTTTAATCAGGTTGTATGTGTGTATATGAGGTAGGGGTAGGTGGGTGACTTCACAACTCAAACTCCCACTATGTTTAAACTTTACTCAGAGGTAATCTCTCAGCTGGTGAGAAGGCCACGGTTCCTTGGGATCAAATTTTCAGTGCCAGGGTCAGGCTGCCTGTGTTCAGTGAGAATTTCCTCTGATTGAGAACAAACAATACAACCTCCACTCTGTGGCCTTCCTCTGCCTCCAGACTGTGGAGTATGTCTGAAGTCCTCAAGAGCCAGCTGTATGGGAGAGAGAAGAAAAAAACAGAAAAGAGAAGGAGAGGGAGGAGAAAGGGAGAGGGAGCAGGAGACAGAAAGAGAAGGAGGGAGGGGTGGAGAGAGATTCACAGCCCAGTGGGAAGCATTCAGATGGTAGTGCTCTGGGCCCATTGATTCATTCTTTCAAGGCGCCTTTGTCCTGAGCCTGGAAGGAGTGGGCGGCTTGTCTGGGAGTGCCCAGTAGCGATGCAGGCACAGCTGGGCCCTCAGTCCACAGCCCTCTAGGGCACTGCCTCCTACAGTCTTGCCTCCCAGCTGGGACTTATTTTTCTGGTTCCCTGGGTGGGGCTGGGGAGACTATGCAGGGCGCAGCTTGAGCTTGAAGGGATTCAGGATGGCAGATCCCTCAAAACTGGAGAAAGGTTGATTTGCTAAAGCCAGTGGCCCCAGAGGCTAGCTATGAGCCTGGCTTAGTGGCTTGTTGTTGCTGTTATTATGTGCCGTCAAGTTGGACCCGACTCATAGCAACCCCTCCTTGGGTTTCCGAGGCAGTATCACTACGGAAGTAGGATTGCCCAACCTTCCTTCTGAGGAGTGGCTGGTGGGTTTGAACCGCCAGCCGTCTGGTTAGCAGGCAAGTGTCTTAGCCACTATGCTACCAGAGCTCCCTTAGTTAGTGGCTTAGCTGGTCTCAAACACCAGACCCCAGGGTGGGTAGTGCAGACCACACAGAGATGCCTGGACAAAGAGGGGCCTCAACCCCAGCATCTGAGACCCCAGCTTCTGGCAACATCTGTCTCACCCAGCCAGGCTTCCAGAGGCCAGGGGCAGAAGGCTAATTAAGCAAAGAGAGAAACCAAAAAATTCCTAACACACTGCCATGGAGCCAATTCCATTTCCTAGTGACTCCCATTGGGTTTCCAAGGCTGTAAATCTTTGCAGAAGCAGACTGTCTCATCTTTCTTCCATGGATCAGCTAATGTACTTGAACCACCGACTTTTTGGTTAGCAGCCAAATGTTTTACCCACTACACCACCAGAGCTCCTTAAGCAGCAAACTACATTTAAAACAAGATGTTGACTCTAAAGTACAATGCCTTTCCTATACTGGCATTGGGAGCTCTGGTGGCATAGTGGCTAAGGCATTTGACTGGTAACCAGAAGGCTGGTGGTTCAAACCCACCAACCACTCCTCAGAAGGAAGATGGGACAATCTACATCTGTAGTGATACTGCCTCGGAAACCCAAGGAGGGGTTGCTATGAGTTGGGTCCGACTTCATGGCAGTGTGCTTTTTTTCTTTTTTTTTGTACTGGCATAGACCTTTCAAACTGAAAGCACCTGCCCCTCCCAATTTTAAAGAGGGAGAAGCCACGGTCTGCAGATTAAAAAGAGATAAGTGGTCAAGCCAGGGACTACCTCAGGCCTCTTAACCTCCAATCCAGAACTTCGGTACCTATAAGGAGGCAACATAGCATAGGGTTTTAAACTCAGTCTGGTGTTAGAAATCCATGAGTTCAATGCCACCTCCACACCTGGACAGTGTGCGTCTCCATCCCCTTTATAAAATAAGAATGCTATAGAGAGCACTGGTAGTCCCTGAATGGCACAAATAATTGAGTTAGTAACCAAAAGGTTGGAGGTTCAAACTCAACAAGGGGCACTTTGGAAGAAAGGCCTGGTGACATATTTCTGAAAGATGACACCTGTTGAAAAGCTTACATAGCACAGTTCTACTCTGACCCACATGGATCCCCGTGAGTCAGAACAGACTTGAGGGCAATTAGCTTTTGTTTGTTTGATTTAGAGAGAACCCACCGCATTATTCCTTTTTTTTTCGAGGAATAAACTATACTTCTTGTAAATTGCCCAGCTTATAGAAGGTGGCCAAAGTGGGCTAACATGCAGAAAGTCTCCACAGTGCGCTATACCCTACAAATTGAAGATAACCCAGACTTTCTCTGCAAAGAGACTCTAGATTATGGGGGAGATATATAAACTCTCCATCCAAAATAATCAGGTGAATTGGTGCAGAAGATATAGTGTGCTGAAGGAGTGATGAGGGGAAAGGACTCAGAAGAGACATTGTCATGGATATAACAGATGAGGTCAGTCCTAGAGGTGTTAGTCTTCAAGTGCACTAAGGGAGGGGAGGACATTCCAGGCAGAGAGCACAAGCAGGAAGCCCTCCCAAGTGTGTGGCTGACTCACTGGGCAGCCACTTGAGGGTTCTCCCTGCCAATTAAGAGTCCCCAACTGGCCTCCCATGGCCCCAGGCTCCTCCTACCCTCCCTCCAGCATTAACTCTGAAAAAGCAAATTGGCTCAATATTTGCTGAAACCAAACACCATTTTGCTTCAGCAAACGCTCTGATGGAAAAAATAATTTTGTAATGAGGCCCTGTAAAAGTGGTGTGGTGGGGGCATCTGACCTTCTCTAACTTTACAATGGGAAAGGAGAATCAAGATCCATAGCCCAAAGCTGATTCCTATGAGGCTGAGGTCAGACATACTTCCTCTCTGCAGTCTTTTTTTTTTTTTTTTTTCACCAATTCTAACACCAGCTGTCCCTCCCACGGCACTCTCTACTTCTCTGCTGGTTCAATTATTCATTGCAATGGCCACACAGAATTCACAGCCCATACTCACAGTTATGAGATTTATTAAATTATCAGGTTAAAATTCAGGATCAGAAATGACTCAGGAAACAGTTTTTTGGTCAGGACACCTTCTTCTTAGCCATGCCCACAGGCAGGCCCTTGGTCCCTCAGTCCCTCAGTCCCTCAGCCCCACCTCTATCTCACTTGGGCAAGTATTACAAAGCTCTTTAGTTCCATTGATAAGTGCCCAGAGGCACCCCACTCACCAGGAAGTGTCAGCTCAAAGATGCTCAGCTCACTCATTCCATAGTTTGGTATACCCACTGTAACTGCCTTGCACCATGGGAAGCCCAACACACCATCTCATGCTGACCTCCTGGTTCTACTGTCACCATTTCTCTGCCACTGCTTCTGACTGTGTTATGCCTTTTCCAGTGTTATACGTTCTCTCTCTCTCTGCCTCCTGGGTCTAGAAGTTTCTCAGCACAGGGACTCCAGGTTCAAAGGATCTACTTTGTTTCCTGTTTTTCTTGATGGTACTGAAGACCCTCTGTCTGTCTCTGGGATGACTCGTTTTAAGCCTAGTGGAATGGTGAAACTGAACAATCCCTTTGTTAGAGTTCCGTAACACCTTATTTGCATGGTTTCACCCTACAAATGTCTAATGCACTTTATTTGCATTACTAACAAGCTATCCAATCCCCTTGGTGAGCCACAAACACCTCATTTGCATCGTCCCAACCAGTTATTTGGTGGGAGTTACAAGACCATGGTGAGAAAGGCCATATAAAATGATCCATCACCCCACAGACCCCAAGTTAAACAGACTTGGAATCTGGGATTATCTGGCACCACAAATTGCCAGAAGAGTTAGAAAAGGAGTAGGAGGATAAAGGAGCTCAGCCCAGGAAAACTGTAAGAGCCTTTTTCATTGTCCACCATCCCTCCTCCAGGCAGCCTTCCCAGCCTTTACTTTGATAGGCACACATAAGACCATCCTCCCCCAACATACTACAATCATCTCACATTCACATCTGAGCACACACCTTTCTCTCACATCCCCAGTACACAGCCACACACGGTCACAGCCACACACTTCTCCGAGCACATAGAGACCCAAACTTCTGATCACAGTACCTGTTTTCGTGCACACTCACACGAACACACTAGGCTGTTTTGGGCATTTCCTTGGGCCATTGCTGCTTCTGACAACCTCCTGGGTGCTGAAGCACAGAAAGGTTGGAGACTCTGGATACAAAAATGATCTTAGCCTTCTATTTGCCACTGTCTGCTTCCTCCTAGGTTGGGAGTGCACATAGATGCCCTATCCATCCCTGGCCATTTGCTGAGCCCAGGAGGATTAGTCACTCCTGCTCTGACCCTGGGATCACTCGAAGAGGCAAGTGGAGGTAAGCTAGGTACCTTCTGTAGCCAGAGCCCAGGGCACATCATATGGGAGGCAGTAGAAGCCAGTGTGTTTGGTTCAGAGGTGCCTGAGGATGAAATAATGTCACTGTCAGGCTCCATGGAGATGTAATTGGGTCTGATGAGCCTTGACTTGCTGGTGTTTGTCTTCCTCAAACCCCTGCATGCTGCTCTCTGTACGTCCAGCTCTCCACAGCCCTGGGCATAACCTCAACTAGGGACAGACTCCAGAGAAGGAACAAAGACAGGGATGGGGCAGAGACCCAGTTCTAGAATCAGAGAAAGACTGCATGTCAGAATACATGATGGCCTCCAGGTTCCAGAATTAAATTAGGACATCTGGACTTGATGTCTGTGTCTATGTCCCTGCCTCCCCTGTCTGTCCCAACCTCAGAGACCCCTGCTCAGCGGTCAAAAAGGAGGGGTGTCATACCTCTGGCAAGAGTTGAGTCACACGCATAACCTGTCACCTCCCAGAGCAGGTTGCACTCAGGCTGCTGAGATGTGCTGGTTATTTTTGTGCGTAAAGGTGTGATGTCACAGGTACAGGGACTTCCTGGCTCCTAGGGGGTGCGGCAGCTGAAAGAGGAGGCCAGGTTTGCTGAGCTCAAATGGTCTATCAGTGCCGGTGTCCAGGCCCACTATCAGCTTCCTCCTGCCATCAGCTTGCTTGTTCTGCAAGGGACAAGGAAGGGAGTCCAAGCACATTCTGACATTACAGTGTGCCTGACCTGCACTTGAGTGCTCTAGGGACAGGGCCAGAAGAAAGAAGAGACCTAGACACTCAACTGGCTAGGAAGATGTCTCCCACAGGGTGGAGTGTGGTCAAATGTCCCACCCTGAGTCCACAGAGATTCCAAGATGAGGATTATCCATGGTGCAACAGTGGTCAGGGGAGCTGAGGAAGAGGAGAATTTGGACAAAAGGAAGGACATTCTGGTGGAGGGCGGTGGGGTGGTGCAAGCCAAATCTCACCAAAAAAAAAAAAACCAAACCAAAACCCCTTGCCATCAAGTCGATTCTGACTCATGACAACCCTGTGTGTTACAGAGTAGATCTGCTCCATAGGGTTTTCTTGGCTGTAATCTTCAAAGAAGCAGATTGTCAGGACTTTCTTCTGTGGCACAGGGTGGGTTCAAACCACCAACCTTTAGATTAGTGGTCAAGAACAAATTGTTTGTGCTACCCAGGAACCTATGCCAAGGCTTCAAAAAGAAAAACAAAAAACAAAACTCACTGACATGGAATTGATTCTGATTCATAGTGACACCCACTGGGTTTCCAGGCATGTAAATCTTTACTGAAGCAGATTGCCCCATCTCTCTTCCATGGAGCAACTGGTGGGTTTGAACCATGTACCTTTTGATTAGCAGCCAAATGCCTTAACCACTGTAACACCAGAGCTCCTATAAGCCAAGGCTTAGAGGCCAGGACAACAGTTAACACTTCCTGAGTGCTTACTGTTTGCCAGGCATCATTCCAAGTGCTTTTGCATGGCTAAGTTTATGTAATCCTCACAACAACTAAGGCACAGAGAAGTTAACTAACTTGCTCAAGATCACACAACAAGTAAGCAGCAAAGCTAGGATTTGAACTCACACAATCTAACTTCCAGAGACTACACTTGTAACCACTCTGCCCTGCTATATGTGAAAAAGTTACCTGGCTGGAGGGAAGGTTTAGAACAGGGAGAGTTGGCAAGGTAGAGAGGAGTAGGGGAAGAATTATAAAGGGACATAAATGCCAGAGAGGATTTGAGAGTTGATCTGATGAATGACAGGGTAGTAGGAGATGACAGCCCCTGCATGTCTTCTGCACCTCTTCCCCACCTATAACAACCCCTGCTCTGGCTCCTGCTCTGCTCCAGCTCATAGGATGAAAAGAGAATGTTGCAGGTGATCTGAGATACCCATTGCTTTGTTTGTCCAACTTCTCTCCTTGCTTGTTTTGGTAATGAAATAATGTTTCCCAGGGGCATGCCAATCATAGAACAGCCCTGCCTACAGAGACAGACACATGACACAGGTTCAGCCAATCAACATCCTTTCCTTGGATTTTAAAATTTAGAACCCAGGGAGGCTCTTCTCTGCAGAGATTGCTGGGCAGAGGGGAGCCCTGGAGCAACCCAATGGCAAGATGTTGGCATTGTAGAGAAGACTGGCATGAGAAAAAGAGACTGATCACCACAGGAAGCAAGGAGGAGAGACCTCATGGCATAGAAGTCTCACTTCCAGTTCCCTGAGACTTGCTGCTCCCCTTCCTTTTTCACAACTTGGTTTGGTAATACAATAACATCATCCCTTTTGTGCCTAACTTAAACTGGGTTTCCATTATTTTCATCAAGAGTGCTCTAAAAGATAGTATGTCACAAACTGGAGAAGAAGGGATCTTTGAGCGCTTCCAGAGCACACTTTAGAATCTGGGGCCTCTGGTGGGTGTCCGCTTGCTCTCTCAAGATGGAAAGCTCACTGGGTATAGACTGTGTTCAGGCTTGGCCTGGATGCTAGGGTGAGGGATGGATTGGATTGTGCTCCTGGGGCTCAGACTCAGCACCCAACATAGTGGGATGGAGGCTGGACTGGACAGAGGAGCCTCCCCCAAGAGCACCATACCCTGGGTAGTCCCATGCAAGCCTCTAGGAGAAAGGAGGGGAGACTAGACCAAGAGGTGCAGGTCCACTTGGTCTGGTCAGCTCACCAGGAAACTATATCTGCCCCAACACAGGGAGAGTCTGGTCCATCTCTGAATGAACCTGCCAACCTGGGATGAGCCCAGCAAACCCTGCTTCCTGGTCTTCCTATGGGATTGATCTTCAGCCCTGGCCACCATCCCAGACAATATGAGAAGCTCTTGAAAAAGAGCAACAGTACAAGAAAACCTCAACACAGATTGATTGTTACTGTAGTTCCTTTCCTTGGAGCCAGTCTTTCCTTCCCGGGATTCCAGCTGACTTGCATTCTGGTCTCTGCATCCCAGGAGGCTATGCTGATGTTGGCAGCTTACTGCTCCAAACTAAGGGGACCAGTTGCCCAGACAGGCAGGCCTTCACCTTCTGTTTTGTGCCTGCACTCTGTTCTGTTTCGGGTGTCTGACTGATTTCCTCTTTTTTGTGTCTCTCCAGTCAATGGTCTTTCTGCGACAGATGCTCGTAGAAGATGACAGGAGGACCAAGCCTGGGCAGCTCTTTTTCTCTAGTCCACTGTGATACTGGTTCCTCTCTTCCCCCACTTAAAAAGAGTTAGAAAAAATGTGTCTCCTAAATCCAAGAGACTTTGGGTTTGGTGATTGTTCATGGAGATCTGGGCCTGTAGTTCCTTGTGATGGTGAGAAAGATGAGAAAACATAAAAACAAACTCTCTGCTGTCAAGTCAATTTGACTCATAGTGAACCCTCCTTGAGTTTCCGAAGCAGTATCTCTACAGAAATAGATTGCCCACTCTTCCTTCTGAGGAGTGGCTGGTGGGTTTGAACCACCAGCCTTGTAGTTAGCAGTCAAATGCCTTAGGCACTAAGCCACCAGAGCTCCCGAGAAAGATGATAGGAAGTCCATATCTGTATGTTCACGTGGGCACACAAGGGTGTATACTTGTTCAGGCTTGACCACATCTGCCCAGGTCTTTTGCTCATGGCAAGGGCTGGTCTTCAGCAAAGCTATGAAGTTTGAGGATTCTGAGACTGGCACCTTCATCCCACCACTGCTCCTGACCCTCACCCGTTTCCTAGCCAGCCCCTCTGTCCTTTCCTTCTGCATTAGTTCCTTGCCAGATGTCTCTCTTGATAGGCAGGTGCCCAATTTTGATCTCTATTTTGGGGATTATGAAGAATATCATTTAGAAGCAATCTTTTCCTTAAGGCTTTATAAGCCATATCTGATATGCCCCACAATCCCTGGAAGATATGTATTTTTCTTACTTTTTTAATAAGAAAGAAAAAAGAAGAACATTTGCACCTTAGCTATTGAATAAGCTCAAACCCTGTGGTATGTGGCTCCAAGATTTTCCCAGTGCCTCTTTTCTGCCCATCAAACTTTTCTTGACCCTCCTCTCTCCCCATCATAGTGGGGCAATGGGTGGGAGGAGGTGGCCTGGGGTGAAAGGAGGGTTGCAAGTTAAGATTCTTGGATTCTGGTCAGATTTCTGCCAGTAGCTAGTTGTATGACCTTGGGCAAGTTCCTGTCTCTCTCAGGACTTCAGCTTTCTTATCTGCAAATTGGGTGCAATGGACCACATCAATGGCTCTCAGCCTGAGGGTCTATCAGAGTCTCCAAGGGTGGCTTTTGAGGTTTGAGAAAGCTCATTTAGTTCACTGTGGCTCTAATTTGTTTTAAATCATAATAATATTGAATTCATGTAAAATGTCATTTACCATTAAAGGCAAGTACAAGATTTTTCTATCTATCAAAGGGAAGCAAGAGTTTGAGAGGGTTGAGGAACAGCAGATGAGATGACCTGTGAGGGCTGTCCCAGTCCTGTCTGTGCAATTCTAACTGCCTTGTGCTGAGAGGAATACAAACTAATTTAATCTCAACCAAAGCAAAACACAATCAAGGAGTGAAATCAATTGCCACTAGACAAAACTGATCCCAGGCACAAGGTCTTGAGGCATTCCTATGTATAAATTGTTGTCTGGATCTATGAGGGGCTCTGGTTCAGGGTGTTGAGAGCCAGGCCGCTGCTTCAGTGCTTGGATGCCCCCATCACGGAGCTTCAGATACCTCTGGCTCCTGGTTCCATGGTGGCCCCAAACTCAGCGCAGATGGAACCCAGGCCAGGCTGGCAGACTGGATGGAGAGGCCATGGCTCAGGTCTCCTATGTGCCATGTCCAGGACTCCACACCCCTGCCTCAGTGCTCCTAGGTGGCTCAGGAATAGGAACTCTCTCATTCTTATTCAAGTTATGTCCATCACCCATCCTCACTGTGGAAGAGCAGCCACCTTTCACCTTTCAGACTGTCATAGACAAGCCTGTGAAGCCACTGGGTCTATTGCCTCCAATTAGGCACCTCTCAAAATTTGCTCCCTCCTTACCAGTCACATCCCTGCCCATAGCCTCACAGTCTCCAGGAGCTGTCTAGGTGGGTGGGGAGGAGTTTGAGGTCCTACATACCTGTTGCTGTGGAGTTGATTCCTACTCATGGTGATCCCATGTATTACAGAGTAGAATTTCTCCATGACATTTTCTTCGCTGTAATCTTTTTGGAAGCAGATTGCCAGGTCTTTCTTCTGTGGCACTGCTGGGTGGTTTGAACTGCCAATATTTAGGTTAGTAGGTGAGTGCAAACTATATCTGTGCTACCCAGGGATCTGGAGGTCAGACATACTTGAATTTATATCCTGGCTCTGCCATGTACCAGCCAAGTTTGCTTGGGCAAGTGACTTCACCTCTCTGACTTTGTTTTTCTCATTTGTGAAATGGAGACAACACTCCTGGGTATAGGGGTCAAAGAGATAACAGAGATGTGCCCAGTAAACTGTTGTCCTGATGCTGCTAGGGAAGAAATTCTGCAGAGAGCTTTTAGAGTATGTGCTTGCTCACCACGAAAGCTGGACTTGAAAATAGAAGGCCAGAGAGGAGGCTGGGCTGGGATATGTGCAGCTGAATTATCCAGGTACAGAAGACTTAAATTGGTGGCAGAAGAGAATGAAGCAGGTGAGATTAAGCCTAAATGTCTATGGTGGCTGTTATGGATTGAATGATGTCCCCTCAAAAGATATGTAGTAGGAGCTCTGGTAGCACAGTGCCTAAGGCCCTTGACTGCTAACCAGAAGGCTGGTGGTTCAAACCCACCAGCCACTCCTCGGAAGGAAGGTTGGACAATCTACTTCCGTAGTGATACCACCCTGGAAACCCAAGGAGGGGTTGCTATGAGTCGGGTCTGACTTGATGGCACATAACAACAACAAAAAAAGATATGTTGACATCCTAACCCCTGGTCTGTGAACATGACACTGTTTGGAAATAGGGTCTCTGAAGATGTTACCTGTTAGGTTAACATGAGGTCATACTGGGGTAGGATGAGTCTTAATCCAATCTGAGTATTTGTTGTTATTGTTAGGTGCCATCAAGTTGTCTCCAACTCATAGCAACCCTATGCACAGCAGAATGAAACACTTCCCGGTCCTGTGCCAGCCTCACAATCCTTGCTATATCTGAGCCCATCATTGCAGCCACTGTGTCTGTCCATCTTGTTGAGGGCCTTCCCCTTCTTCATTGACCCTCCACTTTACCAAGCCTGATATCCTTCTCCAGGGAATTGTTCCTTCTGACAACATGACCAAAGTAGGTGAGACGCATTCTAACCATTCTCACTTCCAAGGAACATTCTGGCTGCACTTCTTCCAGGACAGATTTGTTAGTCCTTTTAGCAATCCATGGTACTCTTATCATTCTTCTCCAATACCATAACTCAAAGGCATCAACTCTTCTTGGGTCTTCCTTATTCATTGTCTAGCTCTCACAGATATAAGAGCCAATTGAAAATACCGTGGCTTGGGCTAGGCGTACCTTAGCCTTCAAGGAGACATTTTTGCTTTTCATCCCTTGAAAGAGGTCTTTTGCAGCAGATTTGCAATGCAATACATTGTCTGACGTCTTGAATCTGAGTGGTGTTCTTATGAAAGAGGAGAGACACATAGAGAAATGCAGAGGGAAGAAAACCATTTGAAGGCAGAAGCAGGACTAGAGTGATAATCCCTAAACCAAGGAATGCCAAAGATCACTGGCTGTCACCAGAAGCTAGGAGAGAGGCATGAAACAGATTTTCCCTCAGAGATCACAGAAGTCAACATGCCTGATCCTCTGAATTGGACTTCCAGCCTCCAGAACTGTGAGACAATGCATCTGTTCTTATAAGCTCCCCATTTATGGCACCTCACAAAACCAATACAGTGGTCTACAAGGCCCTACATGGCATGCTCCTGCCCACATCCCTCATTCTTTCTCCCCCATCTCCTTTAAGCCTACTATGCCCAGCCTCATTGGCCTTTTCTGCCTTCCTCCAGTATTCCAAGCTCCTCTTCACTTCTAGGCCTTTGCACATGCCATTCCCCTTCTCTATCTGTTGCTAAGAAGGCTTTTCCATTACTCACCTCACTCCATTAGATCAGGAGACCTGGGTGATGTATATAGGGCTGGCCTGGTCATACCCTCTATAAAGAGAAGGGGTCGATATATAGAGGGTAAACTGAGACCGGGGTAGGAAGGGACTTGCCAGCACCCTCACAGTATGACAGTGGCAGGTTGGAGCTGAGGTCCAGGACCCTTCTGCTCAGGCCTGGATTTTTTCTTAGGAGCCAGAATGGTGAGAGTCACTGCTGGCCGTGGAAATCTTCTGAATCTAGCTCAAAAGTGGCTGTTTCTGGAAAATATGGTGCAGAGAGGGGCCTTGGACCTGGGAGAATTGCTGTAAGGCTATGCAAACCAAAGAGTTGGGCTTTTAACCAAGCAGGAGTAAAAAGGGCAGGTCTGGACACTCTCCAGACCTCTGCCAGGAGCCCGGGCCCAGGCCTATCTCTGCTGGCCCTCCCATTAGCCACACAGGTAAACCAGGCTGTCTCCTTTCTCTCAGAGACAGTGTATGAAGTATTATTCCTGACCATGTGTCCAGCAACCTGAAGGTGGTCAAGTTGTCCCATCCTTAGCACAGTGCTTGCCTCAAATTCCCTACCATGGGGGTGGGCCAGGGAGACTGAGCTCAGAGAGTGAAGTCTGGGAGGGCTGCAGTGGTTTGGGTAGCTGCCTCCTAGGAGAAGGCAGGCAGAGCTGGCACCTGAAAGAGGGAGGGAATTTGTGAGGTAGGTGGTGATAGAGAAGGCCATTCCAGGGGGAAGGAAATGTAGAAGAGAAAGTGAGGAGATGACAGTGAAGCCCAGACTGGGCCTTCACTCTGCAGGAGGGTGCAGGAAGACACTCAGTCCAAGGCAGCACAGGGGGAAAGCCCGACTGCCTATGCAGGGCATATGTGACTAAGGCCAAGAGAGGGATGGTTTTCTCTTTAGGGGAGGAAAACGGTTATGTTGGGCCTTGTGGAGCTGGGTGGGGAAACGAGGCTTAGCTCCCAGCTCTCTGTAAACTCATTCCCTGCTTCTCTCTCCAGGGCTACTCTCCAGGGCTGCCAACCTGCTCTCTTCCAGGGCCTGCAGTCTCTCCTCTCCCCAGTAAGGACTCTGAGGCTGGGCTCAGCTCCTTTACAGGGGTATGGGTGATTCTATGAAGGTGCTGCTGAAAAGGGATCGGAAGAAGGGGCAGGGGGATGGAGAAGCAGTTCTTAGGCAAAGTCTGGGCTCAGAGCCAACCTCTGCCTTTGCTGTCTCCTCCATGAGTAAAGCAGACCCCCTGCCAGGGCCTTGGGCTCCTCCTCTGACAGAAAGCAAACTCCTCCCAGGGCTGCGGTTGCCTGGGGCTCTGGGCCTCAAAGTGGTGGGTGGAAGCAGCTGGTTTGCCTCAGCTGCTCCAGGGAGGAGGATGCTGTCCGAGGAACAGGCCGGTAGGTCTCCATCTTGACTTCTGCTTGTTTCTTTGTCTCTTTTCTCTTTCCCTTTGCCTCTCTCTCTCTTGGTATCTGCTGTCTTCTCTTTTCTTATCTTTTTCCTGGGCTCTTGAAATCCCTATAATTCTGCTGTCAATCTCTTGGTTTCTCTCTCTCTCTCTCTCTTTTTTAAGGAGCTCTGGCGGCTAGTGCCTAAGGCATCTGACTGTTAACCAGAAGACTGATGTTCAAACCCACCAGCTACACCTCAGAAGGAAGATTGGGCAACCTACTTCCGTAGTGACACCACCTCGGAAACCCAAGGAGGGGTCTTTTTTAAGCTTTTTTCCTACTCTCTCCCTTAACACCAAAACTCCATGCCCAATTAGCTCCACATCTACTGAACTTTTCTTGGAAATAACCCTCATAACCCTTCTGTCCACACTCACGGTTGCCACGTTAGTTCAGTTTCCCACAGCCTTAAATGACTCCAAAATGCTCCAAACAGCTCTTCTTTCTTCCTGGACAGCATTGCCAAATTAATTTCCCTGAATCCATTTCTATCCTATATCTCCCCATGTCATATACAGCATGGCTCCCTGGTGCTTTAATACAAACCATTCCTCTTGGTCCTCAGATCCTTGGCCCTCTGTCTCTGCCACTCCCCCTCCACCATGTCTAACAAGACTAAAAGTTAAAAAAATGGTGGATATATGGCTTGTCAGGAGTTGTTATGTGCCGTCGAGTCAGCCCTGACTCATAGCGACCCCTCCTTGGGTTTCCGAGGCAGTATCACTACGGAAGTAGGATTGCCCAACCTTCCTTCCGAGGAGTGGCTGGTGGGTTTGAACTGCCAGCCGTCTGGTTAGCAGGCAAGTATCTTAGCCACTATGCTACCAGAGTAGAGACTGCATTTAGATAGGGGTCTTAGGTATTAGACTTGGCTCGGAGAGACTTGACGCAAGCTTGTTGGAGAAGGCATTGCTGGGACAAGAGGCAGAATTGTAGCTGGAAAGAGCTAGGAAGTAAAATGGCAAAAGGACAGAAGTCATGGAGCCAGGAGTCTGGGTCATATATCCTTAGATGACCCCTTCCTTGTACTTTCCTGGTTTGATCACCAAAGAGGTTTTTTTTTATGTCAGCTGCCAGGATGAGCTAAGGCAGAGTGACAGGTGTGGGTGTGAGGACACTGCAGGCATGATCAGGAGAATGCAGGTGGAACAAAGGAATTTCTGCATCTAAAGCTGTTCTTCAGGGTCAGCAGGGATAACAATGAGGAGGCTTGCATCCCCAGGGCCCTGCTGGGTTTATTTTGAAGGTGTGGAAGCCAGAGTGAGTGAATTGTCGTCCTTCTAAAAGAAGAGGAATTTGAGGTGGGTTGGTTAGATCCTGGAGGAGACAGGAGCTATGGACCCTGGGGCCTGGATGGGGAGACAGAATAGAGAACTCACTGGAGGTTGGACAGCCAAGAAAGTCTCTGAAGAAATGTTCAAGATGGACATTTGAATTGCTCATAAGGAATATGCAATGTGGACTCCTCCTTATCTGCCCTATAAAGTGTGTGTGTGTGTGTGTGTGTGTGTGAGAGAGAGAGAGAGAGAGAGAGAGAGAGAGAGAGAGAGAGAGAGATTTGGGTGAAAGTTCACAGAGCAAATTGGTTTTTCATTCAATAATTCATATACATTTTGTTTTGTGACATGGATTGTTGTGACATGGATTGCAATCCCCGCAATACAACAGTACTCTTCCCACTTCTTCCCTCTGTTTACCATTTCCCTTCATCCTTCTTTCTTACTCCTTCCTGCTTTCTGAGCTTTATCTCTGGGCAAATGTTGCCCTTTGATCTCATATGGTTGACTGTTTTAAAGAATGCATACCTCCTTGGTGTTAATATTCACCTTATAAGTCCATCTATTGTTTGCCTGGAAGTAGAGCCACTGAGGTGAGTTCTGTTCCAGACTTGAAGGATGTCTAAAGTCATAGTCTTGGGGGTTCTACCAGTCTCTATCAGACCCTATAGTCTTTAGTGAAGTATACATGTCTCATTCATGCTCATATAGGAGTGGATTCCTTGGGGGAGCTTTAATGGAGCTTGGTTTTCTCATGTGGGCCTTTATGACAGGTTGAAGATAGCCATTGAGGAAGCAAATCTAGGAAGAGCAGAAGCTTATGAGATGGAAAGCCCCAGGAATTCCCAGGAGCCTTTCACATTTGTCATTGAAGAATTTGAGACCAAAGTATAGTCTGCCACTCATCCTAGGCAGAAACGGGTGGGCCTTGACCCTAGAGGAGAATGCAGATGTGTGTAATGTGTGCATAAGGTGTGGGTATGCATGTGAGCTGAGACTCCAGGCCCACAGAGATATAACATGACCACAGACCAATGGAAACTCCCTGGCCCCCACATACCTGGAGAAATTGCTGCTGGACCCTCAGTTCTAGCACAACTTTGGTCACTGCCTCTGACTGCAACTCCACCAGCCTGTCAAATTGCCCATGACCTTGTCAGACCTTGGGATGTTCAGTTGAGGATAATGAGATGCCTTGCCAGGCCCAGAAGGCTTTCTGGTTCCTCTCTATGAAGAGCTAGCACCAGGCCTGACTTGCACATCGGACATGCACTTCCAGGGTTTCTGGTTAAATCATAGGCAAAAAGCCCTGGGATAGGAAAAAAGACAATGAAAGCAGAAAGGGGGTATCATTTAATTTCTTTAGTAAAAGGATGTAATCTCATTCTCACTCCTAACTCCTAAAGACATATCGATGCCTCAACTCAGACTTTGCTAGAAGCTGTGTGTTCCTAGCTGTGTGGTCCCCAGGACAGCACAATGTGATATGCCAACAAGGAGAGTCAGAGTATCAAGTCTGATCTTTCTGATGTTTTCTGCAGGTTTCCAGAACTTTAAGCCTTTTCAGTGTGGGATTTTCATAGCCATAAGACCTGGCCTGGCTTTGCCAAGATGCATCAGGTATGCTGAGTACTTTGATCAAAGAAACAGTAGAATGTTCACATTAGCCATGGTGATGTCACCAACTCAGGCCTGGGATAATGGCCTCCCCCGGTCTCAGAACATGATGTAGGCCTGGTTGGAACACACCCCAGGCTAGTGACAGCCCTAGAGAAAGTCAGCCCAGGCAATATGGTGATGCTTCTCATATACACAGGCAGTGTGGAAAAGAGGCAGGAGGCTGGTGACCCTTTCCTTGTCCTTCTCTAGTTTGATCACCAGGTATAAAAAACTAAATTGGAGTCACATTGAAAAACAATAATCTATATTTACTGAGCACTCATTATGTTTTAGACTTTACGCTAGACATTGGGATCATGGTCCTTGGATTAAGGTGACTCATATGAAATTGATCATTTTTGGGTCAAAATGGTCAATATTAGAAATTCCGTATGTTTCAACCTAATACTCAAGAAGGTCACATATAGGTCAGGGAGAGAGATAGGTAAAAATGCAATTGCTATTTACTTTGTGACAAACTTTATTGGGAATAAGTACAGGGAGTTATAGTACAGCTTCTCTCTAAGGAGAGAAGTGAACCTGAGTAGGGCATCAGAGAAGACTTCCAGAGGAAGTGGCATCAGTAAATGCTGAAAATGGGTAACAGATAGCCAGACAAGGATGGAGGTGGTGGAGAAGACAAGGAAGATGTTCAGAGCATAAGACTATTGGGAAGAGGAAATAGCCTGCAGAAAGGCTCAGAAATTAGAGAGGACCTGATGAAGTTCAGTGTGGCCGGTGCACTGAATTCCAGAAGGGAACTGGGGAGAGATGAAACTTGAGAAATAAGCAGGGCAGGGCAATCTACTTCCATAGTGATACCACCTTGGAAACCCAAGGAGGCGTCGCTATGAGTCAGATGGGACTCGACGGCAGTGAGTTTGGTTTAATCCATGTTAAGGATGTTGGATTGGGCTTCATCTTGAGGGTAATAGTAATCGTTGCACATTCTAAGCAGGAATAAAGTGATTATATTTGTATTTTAGAAAGATTATTCTAGATAACAGAGTGTAGGCAGTAGATCACAGAAGATATTTGCAGGGAGGTAGTAAAAGGCTCTCAGGGTGAGAGATGATGGGGACTGGACCTGGACAATGATGGTCAATATGGAGAGGAATAGCAAAAATGATTGAGGAGTGTCTGAAAGTCTTTTATTCTTTCATGGCTGGGAGGAAAAGCCATGCCTCATCTTCCAGTAAACTCCTGGGTGGCACCTGCAACCTTTTCCCATGTAAAATGTTGTCAGAGAGGAAGACATCTAAGAGAATGGACTGTGTTCAGCTGGAGCTGTGAAGGAAAGCACAGGGATGGGCTTGGAGTCAACAGAAGTCAGCCCTTCAGGAAGCAGGAAACCCCCTTGCTTCCTCCTCCAAGTCCCCAGTACAGCCTTGGCCTGTGACCTCATGCCTTGCCTTAGCTATTCTTATCTGAGCCTCCTTCTCACCTATTTGCCTCTGACCCTGGGATTCCTGCTTTTTCCCATCTTATGCTTATGCTGACATAGTCAGGGCTTCTGATCATCTGATCTAGTTCACTCCATGAAGAGATCCTGGACCTGCCCTTGATCCCTCTCATGTCACATCCTTGCCTCTAACTCAGCCACTTTTTCTGTGCTGTTGAGCATCCATTGGCTCTAAATGTCCTCTGTTCCAGGAGAGGTAGTACCTGGTAGAGTCAAGAGGAGTCAAGTCACCAGCAGTGCCTTTCTTACTGTGGGAGTGGGTTGGGTTCTCCACCTTGTGGAAAACCCATCCCAGGCCCAATCTATGAGACAATGTCTAAGGGCCCATGCTCAGGCTCTGTGCTCCCAAGGGTATGGACCCTATCTCCTAGATCTTCTTAAGCATGCCCCATGAACCATATTGTGCTTTCTTCTATTCTTGGTCCAAATCAGCGTACATGTTTTTTCCCAAAATGCTCTATCCTTGCTCACTGTGGGAGAGGAATGAGTGGAGAGAAGCTTCTTTAGCTCTGGGGGTGGGTAGACAGGGACCACACTTCTTACAGCCAGCCTTCTCCCCCACAGTTGCAGCACTCTGCCTCCAAGGATTAATTAAAGATGAGCTCAGGCCTGTAGAACATATGGCTTGTCAGTTCCGTTTCCAGGTGAAGCCATGAAAAGAAAGGGGAGGGGAACTGTGGGCAGAGGGAGAGAGTCTCCAGGAGGCTATGGGTGCCAACGAGTACCCAGTGTTCCTTGATTTTCCTCATGGAGCAAGGGATTATCAGTGAGGATGCCTTTGGCTTGAGGTAAGAGAAAGCTCTGGCTCCAAAATAAGGGGTTATATTCACAACTATTGAGTCAGTTTTGGCTCACAGTGCCCCCCACTGGGTTTTCAAGGCTGTAAATCTTTACAGAAGCAGGCTGCCCCATCTTTCTTCTACAGAGAAGCTGGTGGGTTCAAACCATTAACCTTTTGTTTAGCAGCCAAATGCCTTAACCGCCACACCACCAGAGCTCCTTATAAGGTGTTACAGTATCTCACAAAACAAGAAATCCAAAGGCAGGGTGGACTCTACGTGTTCTAGGAGCAGCCATGGCTCTGCTTTTCTTGGCTTAACTCTACTCTTCTGAGAGAAGTCAACTCTTCCTATGTGTTCTTTTTAAATTTTTCTTTCTTTTTTTTTTTAAATCAATATGGGACCATTATCCACACACCCTCAGCAGCCTTTCTCTCACATCTCATTGACCAACCAAAAACCAAACTCACTGCTGTCGAGTCAGCTCCGACTCATAGTGACACCTCCTTGTGTTTCCGAGGCGGTATCACTACGGAAGTAGATCGCCCAACCTGCTTTCTGAGGAGTGGCTGGTGGGTTTGAACTGCCAGCCTTCTGGTTAGCATAAATATCCATTCCTAAAGCAATATTTTTCAAAGAAAATGGGGCCACTATGACTGTCTCAGTGAAACTCACTCTCTTCTAAAGAAGAAGCGTGTCCCTGGATGCAATCTCTCTGTTAAATGAGAGAAGTGACTGGTAGTTGGGATGAGTATTGAGTGGGTAACCAACAATGACTTCTCAGGTGGTGAAGTTGAAGCCACTCTTGGCTCTTTCTGTACATCGCTGGGAAACAAAAGGTAATTGAGGTCAGTAAGAAGCAAGCAGGGCTGATATAGGGGTTTGCTCTTTCCAGGGACCACTCTGACAAAAGGGTTAACCACATTGTCCTTGAGCCAAAGTTCCAGGGACCACTGGTCTCTACAGTCAAGCTGTGTTAGTCTACAGGACCATTTACATTTTGAGACAGCTAGGTATGAACCCTTCAAGTGAACAGCTTGTGCCAGGAAGGGTGGTAGAAGAGAGTAAACAAGCTCTTACAAACATGGGTGAAATTTTGAAAGCTGCAGGCTGTGACTTCACGAATGTGGTAAAAACAATTGTGTTGTTGGCTGGCATAAATGACTTCACTGCTGTCAATGAAATCTACAAACAGTATTTCAAGTAGTTTTCCTGCTAGAGCTGCTTACCAAGTTGCTGCTTTGCCCAAAGGAGGCCGTGTTGAGATTGAAGCAATAGCTGTCCAAGGACCACTTTCATCAGCATGACTATAAGTGGATCCAGTGTTGTTCAGTTGGGAATGTTCATAATATTTTTAAATTAACATCTTAGTTTTTACAATTGATGTTCAAAGTGTAAGTTTGACTAAAATATCTGAAGATTATTATAGAAATTTCCTGTAATGTGGGGATTGAAGATAAATTGAAGATTAAATGATGCATTCAGTCGCTGATGTTATAAATTACATTTATGCACGCTCCAATCACTGAACGTAGAAGAAGGTTCACTCATTACATGGCTACTCAAATAAATAAAAGTGAAAAGAAACAGCACGTAGAAAAGATGAGATACTCTTATCACCACCTGAGAAGTCATTGTTGGTTACCCACTCAATACTTATCCCAACTACCAGTCACTTCTCCCATTTAACAGACAGATTGCGTCCAGGGACACGCTCCTTCTTTAGAAGAGAGTGAGTTTCACTGAGACAGTCATAGTGGCCCCATTTTCTTCAAAAAATGTTGCTTTAGGAATGGATATTTATGCTAATCAGAAAGCTGGCAGTTCAAACCCACCAGCCACTCCTCAGAAAGCAGGTTGGGCAATCTACTGACAAATAATAGAGCACCCCGATCTAATTAAATCCTACTAATTTTAGGAGCTCTAGTAGTGTAGTGCCTATGGTACTTGACTGCTAACCAGAAGGCTGGCGATTCAAATCCACCAGCCACTCCTCGGAAGAAAGATTGGGCAATCTACTTCCGTAGTGATACTGCCTCGGAAACCCAAGGAGGGGTCACTATGAGTCGGGTCCGACTTGACTGCAAATAACAACAACAATTTAATGATAGGAGCTCTGGTGGCGTAGTACCTAAGGCATTTGACTGCTAACCAGAAGGCTGGCAGTTCAAACCTACCAGCCACTCCTTGGAAGGAAGGTTGGGCAATCTGCTTCCATCGTGATACTGCCTCAAAAACCCGAGGAGGGGTCGCTATGAGTCGGATCTGACTCGACGGCAGTGAGAGTTAATTTGACTATATGAAATACTGTGTTAGATATGTAATTCTGCTTTTACTTGAGTAAAACTATTCACATTGAATAGTAGAAGCAAAGAAAAAGAAAATGGAACATTTTATATAGATATTAGTTTTCTAATGGAAAGAAAATAGACATATAATTTTTTTTTAAAGGCAATTTTTTTTTTTTTTAACGATGATTAAAAAAAGGATGGGAGTTACAGCAGGTCCGGGGCTGAGCTGGACTTTTGGACTCATAGTCCTTTCCATCTGTACTTTCTGCTGCTCACAGCACTTTTCTGTCCATTGTCTCATTCAATAATCGTAATGACCCTGTGAGCAAGGCAGAGAAGTGATTATTCTCTCCATTTGACAGGTGGGGAAGAGGAGACACCAAGCGCTAAAGTGATTTTTCCAAGATCCCTTCCAGGCACCCCTTTCATTTATGCTACCTAGATAGACCAGCATGTAATTGTGGTGTATTTTTAGATCTAGGAAAAAGATTCATCCTCCCTGTTACATGATATCATGGACCTGCCTGTGGAGCCAAGTGTCCAGAGACTCAAGACATTTCTTAGGATATCCAGGACATTTTTCCTCCTTTATATTGTGAAGGAAATGTTCGGGAAGATCTCCTTCCCTACCCTGATCACAAGCTTTCCCTATTATGGGAAAAAGTTTCTTCCTCAACCAACCTTGACTTCCAGGGAGTGATATGGCCATGGGCCTGATCTCTGCTTCCCACTATCTGCTCTCCTTCAGTCTTTCCCTTCTCAGCTTCCAGGTTGAGTTCTTAAGCTACAATCTAGAAGAATTATGGGAACCACAGTCCAACCTAATATCACACTTGCTACCCTACCAAGGAATTCCTCTGTGTTAGGCAATGTAGGGTTGAATTTAAAATGATCCATGAGTTTCAGACACATGCTTTCATGTGGCTCTGTTGGCTAACATATGTCTACAGCACTAAACTGTGATAGTTAAGGTTGTGTGTCAACTTGGCTGGACCATGATTTTAGTTGGTTTAAGCTGTTGTGATGTAATCATCTCCATGATATTCTATGAGTAGCCACTCAGTTGAAAGGGAGTTTCCTCCAGGGTGTGGCCTGCTTCCAATATATGTGTGAACTTCCTGGGAACACTCTCTGGCTTTTCGCTGGATCTGGGCCCTGCATCTAGCTCATCATCATCTCCAGTTTTTGGAGCTGAACTCGTGGCCTGCCATGTTGCCTGCCAATCTTGGGATTGATTGTTGCCTTTGCAGCCTGTGAGCCAACAATCTGTCATTTTACCTGCCCATCTTGGAGTCATCATCCACCAAAGCCAGCAGCCTGCTACATGAGAACCTAACCCACTCCCACAGTAAGAAAGGCACCGTTGGTGACTTGACTCCTCTTGACTCCACCAGGTACTACCTCTCCTGGACATAGGACATTTAGAGCCAATGAATGCTCTACAGCACAGAAAAAGTGGCTGAGTTAGAGGCAAGGATGTGACATGAGAGGGATTCAAGGGCAGGTCCAGGATCTCCTCATGGAGTGAACTAGATCAGATGATCAGAAGCCCTATACTGCTATACTGCCTGCTGATCTTGGGTTCATCAGCCCTTGAAGCTGCATTAGTCAGAAGAAGCCTCCAGCTTGATGTTTGACCCATGAACTTGGGACTTGCCAGTATTTACAACTGTGAGAACCATTTTCCTGAGATAAATTTCTCTCTCTTTCTCTCTCTCTAAGCTTCATTGATTTTTCTTCTCTAGAGAACCCAGTGTAAGACAAAACAGTCATATCTACATTCTATAGTTTAGGGGTTAGAAAACTATGACCCACAGCCAAATCCAACCCACTGTCTGCTTTTGTAAATAAAGTTTTATTTAAACACAGCCACATTTATTTATTTATTACCTGTGGCTGCTACAATAGCAGAGTTGAGCCATTGCAGCAGAGAGTATATGGCCCAGGGAGCTTAAAATATTTACAAACTGGTTCTTTACAGGGGTGGAGGTGGGGGAAGTTAGTTTTTTCTTCTCTAGTTTATTCCCTTTGGGTAAAAGATTTTAGTTCTGAACACAATCCAAGATTTTTGATAATTCCCTTTGTCCCTAATTTTCCCCTGCCCCCAAGCCCAGGATAGAGTCTTTCCCCAGCTCCCTCAATTCTGGAAGAAGCAGTTTTCTCTTTTCTCTTGACCCTAGGACCATCTGAACTCTTTAAATCAAACTATTGGTTGGGCAATCCTACTTCCGTAGTGATACTGCCTCGGAAACCCAAGGAGGGGTCGCTATGAGTCAGGGCCGACTCGACGGCATATAACAACAACAACAAATTCTATGAGAATATTAATTGAGTTGTGTCTTTGTTTCCCAAACTCACCCATCTTTAGCACACATCCTTCTGCTCAGGTTCCGTGAACTAAGCCTTCAGTGTAGACAACATCAGCAGCTGACCAGTTAACCCAGTACTCACCCCTAGGAGACTCAAACTTCTTTATTACAATTCTCAGTGTATTAGGACTCTTTGAGTTGCAAATAGCAAAAATAAAATCCAACCCAAATTAGCTTAATTAAGGGGGGGCAATCTTCTGTAAAGCCCAGAAGTAGATTTTACTTTGTCCAGAACTCAGATAATATCATCAAAACTAAGAAACTAAGTCACCTGTTACCTTTTGGCTCTGTTCTCACTATCGGCTTCATTTAGGTAGGCCTTCCCCACATGACTGGCAGAGGGTTACAAGCAGCTTCGATTTATTTTATCCTCTCAACATCTTCAGCATAAAAGAGAGATACCTTAGTTCTAACAGAAGAGCCCAGAGCTGAGTCTCAGTGGCTTGGGTGGGATCACATGATCATCTTTGAGCCTATCATGGGGGCCAGGGGTGTGGACTATTGTGATTGGCCAAGTCTGGGCTAGGTGGTGGGATGGATAGATAGGCTGAGAGTGACAGAAGAGTGTTCCACAATGGAAAGTGCCTTACCAGATGGAGGGTAAATGGATGCTGGTCAAACAAGGACAATAGGAAAACATCTCACCCCTCCTGCTGCTTTTGTATTACTTCTCCCTCATTGATTTTCATTTTCTCCTTCTCTACTGTCTCCTCAAGAGGCTATAACAATGCTCAAGTCTCTCCCAGCTTGCATGAAAGCCTGTGCTTCTTAGGATAGAACATAATCTCTCTCTTGCCTACCCCTCCAGCCTTATTTTCCACCATCCTCTTTCTCTTACAAGGAGCTCTGGTGGCACAGTGCCTATGACATTTGACTGCTAACCAGAAGGTTGGTGGTTCAAACCCACCAGCCACTCTGCAGAATGAAGATGGGGCAACCTATTTCTGTAAAGATTTGCTGCCTCGGGAACCCAATGAGAGTTGCTACGAGTTGATGGCAGTGGGCTTGTTTTTTTTTTTTTTTTGGTTTTCTTTTTCTTATAAGCTCTGGCAATGCTGAGCTTCTACATGCAGTTCCCCAAACTTCCCAGGTCTTCCCTGTACCTTTGCAGTCTGTTTCCTAGCCTTTCTCATTTGTCTGCATGGCACACATCTCCTAATTCTCTGCTGAGATCAAGAATCTCCTTTGGGAAGTTCCTTCTCCACCTCCAGAACCAAAGAAAGCATCCTCTCATCTGTGCTATCACTGATCCTACACCAATGTCCCACTGTCCTTCTGATCCTGCACTTACCCTAATGTCTTAGTTACCCAGAGCTGCCATATCAACAACAACAAAAACACCTATAAATGGGTGGGTCTAAAAAACATAAATTTATTTTCTCACAATTCTGGAAGCTAAAAGTCCAAATCTGGGCCTCTGCTTTGTTGAATCCTTCTGTGGGCCTCTCTCCTAGTTTCTGGTATCTGTGGAAATCTTTGGCATTCTTTTGCTTATGGATGGGCCTTCACATGGCATCCATCTTCCTTTTGTGTGTGTGTCTCTTCTACTCTTTTTATTTATAAGATACCACTCAAAAGTGATTAGGAGGTCTGGTAGCATAGTGCCTAAGGCACTTGACTGCTAACCAGAAGGCAGGCGGTTCAAACCCACCAGCCACTCCTCAGAAGGAAGGTTGGGCAATCCTACTTC